>NC_057853.1:59063188-59382562 GCF_015237465.2 Chelonia mydas
TTTTTAAATTTACAGCTACCAAGTTTTATATCGCATGTTTGGCTCCTCACCATTTTCTAACTTAATCCTTTTAGATTTCTTACAAATAGCCTTTTTCTTAAGCAGAGTTCTGTAACTTTTTGTGCGGACCAGACGGTCAATATAACGCTCTAAGCAGGCATCTTCCGGTTTGGTCATTTTCTTTAAAACATGGTCAGGGTCTCCACTGAATTGCACAGCATTTATCAAGGTCACTCCTTGTGCTAAATGTTCTTGGGTTAGGCACAGACATTGCATAGCATAACCTATGGCAATAACAGTGTTTAATAAGCTTTTCAAGCACAGCTCAGCACACAGGCCCCGGAGCTTGCAGTTTATATCCACTGAAGTCCAAGTCACACAGTCATGGTGCCGCTGGCCTCGTGCATCTATGATACAGCCCTCACAATCTTCAAAAAGCTTTTCCCTAAGACAGTGAGTAAGAACAGAATAAACAGCAATGTGTACAATAGTCCGCATGACTTTTTTACGCTCACGACGTGGCACTGGCTCAGTCAGTTCCATGCCAAGCCTCCTCCTAAACTCCTCATAGCCGTCATCCTCGGAGTCCTCTTCAACATTTTGTATTGGCGTTGAGCAAAAACAAGGTGGGCCCGATTCATCTTCGCTGCTTGGTGCAACGCTATCCAAGGTCTCCGGGTCCTCTAGAAAGGCATCGTCGAACTGTCGAGAGTTTTTTTTTTTTTTTTTTAGAAAAGAAACAGCGTAAGCACCCCACTGCTTGGTTTTTGATTTACACAATCCCTGGTTCCTAGCCCCGTTACACCCCCAACCTCGACCGTAACCTCTTAAGCATTCATTTACCTGAGCGTTGTCTCTTCCGTTCATCTTGTCCACTAGTGACTTCCCCGAGCTGCGATCACCTTCCTCCTCCAGCGGGGTGGACAACAAGAGGCCATCACGCTCATCGCGGGGCCCCTGCTGGGTTTCAGGGTCCGGGGTATCCATCAATGGCTGAGTCAAAGGGCTCCCCTCAATCGCCCCCTCCTCCTCCTTGGAACTGTTGCTGATGTAGCGCTTTCTCCGCGGTTTGTCGAAGGCCCTCAGGGCTAAAACAAAGTCCGAAGTTCTCACGGGGTTGGTGAAGGAGTCCATGTTTCCACGATTTGTAAAACACGCGATCTTGGTAAAAGACAGCCTCTTCCGCCTGACGCTGGGACTTATAGGGTGATGGTGCCCCACTCTGATTGGCAGAGGGGTCACACGCCCCTCTTCTGGGCTGTTCACCCCGTCCCCGAACGTGCCCTATTTTGGTCAAATCTGGTCTCTGGGCGGCCTGATTGGTAGAGGTCGGTGGGAGGAGTCATTAGAGGGGTCACACGCAAATCGTTTCCGGTCGGGTCACCCCACCCCGGAACTCATCCTGATTGGTCAAATCTCCTCTTGGGGAGGTCCTACAGGGGCGAAACCACTCTTGATTGGTAGAGGGTTGGGGGCGGAGTCGTTAGAGGGGTCACAAGACCCACTTCCGGACGGGTCACCCCTGCCCTGGAACTCGCCCTGATTGGTCAAAGCTCCTCTTGGGGGAAGTCCTACAAGGGCGAAACCCATCCTGATTGGTAGAGGTTGGGGGAGGAGTTGTTAGAGGGATCACAAGACCCACTTCCGGAGAGGACACCCCGCCCCAGAATTCACCCTGATTGGTCAAATCTCCTCTTGAGGGGAAGTCCTACAGGGGCGAAACCTCTCCTGATTGGTAGAGGGCAGTGGGAGGAGTTGTTAGAGGGGGTCACATGACATACCTTGCTTCCGGTCACGTGGCAGCCTTGACCCTGGAAGTAATACCCCAGATGGGGTTGGGACTTCCGCTCAAGGGGGTGGGGTCAAGGGGCAGGGTTAGGGTTTGATTGATGGGAGGGCCCCCTTGAGCTGGGGGCGGTGTCAAGGGGCGGGGTTAGGGTTTGATTGACGGTAGGGCCCTTATACTACTGGGGGTTCCAGGTGCAGGGGCAATGGGACTCTGCAAGGGATCCAGGTGAAGGTGTTTGGGACTCAGTGGCGGGGTCTAGGTGCAGGGGAGGTGGGGTTCATTTGGGTGGGGGTCCAGGTGCAGGTGGTTGGGGCTCAGTGGGGAGGGTGTCTGGGGAGGCTCATCGGGGTGGTACAGATGCGGTGGAGGTGGGGCTGGTCAGGGTGAGGGTTCAATGGGCCTGCTTAACAGAGGAACCCCAGCTTTTGCCAAGGGGATGCCGCATGCTGGGCTCCCGCTTCCCCCATTCTCTTCTCTTCCCCATCCCATCCCTTCCCTTCCCTACCATTCCATCTCACCCCCTTCCTTCCCCCACCTCTTCCCCCTGCCCCCACTTCCCTCATCCCTTTCTCTTCCCCATCCCATGCCCCTTCCCACCGCTCCATCTCCTCCCCAGGCTGGGGCGGAACAGGAGTGAGAAGCGATGGGGTGGGGCGGAGTAGGGGTGGGGGCAGCTTTTCTGGCAGGCTCAGCCAGCTGGGGGATCAGGCTGGCCGGGGCCCCTTCTGACTCTGGGCCCGGTCCCGTAGCACCAGTGGCACCATGGTAAACCGGGTACTGCCTCTGGAGCCCTTTTTAAAAATTGGCATCACATCAGCTATCCTCCAGTCATCTGGTACACAAGCTGATTTAAACAGTAGGTTACAGACTTCCGTTAGGTTTCAAAGTAGCAGCGGTGTTAGTCTGTATTCGCAAAAAGAAAAGGAGGACTTGTGGCACCTTAGCCCTGGTCTACACTAGGACTTTAGGTCGAATTTAGCAGCGTTAAATCGATGTAAACCCGTACCTGTCCACACGATGAAGCCATTTATTTCGACTTAAAGGGCTCTTAAAATCGATTTCCTTACTCCACCCCTGACAAGTGGATTAGCGCTTAAATCGGCCTTGCCAGGTCGAATTTGGGGTACTGTGGACACAATTCGATGGTATTGGCCTCCGGGAGCTATCCCAGAGTGCTCCATTTTGACCGCTCTGGACAGCACTCTCAACTCAGATGCACTGGCCAGGTAGACAGGAAAAGAACCGCGAACTTTTGAATCTCATTTCCTGTTTGGCCAGCATGGCAAGCTGCAGGTGACCATGCAGAGCTCATCAGCAGAGGTGACCATGATGGAGTCTCAGAATCGCAAAAGAGCTCCAGCATGGACCGAACGGGAGGTACGGGATCTGATCGCTGTATGGGGAGAGGAATCCGTGCTATCAGAACTCCGTTCCAGTTTTCGAAATGCCAAAACCTTTGTCAAAATCTCCCAGGGCATGAAGGACAGAGGCCATAACAGGGACCCGAAGCAGTGCCGCGTGAAACTGAAGGAGCTGAGGCAAGCCTACCAGAAAACCAGAGAGGCGAACGGCCGCTCCGGGTCAGAGCCCCAAACATGCCGCTTCTATGATGAGCTGCATGTCATTTTAGGGGGTTCAGCCACCACTACCCCAGCCGTGTTGTTTGACTCCTTCAATGGAGATGGAGGCAATACGGAAGCAGGTTTTGGGGACGAAGAAGATGATGATGAGGAGGAGGTTGTAGATAGCTCACAGCAAGCAAGCGGAGAAACCGGTTTTCCCGACAGCCAGGAACTGTTTCTCACCCTGGACCTGGAGCCAGTACCCCCCGAACCCACCCAAGGCTGCCTCCTGGACCCAGCAGGCGGAGAAGGGACCTCCGGTGAGTGTACCTTTTAAAATACTACACATAGTGTAAAAGCAAGCATGTGAAAGGATTACTTTGCCCTGGCATTCGCGGCTCTCCTGGATATACTCCCAAAGCCTTTGCAAAAGGTTTCTGGGGAGGGCAGACTTATTGCGTCCTTCATGGTAGGACACTTTACCACTCCAGGCCAGTAACATGTACTCGGGAATCATTGTACAACAAAGCATTGCAGTGTATGTTTGCTGGCGTTCAAGCAACATCCGTTCTTTATCTCTCTGTGTTATCCTCAGGAGAGTGAGATATAATCCATGGTCACCTGGTTGAAATAGGGTGCTTTTCTTCAGGGGACACTCAGAGGAGCCCATTCCTGCTGGGCTGTTTGCCTGCGGCTGAACAGAAATGTTCCCCGCTGTTAGCCACAGGGAGGGGGGAGGGGGGAGGGGGTAGCCACGCAGTGGGGGGAGGCAAAATGCGACCTTGTAACGAAAGCACATGTGCTATGTATGTAATGTTAACAGCAAGGTTTACCCTGAAAGAGTGTAGCCAGTGTTTTATAAAATGTGTCTTTTTAAATACCGCTGTCCCTTTTTTTTTCTCCACCAGCTGCATGTGTTTCAACGATCACAGGATCTTCTCCTTCCCAGAGGCTAGTGAAGATTAGAAAGAAAAAAAAAAACGCACTCGAGATGAAATGTTCTCCAAGCTGATGCTGTCCTCCCACACTGACAGAGCACAGACGAATGCGTGGAGGCAAATAATGTCAGACTGCAGGAAAGCACAAAATGACCGGGAGGAGAGGTGGCGGGCTGAAGAGAGTAAGTGGTGGGCTGAAGAGAGGGCTGAAGCTCGAATGTGGCGGCAGCGTGATGAGAGGAGGCAGGATTCAATGCTGAGGCTGCTGGAGGACCAAACCAGTATGCTCCAGTGTATGGTTGAGCTGCAGCAAAGGCAGCTGGAGAACAGACTGCCACTACAGCCCCTGTGTAACCAACCGCCCTCCTCCCCAAGTTCCATAGCCTCCACACCCAGACGCCCAAGAACGCGGTGGGGGGGCCTCCGGCCAACCAGCCACTCCACCACAGAGGATTGCCCAAAAAAAAGAAGGCTGTCATTCAATAAATTTTAAAGTTGTAAACTTTTAAAGTGCTGTGTGGCATTTTCCTTCCCTCCTCCACCACCCCTCCTGGGCTACCTTGGTAGTCATCCCCCTGTTTGTGTGATGAATGAATGAAGAATGCATGAATGTGAAGCAACAATGACTTTATTGCCTCTGCAAGCGGTGATCGAAGGGAGGAGGGGAGGGTGGTTAGCTTACAGGGAAGTAGAGTGAACCAAGGGGCGGGGGGTTTCATCAAGGAGAAACAAACAGAACTTTCACACCGTAGCCTGGCCAGTCACGAAACTGGTTTTCAAAGCCTCTCTGATGCGTACCGCACCCTCCTGTGCTCTTCTAACCGCCCTGGTGTCTGGCTGCGCGTAACCAGCAGCCAGGCGATTTGCCTCAACCTCCCACCCCGCCATAAACGTCTCCCCCTTACTCTCACAGATATTGTGGAGCACACAGCAAGCAGTAATAACAGTGGGAATATTGGTTTCGCTGAGGTCTAAGTGAGTCAGTAAACTGCGCCAGCGCGCCTTTAAACGTCCAAATGCACATTCTACCACCATTCTGCACTTGCTCAGCCTGTAGTTGAACAGCTCCTGACTACTGTCCAGGCTGCCTGTCTATGGCTTCATGAGCCATGGCATTAAGGGGTAGGCTGGGTCCCCAAGGATACATATAGGCATTTCAACATCCCCAACAGTTATTTTCTGGTCTGGGAATAAAGTCCCTTCTTGCAGCTTTTGAAACAGACCAGAGTTCCTGAAGATGCGAGCGTCATGTACCTTTCCCGGCCATCCCACGTTGATGTTGGTGAAACGTCCCTTGTGATCCACCAGAGCTTGCAGCACTATTGAAAAGTACCCCTTGCGGTTTATGTACTCGCCGGCTTGGTGCTCCGGTGCCAAGATAGGGATATGGGTTCCGTCTATGGCCCCACCACAGTTAGGGAATCCCATTGCAGCAAAGCCATCCACTATGACCTGCACATTTCCCAGGGTCACTACCCTTGATATCAGCAGATCTTTGATTGCGTGGGCTACTTGCATCACAGCAGCCCCCACAGTAGATTTGCCCACTCCAAATTGATTCCCAACTGACCGGTAGCTGTCTGGCGTTGCAAGCTTCCACAGGGCTATCACCACTCGCTTCTCAACTGTGAGGGCTGCTCTCATCTTGGTATTCATGCGCTTCAGGGCAGGGGAAAGCAAGTCACAGAGTTCCATGAAAGTGCCCTTACGCATGCGAAAGTTTCGCAGCCACTGGGAATCGTCCCAGACCTGCAACACTATGCGGTCCCACCAGTCTGTGCTTGTTTCCCGAGCCCAGAATCGGCGTTCCACAGCATGAACCTGCCCCATTAGCACCATGATGCATGCATTGTCAGGGCCCATGCTTTCAGAGAAATCTGTCTCCATGTCCTGATCACTCACGTGACCGCGCTGACGTTGCCTCCTCGCCCGGTAGCGCTTTGCCAGGTTCTGGTGCTGCATATACTGCTGGATAATGCGTGTGGTGTTTAATGTGCTCCTAATTGCCAAAGTGAGCTGAGCGGACTCCATGCTTGCCTTGGTATGGCGTCCGCACAGAAAAAAGGCGCGGAATGATTGTCTGCCGTTGCTCTGACGGAGGGAGGGGCGACTGACGACACGGCTTACAGGGTTGGCTTCAGGGAGCTAAAATCCACAAAGGGGGTGGCTTTAAATCAAGGAGTAGTTCAGGCAGGAGTTCATGGAGGGTTCCAATAAGAAATGGTGCACCTAAGTTACTGTTCTTATTGGAACAAGGAGGTTAGCGTGGCCTCTGATTGATACATGGCTAGATTTACCTCGCTGCACCTTCTCTGTGAGTGACTGCAGTGTGACCTAGAGGAATGAGTCCCCTAGACAGGGGAAGAGGCAAATGAGTACAAAACAAATCTGGTCTATTTCTTGTTTCGATCCACTCCATCTATCTTTTACATCTTTGGCTGGCAGCAGACGGTGCAGAAGGACTGCATGCCATCCACATCTCATGGCTGCTCGGCAGAAGATGGTACAGTACGACTGCTAGCCATCCTCATCTCTTGCCTGCCCGGCAGAAGATGGTACAGTACGACTGCTAGCCATCCTCATCTCTTGCCTGCCTGGCAGAAGATGGTACAATACGATTGCTAGCCATCGTCATCTCTTGCCTGCCCGGCAGAAGACGGTACAATACGACTGCTAGCAATCCGTATTGCCTGCCTGATCACCATAAGACGGTTCAATAGGACTGACTGCAGGACTAAAGAGAATGACCTGGTCAAGTCACCAAAAATTTAGTCCCTGCGCCCATGTCTGCCCAGGCGCTCCCAGCCGACGTGGCCAGGAGCACCTCGGACACGACGAGGACGGGTAACAGTCATACTGCACCGTCTGAAGGCAATGGGTTGCTGCTACTGTGTAGCAATGCCGTACCGCGTCTTCCAGCACCCAGGAGACATACGGTGACGGTTACCTGAGCGGGCTCCATGCTTGCGGTGGTATGGCGTCCGCACAGGTAACTCAGGAAAAAAGGCGCGAAACGATTGTCTGCCCTTGCCTTCAGGGAGGGAGGGAGGGACGGGGGCCGGACAATATGTACCCAGAACCACCCGCGACAATGTTTTAGCCCAATCAGAGTGCTCCATTGTGACTGCTCTGGACAGCACTCTCAACTCAGATGCACGATTGTTTGCCGTTGCTCTGACGCAGGGAGGGGTTACAGGGTTGACTTCACGGAGGGTTCCAATAAGAAATGGTGCACCTAAGTTATTGTTCTTATTGGAACAAGGAGGTTAGCCTGGCCTCTGATTGATACATGGCTAGATTTAGCTCGCTGCACCTTCTCTGTGAGTGACTGCAGTGTGACCTAGAGGAATGAGTCCCCTAGACAGGGGAAGAGGCAAATGAGTACAAAACAAATCCGGTTTATTTCTTGTTTTGATCCACTCCATCTATCTTTTACATCTTTGGCTGGCAGCAGACGGTGCAGAAGGACATATTGCCTACCTGCTCACCATAAGATGGTTCAACAGGACTGACTGCCGGACTTAAGAGAATGACCTGGTCAAGTCACCAAAAATTTCGTCCCTGCGCCCATGTCTGCCCAGGCGCTCCCAGCCGACGTGGCCAGGAGCACCTCGGACATGACGAGGACGGCTACCAGTCGTATTGTACTGTCTGCTGCCAGAAGGCAAGGGGTTGCTGCTACTGTGTAGCAATGCAGAACCACGTCTTCCAGCACCCAGGAGACATACGGTGACGGTTACCTGAGCGGGCTCCATGCTTGCGGTGGTATGGCGTCCGCACAGGTAACTCAGGAAAAAAGGCGCGAAACGATTGTCTGCCCTTGCTTTCACGGAGGGAGGGAGGGAAGGGGGGACTGACGATATGTACCCAGAACCACCCGCGACAATGTTTCAGCCCCATCAGGCATTGGGATCTCAACCCAGAATTCCAATGGGCAGCGGAGACTGCGGGAACTGTGGGATAGCTACCCACAGTGCAACGCTCCGGAAGTCGACTCTAGCCTCGGTACTGTGGAAGCACTCCGCTGAGTTAATGCACTTAATGCACTTCTGTGGGGACACACACACTCGAATATATAAAACCGATTTCTAAAAAACCAACTTCTATAAATTTGACCTTATTCCGTAGTGTAGACATACCCTTAGAGACTAACCAGTTTATTTGAGCATAAGCTTTCGTGAGCTACAGCTTATGCTCAAATAAATTGGTTAGTCTCTAAGGTGCCACAAGTCCTCCTTTTCTTTTTGAGACTTCCCTTAGTAACTCTGCAATTTCACATTTGAGTGTCTTCAGAACTCTTGGGTGACTGCGATCTGGCGCTGGTGACTTAGTGCTCTTTAACTCTTTGTCCATTGCAGAGCCTGGGCCCACTCTGGGCAGACACACACTCTGTGCTCTCCCTTAGACGGACATGACATTGGTTCTTCCTCGGTCTGAGCTAAAGTCTGGTCTCAGTAAAGGGCTGTGGCTGCTGCTGTGTGTGGAATCACACGCCCTGGGGAGCAGGCTGCAGGCGCTGGGTCTGACCCCGCCAGGACACCATGCGTGCCCCAGCTGAGTTCCCGCTGGTCGGTGCTGGGCGAGGGGAATGGCTCTGCCCCCGCCCCGGGCTGCCCCTCTCTCAGTCCCACGCATCACATGGGCGGAGGATTGGGGCGGGGCAGGAGGCGGCGAAGGGCCGGGTCGGAAGAGGCGGCTCCAGGAAGCGGCGGGCGCTGCTGAGTTCTGCTGGATGGCGGCAGCTGGCGGGGCCCGACCCCGGGTGCTGGTGGTGGGCGCGGGGCTGGCGGGGCTCGGCGCTGCGCAGCGGCTCTCCAGCTCCCGAGCCTTCCCCCACCTGCGCCTGCTGGAGTCCACGGGCCGGGCCGGGGGCCGCGTCTGCTCCCAGCGATTCGGTACCCGCCGGGCCCCGCGGGGAGCTGGGCCCCGACCCACCTGGCGGCTGTGCCGGGGTGTGGCTTCCTGGGGCAGGGCACTGGCGAGCTGGGCCAGACGCGGGGACAGCAGGCTGGTGTGGCAGGCTCTGGGACAGCGCCCCTCTGCGTCCAGCTGCCTCTTGCTCTGCGGCCCAGCATGTGTCAGTGGGTGGGGGGATTCCCCCGGGGCTCTTTGACACAGAAACCTGGCTCTGCCTTTGAGTGGCCTGTGGGTGAATGATCCCCTCCTGGAAACGTGCACCCTGATCATGACTAGTGAGAACAACCACTCTGGGTGCTTCTTAACCCTCCCCCCTCCCTGTTAGAGACCAGGATGAGACCTGTTGTGGGGGCACTGTCCCTGTGCCTGGCTGTGTGTGTGTGTGTGCCAGGCTCTCGGGCAGCATCTCTGGGGTACGGGGTTGGGGTTCTCTGCTGGGGGGGGGGAGCAGCAGGCTGGGTGTGTCTGTGCCAGGCTGGGGGGTGGCATCCCTGGGACAGGGAGTTGGGGAGCTGTGCCAGGCGGGGGGGGGGCAGCAGGCTGGGTGAGTCTGTGCCAGTGCTGTGTAATGTTTCCCCTGCCTCCTAGGGAGTGAAGTGGTGGAGATGGGCGCACACTGGATCCATGGACCCTCCAAGGAGAACCCTGTCTTCAAGCTGGCGTCTGACTACGGGCTGCTGGACGAGGAAGCCATGTCCGAAGAGAACCAGCAGATTGAGGTGGGGGGCCACCCCTTCCTGCCCACGGTTTTCTACTCCAACGCAGGACGAGTCCTGAACCCAGAGCTGGGGGAGGGGGTGAGGAACCTGTTCTCCACCCTGCTGGACCAGACGTGTGAGTTCCTGCACATGCTGCAGGTCTCCGTGCCCAGTGTGGGCGAGTATCTGCGGAAGGAGATCACTGAGCAGGTGAAGGAGTGGACGGACGATGACGAAACCAAGTGGCTGAAGCTGGCCATCCTCAACACGTACTTCAAGCTGGAGTGCTGCGTGTGTGGGACCCACAGCATGGATCACGTGGCGCTGGGGCCCTTTGGGGAGTATGCCATGCTCCCCGGCCTGGACTGCACCTTCCCTGGGTGAGTAGGGCAAGCTGGGGCTGGTTGCGCTTTCTCAGTGCTTGCAGGCTTTGAGAGTGACCTGGCGTAGCGTCCGTCCACCATAAGTAGAGTCCCGTGGAGTGGGAAAACCCAGCTCCCCCTTCCAGGCTCTGCAAACAACCCAGCCTCTGCTTTTAAAAATAGCCCTTCAGAGCAAAGAACTGGCTCCTAGCCCGCAGCGCAGGGAGCCTGCACAGTCCCAGCTGGCCCCGCCTGAGCCTGGAGCTGGCAAGGTGAAGGTGGGCAGGGCTTTCTCCCATGGAAGGCAGTGGGAAAGGCTCTTGCAGGTGTTGCATTGGGCCCAGCATAACAGGGGCTGTGTCCCTGGTTTAGGAGGAGCTGAGAGCTCTTTCCCAAGCCCTTAAAATGGGGAATGCAGGCAGGGGAGTGTTTCCACAGTGCTGCGTTTGCAGATAGCTGGGAGCAAGGCCCTGGCTGCTCAAGAAGCAGTGACCTTGTTGCAGTGTTGTTTGTGTCACTGTCCCAGAGGGCAGCGCGGGGTGCGGTTTGCTGAGCCGAGGGCTCAGTGCCGCTCAGCAGGCACGGGTGACCTTTCGCTTGTCCAGGGTGGGCTGGTGTTACCCTGCATTGCCAGATGCTTAGCTTGTCCCCTGTGTCTGTGCAAAGTGATGATAACGCTACCAGCTCACTGGGCAGCAGGGTGCAGAGCCCCAGGTGCCAGCAGCCCTTGTGGTGGTGCTGTTTTGGGGCACACTGCCCATAAAAAGAGAGCTCCCCCCCCCCACCCTGCACCTCCCTAGGAAGTTGAGTCTCCTGCTGGAGTACGTGTGCCCGTCTGTGTGTCTGTCTCCCCCACCCCTCTGCGTCCCTCTCCAGGTATTTCTCTGGTCTGCCCTGCACAGAGGGAGCCCAGCAGTCATACAGTCGCCCATGTGCTGGGGCACCCCAGTAGTCCAGGGCAACTCCAGCAGCAAGGGAGGCAGTGAGGGGGTGTCAGGCTCCCCAAGGGGAGCCAGGCCCGTGGCAGAGAGGGGGTGAATTAAAGCCCACTCTGCTGCCCCTCTCTCCTAAGCCTGGTCTGGGGCACTGGGGCTGCTCTGGGCCTTTCCCTGTGGGGAGGCAGCTGAACTTGCGTGTGGGTCTGTCTGAGCTTGGGGAGGAGGCCAGTGGCCCCCCAGCGAGGCCCAGGCTGACGCGCTGGTGCTGGGCACTTCCTCTCCCGCAGCGGCTATGGAGGCCTGCCAGACTGCTTGCTGACCTCGCTGCCCAAGGAGAGCGTGGTGTTCCACAAGCCAGTGACGGCAGTTCGCTGGGGTGGCTCCTACCGGGAGGAGAGCCAAGAGGGGCGGACGTTCCCAGTCCAGGTGGAGTGCGAGGACGGCGAGAGGTTCCTGGCAGACCACGTCATCGTCACAGTGCCTCTAGGTGAACCGCCTTGCGCCCCCGCCCCCCCCCCTTGCTCCCGAGCGCCTCACTCCCGGCTGTTCCCACCATGGCCCCTCTCTGGTGAATCAGACACTGCCCCGTGGGCTGGCTTGGCCGGGCCCGGCCCTGCCCTGCCTGGACTCGCTGGCCTGTCTGCTGCCCACGGGAAGGGCAGCTCCCAGCTGTCTGACACCCCAGCTGTGGCATTGTCCGTCCTCCCACACCGAGCCCTGGTGAAACCCCATTGCAGGGTGTTAGGCCGGGGAGGAAGGAGCTCTGGTAATAACTCAGCCTCCCCTCCCCCACCAAGGGGTTCTGTGCAAGAGAAACCAAATTTCAGTGCATTGTAAAACAAGAGCACAAGCCGGCTTTGATCAGTCTGACAGACCCCATTCCCCTCGCTCACCCGTCCCCTGGGATGCGCTTTGCTAGATCTCCTGGCCCCAGGGAGTCTTCAGGGCAGAGAAGACCCAAACCTCCAGTGTCAAAACCCAGGAGGAGAAAGACCCTTGGGTAGCATCTCTGTACCTCCTGAAGAAGCTGAGGGGCCCATGCCCAGCTGCGCAGAGAGCACAAGCTGGGCAGTACGGCATTCCAGCACCCACGGCCGGAGGGGGGTGGCAGGATAAATGGGGGCAGCCCTTGTGCACCCTGTGGGACTGAGGGAAAGGCCTTTCAGCTGGTCAGACTTGGGAGGCTTCCCATGGGGAGGGCTGGCCAGGAAGGGCACCCAGATCCCTGCCCTGATGCTGGGCGAACCCAATCGGTAATGCAGCAGCTGGTTCCTGCAGGGGGCGGACGTGGGAGCTCCACTGCATCCCCCAGTTCAGAGAACCAGTGTGCAGGGCCCCTGAGGACAGAGACGTGGCTGCACATCTCACCAAGGGCTCTGGAGACAGCCTCACCTTTGGAGGCCCCTTGATGGATTGTCCATCTTGGCCCAGTGGTTCCTACCATCCAGGCCTGCCCTTTCCCAGATGATCGCAGACACCAGCACTGGATCGCAGTGGCCACAGCAAGGGCTTGTGCCCTGCTGACAATGAGGTGCCTGCAGATTCAGCGCCTGGGCACTGTGTTGTGCCTGCTGCTTCAGCACCAGGGTGGATTTGATTTAAATCAAATTGATTTAAATCATGATTTAAATCACTAGTTAGGAAGACTCTGATTTAATCATGGATTTCTACATAAAAGTGCATTCTTGTTGGTTGTTACCAACCTGAAGATCCTGCATGTTCAGACATCTTCCTTTCATCATCTTCAGTGCAGCTTCCTCCTGAGAAGGAACACTTCTCGTGATGTTGTTTCATTGGGGCAACCAGGCCTTGCATTTCTTTGTTTGCATTTTGCACACATGCCTGTTTTACCCACGGGTAGAGGAACTTCATTAAAATATTCCCAAACTGGGTCTCTTTTACGGCCTGCTGCCAGTATAGGTTTTCCCTTCTAGTGGGAGAATGGTATGGTAGATCTCAAATCAATGAAGGCTACACTCAGAAAGACCTCGAGACTTCTGGAATATGCTGCTCAAACAGTTTCACTTCTGTTTCTGTTGCCTGTCCCTCTCTTCTCACATTTATCTCCAGACTTCATCTCCTTGTCCAGATCTATTCCGCCCCCAACAATTTTCTATTCATTGAACTTTTAGAAACTTTGCACTTTTAGAGAGAGGTAAGGTGTAATCTGTGTACACAAATTTGCAGAGGAACAATGGGGTTGCGGTCTGTTATTTCTCACCTCTCTTTATTTCTTTAAAAATATTTCTGCTGTTAACAAGCATGTCATCTCTCGAGAGACAAATCCAGTTTGAGAACTGCAAAACTAAGCATCTCTGATGGTATCTTCTAGACTGAACCCTGAGTCCCATTGGGTAGATAGAAAGATTAACCTAAATAATCTATACAGAAGCCCCTGGAACCCCATAAGATTGCATCCCTAATCCATGAACTATTGAAACTCATTTACAAAATTTTTCTTAATCATTACATGAATATATTGTCTCATACTATAGAATTAGAATTTATAATCCCTAGTCCATGACGAGATGTCTTTGAGCTGTAATGTATCTTAATTAAAACTATCTTTAGATAGGTTTTTTTCCTCAAAAAGCATTTTATCAAAAAAATCCAATTTAAATAAAATCCATTAAAAATCGATTTAAAAAAAAAAAAAAATCACTGATTTTTATCCACCCTGTTCAGCACCCACCAAACATGTGGCTCTGGGCTTTGCCAGCCACACCCACCCTTGCCAGCTCTGTCCTGCTGCAGCAGGGGCACTGAGAGCCCCGCAGGAGCAGCTGAGCAGCGCAGGGATGGAGTTCTCCCAGCCAATGGCCCAGGACCGGAACTGACCCCCAGGAGCAATTGGATGGGTGTGGAGCTCGGCCAGGTCCCTCTGCCCTGACCTGGTCTCCTTGCAGCAACCATACGCTCAGGCTGTGGATGAGGCCGAGACCTTGGTGCCGGGTGGCATCCATGCCATGCTCAGTTATACAGAGGCCTGGGTGGTTAATGACGAAGGACCCCGGGCTATCGCAGCCATGTATCCAGAGCAGAGAAGTGGCCATGGCCGCTTCAGACAATGCTTGTGTCTTTTATAAAGAGCCAAGACTTAGAGGGTGCTGGGATGGCTGGTAAGGCTGCCAGGAGGAGTGTATGGGTCAATCTGCTCTCTGTAGCAGAGACCAAGGAGAGGGGCCAGCTCCCCTTTTGCAGTCTGTCTCAGTGTGCCGGTGCCCAGGTGAGGTGGAGCCCATCCAAGAAGGGGCTTGGAGGCAGCTCTGTGAAGGGCACCATGAGGGGCAGGATCGCTGGCTGTGGCTGCTGCAGCAGTTGCCAGGGACAGCAGCAGATTAACTTTCTCAGACCAAGCCCAGGAATTGACCCCGCTGCCAAGCTGGGTGTGATCTCAGCGAGGACAGACGGCTGTCAACCAGGATGTGCCAGTTCACCACATACTAGGGGAACTGAAACCCCGGTGGGCTTGGGAAGGTCAGGGGGTGGAGCACATGCTGCTCAGCGAGGGAGCGAGGTGGAGCCCATCCAAGAAGGGGCTTGGAGGCAGCTCTGCGAAGGGCACCATGAGGGGCAGGATCGCTGGCTGTGGCTGCTGCAGCAGTGCCAGGGACAGCAGCAGATTAACTTTCTCAGACCAAGCCCAGGAATTGACCCCGCTGCCAAGCTGGGTGTGATCTCAGCGAGGACAGACGGCTGTCAATCAGGATGTGCCAGTTCACCACATACTAGGGGAACTGAAACCCCGGTGGGCTTGGGAAGGTCAGGGGGTGGAGCACATGCTGCTCGGCGAGGGAGAGAGACAATGAGATGTCAGCCATGCTGAGTGGCCCTTGGCAAAGGTGCGGAGCAGCTGCGTGAGAGCTGAGGGGACCTGCCGAGGAAGAGCAAGGGTGGTGGCCATGTTTGCTGCTCTGGGAGGAGTGCAGGAGGCTGGGATGTTTGGGTCCTGCCCACCCTGGCAGGGCCTCCAAGCAGGGCCTCCTGGCTGGTTAAGGGGAAAGGCTTGGTACTTGGAGCTGTTTAAAAGTGCTGTTTGTCGCCCGTTTCAGCCCAGCACTATAGAAGGAAGCTCTCCACACCCCAGCTGAGTGTGCGAAGGGCTGAGAATGCCCCATCCACATCTCAGCTAGCCAAGGAGTGCTCCCCCAAACCGGACACCCCTGCTATCTCTGCAGCAAAGAACCCCTTCCCTTAAAACTCTTTCTGCCTCTACCTGTCCTACAGGAGCAAAACATGGCCCAAGCCCATTGTCTCCCCGTTGGCAGGGCCCCGGATTGATGGCTTCCTGCCCCGCCCCCGGCCAAGCAGGGGCAGGACTAACTGCAGTCAGTCTGGGAATTAAATCTAGCCTGTCTGGCGTGGTCCCGCTCTCTCCCCTGGGTCAGATACCTTCTCCAGCATTCAGGAGGCAGCAAACACTTTTTGTCATTGTTCGGTTCTTGAAAAGAAGTCATCCAGGAGACTTGCAATGTCCAGTTCAGAGGTAGAGTTCTTATGAATGTGGAGAAATGCCAAGTGATTTAGACATTCTTGGCCCATTGTTGTTCGCAAATAATTTTTCAGTCTGCACAGGAAACTGAATGATCGCTCAGCGGTGCAGATTGTAGTCGGAATTGCGTAGCACAATTTCAGGAGAGTTGTAACTTTTGACATGTTACTCAAGCCTTCATTTTGTTTCAGAAATTGCTTCACTTCGCTCACCGAATTAAGCTGGCGATTTCTCGATCTGCAAATATCACTCAACATTTCTAAATGAAGAGAGAGCCTCTCCGTGTTAATGTCACCATGGAAAGCTTCACTTATTGGGACACTGTCCCGTTTCAAGCCATTTACTGCATCAGTTATATGCTTCTCCAATTTTACTGGGAATGTAAAGCTTTCCATTGAAAACCCCTGTTCAATGACAGCTTTGCAAGCATAAATGATCCTGACATATATTTGATGAAAATACTGTTTGGGGTCACTGAAAGTGTGAGGAAGGCTTCCTTGGTCAAGCCATCTTGGTGGCTTGTGTTTTCTCGGGAATGTGGGATCATCTAAATAAAGATTTCTTGCCTTCTCTCCTGTTATTTCCCAGAAGTGACTGTATGATGAGTTGGTGCTCATCCCACTTGCACCTCTTGCAACAGGCCAACTTTCTTCATAATGCTTGCCAATGACATGTTTAGGTTTTGAATTTTTGCATTAATGTTTTCTACAGAACCCATGCATTTCACAAGAACTGTTAGTGTGAGGTGCGTTGAAAAAGATTGAAGTTGCTTTGAGAATCCACTGCATTTTGAGCCAAATTCATCTGAAGAGTGACTAAATTCATCCAGGCAGTTGATCATGGCCTCGTAGTTGTTGAGCAGTGATTTAATGCTGCTGATCCTTAATGTCCATCTTGTTGGGCACAATGGTCGTAAAGAAGGCTCCCCTTCTCTCTGAATGCTGCCATATGCTTTGGTGACTCCCTGAAGGCATTGATGAGATCTTTCACCATTGAAAACATATCACGACATTCTGGATGCAGGGCATCCGGCATAGCAGGGTTAAGGGAATGTGCAGCACAATGCACAAATTCCGCTCTTGATTCTTCACTGTGGCTTGGAAATTTGCCAGTAAATTTGCCAGACACATTACTGGCTCCATCGTAACACTGCCCCCGGCAATTGGAAAAGGGCAAATCACACCTGAGAAGCATATCTTCCACAATTTTGAAAAGAGAAGCAGCATCTATTGCATCAGTTTGGTAAAACCCAATAAACGCCTCATAAATCTCCCAGTCTTCGCTAGAAAAGAACCTTAAAGAAGAACTTACTCATTCTTTTCTTGACAACTCAGCAGTCTCATCCATTACAATGGCGTAAACTTAAAAGCCTTTATCTTTTGCACAATTTCTCTTAGCACCATCATTTTGATTATTTCGTTAATAGCCTCATGTGACAGTCACTTGTATTTTGTGTGACTAGGCCACTGTTTCAGTTCCTCTGAATCTGTGCTGCGAAGCAACAAGGGCTGCATCAAATCTGAACCACTCTCATTAGGTCCACATAATGCTATGCCTTGTTGAGGTAGGCACTGAACACTGTAAACAAATTTGTAGTTTATTCCTAGCTGCTTGTGATTCTTTTCTGTAACTGCTGACATTAGTGCAGAAACATTTACCTGTGATTGCAGAGCAGCCTGCTTCATTACTACTGCCTTGTGACAGGAGGATTTTTTGTGTGCTGTAAAACCAATCTTGAAAATAAACGTTGGTTCAGCCTTCAGACACAATATTAAGATCTTCTTTTCAGAACAGTTTTTTCTCTGTCTAATTTTCTGTTGTACTCCAAGCACGTAAATCTTGATAGCCAAGATTGCTGAAAACTCCTTATCTTGTCGTTTTGCCGTCGCTTGATGAATGACCCTTTTTTTCTTTTTCTCTGGGTAACTTTTATTAAGAATTTATCCATTGTTGATCATTATTACTGGTCTTACAAATCGAGAATTTGTTGCAGGCATAAAATGAAGCTACAGTGCGCCGGGGCCACAAGATTGCGAGGGCCAATTAAAAGTGGAAAGTCAGCAGCAGCACTCGCCTGCTTCAATATGTTATATTTTGTGATACGCTTACACAACCACTTATATACTTTATTTTAAGGAGTATAAAATAATCAAGGATTGTGCTAAACACGATTATCCCACAAGACTGCCGAAGTTGCGTGTTTTTTCCCTCAGACACCCAAACAGTATCCGGACGCCTTTCAAATGAAGCCGGATCAGGGCCTTATTTGTAAGAGATGCAACAGTGCAGAGTGGGTGAATTCACGACACAGACTTTCAACCTTCTGCTTAGACGATGACGAAAATGACACCAGTCTGCATCACAGTCCCGCGTCATTGTCATCATTGTGTTTGCAGACGGTCTGAAGCCTGCGCGTCGTGAAAGTACCTTGATAATTTAGCCTGCTTTCGTGACGCAGGGTTGCGCTACCTTAAGAAATAAGGTTAAGCGTGCCCTTCAAGTTGATGCTCAGTGGACAATTGTGAACAGAGATATTGTTCACGTCAAAATGTATGTAAAATATAAGCCCAAACATTGTTGGAGCTGGGCCCACATTCTTGAATAGTGGTGGAGCATGGGCACCACGGGCCCATATAACTCACCGCCTATGTTCATAGGGTTCCTTAAAGAGCATCATGAGACCTTTATCGACCCTCCGCTGCCGCCCCAGAAAGCAGACGCCATTAGACGGCTGGGCTTCGGGACGAACAACAAGATCTTCCTGGAGTTTGAGCAGCCGTTCTGGCCACCGGACTGCCAGCTGATCAAGGTTGTCTGGGAGGACGAGTCTCCTCTGGTAGAGGCTGGGACTGACCTGCAGGCCTGCTGGTTCAGAAAACTTACCTGCTTCTTAGTCCTCCAGCCACCGGAACGGTATGTGGGGGGCCTGGGTTGGGGCGTGGGAACTGGCGTCTGGGGGTGCTCTGGCTTAGAACAGATGGTACATTTCAGCTTATAAGAATGCCACACACCAGCCCCACACTTCCCTGTCATTCAGGAGACTGGTTCATGGCAGCATTGTGGCCTTTTCTCACTGGAGCCATCCAGCAAACTCTACCCACTCAGCCCCTTGAGAACTGTCAGTACCCAGCTAAGTGGGCAGGATGCCAGGGGCCAAATACTGGGCAATGAATGTTACTGACCAGGCCTTGTAGAATTGATTCATCCACTCCAGTTTATGTAAAACCCTTGGTTCTTGCCCTTGTAGCAGCACAGAGAATTTTCTGAGTGTGGCCCAAGTGTAACTGTTGCAGTGTTGCCCTCCTGAGTCTGCCGACAGGCAGCTCCAATGCTGCTCAGAGCTCTGCCAAGCAGCAGCAGAGTGCATCTGTAACCGTAAGAGCCCCTAACGCCCACTGGCATAGGTTACGCTGTCTCCCATCAGACCTTCCAACTCACTCCACCCACCCCTCCATTGTCACAGTATTAATTCAAAGGGTTCTGTCACCCCTAAAAGCGTGAAAGCAGATCTCTTGCCACCCTGAGTGTGCACTGCTCCCAGCAGAGTTCTGGCTCACAGCTATCCTTAAGTGTGCCAGTCTCTCTTCACTCAGCATTTTTCCTCTGCTCCCAGCAGAGTCCTGGCCCACAGCTATTTCTTACCTGTACCAGTGACTCACCGCACCTGGGAGTTTTGGGCCACAGCACCTGCCAGCTGTGCCTCAGTTTCCCTGCTGGCTGAAGCGCTGGCCTGCAGCTTTCCCACCATTCCCAGCAGTCGTCTTTGCTCTCAGCGGAGTTGTGTCCCCCAGCTATTTACCTAGCTGTACCAGTGTCCCCCCATGCCTAGAAGATCCTCTCTCTGGAATGAAGCTGCTCACCTGTCTTTTCTTAGGTATGGGCACGTCCTCTGTGGCTTTATTCCTGGGAAGGAATCTGAGTACATGGAGACCCTCAGTGACGCTGAAGTTCTTACGGCCTTAACAGATGTAATCCGTAGACTAGCAGGTAACCCCCCTACTGGCCCACATGTGAACTCTTTGGTCCATTGGCCTGAGCTTTCAAAGGGACTAGTGATGTTGGGGCCTTGCTGCCTGGGGCCTCAGTTTGACTTGCCTTAAAGGGACCTGCTTTTCAGCAAGTGTTGGGCACCCTCCCTCTGGAAATCAGGCCTCTCCCTGGTGCCTCCAGCTGAGGCCCCCCAAAGCACTAGCCTCTTTTGAAAATGGAGGCCATGAACCAGAAGCCGAGTGCTCCACGCCGCCAGAGCCCCACCGTAGGAAGCGAGCCACCCACCATGTGGAGGGAGAGGTCGCCTGGGGCGATGGCGGCCGTTGAGATTCCAGCTTTGCTGCGTTAGTTGAAGTGTGAGGCCCCGCGTTGGTTCGCAGAGCTGACTGCGGAGGTAGGTGCCTGTAGGGTGTGGAACGGTGAGCTGGGCTCTTCAGCCACGTCCCGGTTTGTAAATGATGCGTAAGCAGATGGCATTATCCTGCTCCTCGTCTGCTAGCACACTCTGGGTGGGATCCCAAATTACCCCTTCCTGCATGGCCCCTTGTTGTTCACTTTGAAGCCCTGTTATAATCCTGAACTGGAGCTAATGTGACTCACCTGGTCTGGTTGCTAGGGTGAGTTGCAGATCAGCTCGGCATGTCTGTGCAGGGTCCTAGCGCCTGATGCTCTATGAATGCTGCTTGTGCTCTGAGATGCAGGCCCCCTTGCCGGGTGTTCAGCTGCTGTGTTTGTGGTTCAGGGAACCCTCACCTCGCCCCGCCGAAGAAGGTGCTGCGATCTCAGTGGCACAGCGCTCCCTACACCAGAGGCTCCTACAGTTATGTGGCCGTCGGCAGTTCAGGAGACGACATTGACGCGCTGGCTCAACCCCTTCCCGAGGATGCAGCTGACCCCTGGGTAATGGGTTTGTTTTCATACCTGGGTACCGTAGCAAAAGAGTGCAGTGTTCCTTCTGCACGGCCTGTGGGGTGAACAACTGCAGTTGCCGTGCGGGGCTGGAGATGGAAATTAGCTGCCTTTGTTTGATGTCTGTTTTCCCCCACCGTCTCTCGCTGCTCCCTGTGTTCTGACTGGTCAGGGCCCAGCTGCTGCATTGTCTCCCTCTGCTGCGGTATGGAGCATTTCTCCCTGGTTGGCTGGCATAGCACGGGGCATTGCAACAGGCTTTGCCGCCATGGGGAAATCTCCCCCCTCGCACTACTGCAGTCGGAGCTCTGGCAGGGCTAATGCGGGGATGGATGACACACCAGATGCTGGCATTTGTCAACTGTGAGCAGGGCTAGATGTGCTGATGGCAAAAATGCCCAATCCCTGCTGCAGCACAGCACCAGAATAATGGCTGCAGCATTGGCGCATGTGCCAAGGGAAATGGGAAGGGCAGCTTGGCATTGAAATACCCAGGGAATCCACTGCTTAACAAAGCCCCATTCATCAAGAGCTAAACTAGGATGTGGGCTCTGGGCCTCCCCCAGCCATAATGAACCTACAGGGCATGGGTATATTGCAGCAAAGCCCGTGTGGACGGTTCAGCAAAATGCCATAGGCACCATGACCCTGGGCAGGTCACTGGGACATTTGCTGTACCCAGCGTGGGAAGTGCCATGGGAGGTGTGGTATATGTAGTGCTGTGCATGTACAAAGCTTGGCTGCAGTGGGGATCACCCCGGTAGTCCCCCTCCCTGGTTCTGTGTGCGTGACGCGTCCTGTGGGAAGCTGGACGATGATCCCTGAAAGGGGCACGCAGCCACCTTTCCGCGTGAGTCTAAGAACAGCGTGATTAACCTTGCGAGGGCTGTTCTGTGCTCACGCCTGCTTCTGCCCTTCCCATTGCAGCCGCTGCAGGTTCTCTTTGCCGGAGAAGCCACGCACCGGACTTTCTACTCCACCACGCATGGGGCCCTTCTGTCGGGCTGGCGGGAGGCCGACCGTCTGCTCAGCCTGTATGACACGTCTGAATCCCACCAGCACAAGCCTCAGCTCTGATGCCGCTGCCGGGATGCGGAGGTCTCTGGTTTCCAGCTCATTCCTCAACCTCCAATTCCTTCTGTCCCCTGCCGTTGCCAAGGGAAAGGGGTTAGTTTGTGTCTAGCTGGCGTGCCCGCTCTTTGTGGCTTGTCTCTCTGATCTCCCTGCAATCAGACTAAAGGCTGGGTGGCTGTAGGCTTGAACCCAGGGCAGGGGGCTGCAGCACCGCCACGGACGAGAGTGACTAGGGAATTGAAATGCCACCTAACTATGCAATGGAGTGCTGTCAGCAGAAACAAGTAAATCTCTATCGTTAGGGCTTTGCGGTTGCAGCTTGTCTTCTTTGTCTGCTCCTGAGAGGAACATGGTAGCCAGGATGCTCCTGAGACAGGTGGCGCAAATATGTGACTCACGTGCCAGGCCACAAACCCCGGTCGCTCCTGAAACAGGTGGTGTAAACGTGTGACCCAAGCCCCGAACGCTCCTGAGACAACCGCTGTAAAGTTGTGACCCACACGCCAGGTCACAAGCCCCGAACACTCCTGAGACAGGCGGTGTAAATGTGTGACGCACAAGACCCGGTGAAAGCAATGGGCAGAGTTCCGTTCTCTCCAGTGAGCCTTGACTTCAGCTCTGACCACATGCGACATTCCCAGCGCTAGGGTGGGAAGTCAGCCTATGGAAAAGGCCTGGTGGCCCCGTATCCAGTATGGGCCTGTGCCCAAGGTGTGGGGAAGATAGAACTGAGTGCTATGCCCCTCAGCCTGCTCCATGGACACCAGCAGCAAGTCCAGGTAATACAGCCTGAGGGAAACCTAGGGGCAGCCACCTCTCTTGGGCCATAGCATGAGTTCTCCATTGTCTAGGACAGGGGTGGCCAACCTGAGCCTGAGAAGGAGCCACAATTTACCAATGAACATTACCAAAGAGCCACAGTAATACATCAGCAGCCCCCCATCCACTACCCCGGTTTAGCCCCCAGCACCTCCCACCCACTGGCAGCCCCACCAATCAGCGCCTCCCCCTCCCTCCCCACTCCTTCCGCCCGCCACAATCAGCTGTTTCACAGTGTGCAGGAGGCTCTGGTGGGGAGGAGCGAGGGCATGGCGGTCTCAGGGAAAGGGGTGGAGTGGTGGTAGGACCTGGGGCAGAGCAGGGGTTGAGCACATTGGAAAGTTAGCATCTGTAGCTCCAGCCTCAGAGTCGGCGTCTTTGCAAGGAGCCGCATATTAACCTCTGAAGAGCCGCGTGCGGCTCCGCAGCCACAGGTTGGCCACCCCGGTCTAGGAGTTCGTTCACCCCGTCCCTGTGACTGTGCAGACAGGAGGGAGAGGAGCACTTGGCTCTCGTTGCTGGTGCCCAAAGGCCTGGAACGTGCTGCTCCTGTTCAAAGCAGAGCAGTTCCTGGGGGCCGAGCATCCCCTCCCTTTGCCAGCAGGAGACACCCCACAAATCTTACACACGTCCTGGAGTGCGAAAGCATAGTTTGACCTCAGCTTATCTGCTCCCTGGAAAAGGTTAGTGCCAGGTTAAACTTCCTCCAAACTCGGCTGGGCTGTTATCCACTCAACCTGCCCGGATTTAAGCCACGTACAAGGCAGAGGCCATGGAGATGAGCTGCGGGAGCCAGGACAACAGCAGCTGAGGCTGTGGTGTACTCAGGCAGTGCTGCAGAGGTGGGAACGGCAGGGCCAATGATGCTGCTAAGGTTATGGCATGGAGGTGAGTGAAGGGTGGAGTTAGTAGGGGCAGACATGCAGCTGTGGGTGGAGACTCTTGTCACCCAGGAGAGCTGGTGTCCAGTGGCTTCAGTTTACTTATCAGAAGAGGCATGGAAAGGGTAGTTTCTGCTTGTAGCCATCGGGACCCCCACAGCAATGTGACTGTGCAAGAGGGGAGTAGGAACACAAACACACACACACCCCCAGCACTCTGCTGAGCTGGAAGAGTCAGCCCAGCCCTGGGAAGAGACAGGTGGATTTAGCACCAAAGCCCAAGGAGTTGTTGACCAGAATGGCAATGTAGGGGGCATAGGCGGTGGGGGCAGAACTGAACTACAGGAGGAGGTAGGGGCTCATTTTCTGTCCTCCCAGTCTGCTGGCCTGAAGATCCTGGAGCACTGAGAGATAGCAGGGAAAGAAGGAGATTGTAGGCGTGAGGAGGGGGGAAGAGAATCCATTGGGACAATCTAGGACAAAAGGAGGGAGGCCCAAGCTGGACACTTGGCAAAGGGAAGGAGGGAGGATCTGAAATCAGCATGGGGTGGTGGTAAGGAAAGGAGCAGCCAGCCTTGACGTGGGGTACTGTGTTGTCTAGAATGACACGGGGAACAATTCCATTTCGCAGCCATCACCCTGCTCTTGAGCCAGAAACCCTTCTGTCCCCCTCCCAGAGCACCGTCCACTGCTCACACTGAACTGCCAGCTGCTGTGCAACGTCCCAAGGAGGACAGACTCGTCGGAGGATTTGCTACAAGAAGCTGCCCAGGCAGTAAATCACTGCAGAGGAGTGCCCCATCTACCGTGCTATCAGGACCAAGGTTCAGCCTGCTGCTGCGAAGACAGCCTCTGTGGCCAGCAGCCAAGCTGCTGTGAAGTGAGACTGCACCTGTTGGGGCTGGAACACAACAGACCCAGTGGGGCTGTCGCCTGTAACTTAGAAATGAGCTCAAGCAATGCCAGACAGGCTATGGCCATGCACAATGGGGGTGGTCCCACCACCCCCACTCAGAGATAAAGGAGGGGGGAATGAGGTGTCAACAGTACCCCTTAGCCTTCTCCCAGCAGCCTTGGCACCACACAGAGTTGCATGTTTCAGGCAAGTACTCTGAGCCCCAGCCCTTATTCTTAGAAAACTAATACATTGCCATTCTGTCAGTTGAATAAAGCGCCACCCTCCCCTCCTGCCCAACGGGGAGATAGAGACTTCTTAGACCAGAGGTTCTCGCTCTGGGGATGCAGAATGTATTCTGGCGAGCACGAGAAGCTTTAGGGGAAAAAACCCACACTTTACACATTCAGAGCTGGGCAGTCGCAGAGCGGTGGCTGCTGTGCGGCACTCAGAGTTGGGGGCTCTAAACTAGTACGGACACAAAGAAGGGAGGTGTGATCAAATAAGTTTGAGAACCATTTACACCACTATTTTCAGACCTATAGCACAAGTTCAGATCTGACATGCACTTAAACCCCCATAGACCAAGTCTGGTTAGATCTGAACACATGAAGCCCAGAGCTGTTCCCCGCTAAGCCAGTGCAAACTCTAAGAAACCTACTGTAATGAAGTGGTGAGTCACGTTTCGACCCTGTGGCAATTCCCTGTCATGTGAGAGTCTATGTATTTTTTCTGGCGGGAGGAATCTTACCACATACCTCTGTACGTTCCCCTGCGTACATGGCATTGGCCACATTGAAGGAGGTCTGCATGCTGGTTATTTCATTCTTTTCACGCTTCTAGCAAAAGGACAAATGTTGCCTAAAGGCAATTATTTTACTCAGCATTTCAGGAAGAGAGCAGCAAAAATGATGGTAGAGGCAGCCCCAACTTCTCCAACTTAGGCTATACAATGGTTTCCGTTTCACACCGCTTCCAGTCACTCACGGGTCTGCAAACCTCATGCAGTTTGGGCTCCTGCTATTCACACTTGCTTTCTGGCAGAAGACAGTATTAAAAAAGGTTTCAGCTGCCTTGAAGTATTAGAGCCGTGGGAGAGGGAATACACTCACCATTATTAAAAATACCTGGCCTAATGTGTTCAACAACTCTGTAGCTCAACTGGGTGGGGTGGGGGGTTGGAAGGTGAATTTTGGTAAAGCAATATCTTCTGTTGGGGAGAAGCACCAATCCAGCAAAAAGTGGATTTGATTCTGAAAACCGCAAGCTGTGCAGTCAGCACAGTGTGCTCTGTTAAGCACAAGAAGGCAGGACACGTGTGCACGGGGGAGAGAGGGGATATGGCCCCTTGGGAAGGAAAGTTTTTGTGGGTGAGGGGAAAGAGTAAAGCCCCATGGTTACGGCCAGGGTCGCTGTCCTGGTGATTTGGGGATATCAGCATGAAGGCTGGTAGAACTGGGAGCTTAGTAGCAGGAGAGAAGAGCAGGAACTCAGCAGCTTTGACCCTGGCTCTTTATTCAAAGTATCAGATGCAGCAGTACGCAGGATGTCATCTTCAAGGGGGACAGTGACACAGGTGCTCCTGGGGACGACATGGAGCCCATCTGTATCCCTGGGTGCCTGGCGCACCAGGGTCTGGGACTCGCCCTCCAGATGCTGTGGCGCTGGACAGCTTTAGTACCAGTTGGTGCACGCGATCTGGTATCGCACGTCATCCAGCAGCACGGGCGTTTCCTCAGCTGGCTTGGGGGATATTGTTTCAGATGGAGTGGGGGGAGCGGCCCTGGCAGGGGGGCTTGGGCCTGGCACAGGTGGTGATGCCATGGCAGGGGGCGCCACGGGGGGAGCGGCCCTGGGAGGGGGGCTTGGGCCTGGCCCAGGGGGCGCTACCCTGGCGGGGGGAGCTGCAGGGGCTGCTGTCCCAGCGGGGGGGGATGTGCCCGGCAGGCCAGGGGACGAGTCCGTGCTCCTTTTGCCACAACCGGGCTGCCTCTCACGCTGCGGCTCTGCCATCGCTGCCTGGGGAGAGAGACAGAGAGAGTGCCGCGGGAGCTGCGGTCCGGACCCTGCCTTGCCCCGCCCTCCCGCTACCACCCCCGGCGCCAGCCCGCCCGCAGCACTGGCCCCGGTTCCAGCCCGCCCGGCCCGGGCCGCCGGAACCGGCTGCCCTCGCCGTGCCCACCGGAAACAGCCCGACCCCCGGTACCAGCCCACCCGGCCCTGGCCGCCGGAACCGGCTGCCCTCGCCGTGCCCACCGGAAACAGCCCGTCCCCCGGTACCAGCCCGCCCGCCCGGCCCCTGCAGGTCACGGAACTGCAGCGCCCGCGCCGCCGTCTCACCTTAGGCCGCTTCCGGTAACACACGAGCAGCCACCATTGCCCCGCCCCCGACAAAGCCCCGCCCTAATAGCACCAACCCTCCCCCCCACACATACAAAGCCCCGCCCCTAACATCTGCGTCACATAGCCGGGCCCCCAATGGGGTCACACCACAGCGCGGGCCCCCAGCGTTCGGGCAGGGGCGGGGCAAGATGCGCCTATGACGGCCTTGTTGCTGGGGGATGAGGGATCCCCGTTGGTGGAAGGGTTATCGGGGCGCTGCTCTGGTCGTGACGTCTTGGCTCCTCCCGTTACTCCCGGCCCGGCTGAGCGGTGTGGGGGCCGGGTCTGTGAGCGGCCGGAACCGGAAGCTGGCTGGCGGGGGGGGGTTGCGGTTTGCGCGCTCCGGGTTGCTCCCCGTGGCGGCTGGTGGGTTCCGGCGGCGGGATGCGGCTGGCGGCGGGCGCGCTGCGGGCCTGGCGGGAGCGCTTCGATTTCGGCGGCCGGGAAGTGGCCGCCTGGTTCCCCGGGCACATGGCCAAAGGTGCGGGGCTGGGCTCCGGCGCTCTGCCCCGGGGGGCCCCGGGCCGGCTCAGGGATTTGCCACAGGAACCGTGTCATCTGCCGGCTTATTGTGACGTGGGGCTCGCTTGTTCCCCCATCGCCCGGCGGGGGCGGGGGCGGGGGCGGGGGGGAGCCGCCTGTGTGCCCGCTGCGGAGTCTGCCGCGTTCCCCCTCCGCAGCGTACGCGGGAGCCCGTCCCAGCCCCGAACAGAGGGTTTGAGTCCGGGGGGGGAGAGACCCGATGTGATCGGTCCGCGGGGGGGTCTCGTCGCTCTCCAGGGACTAAACATGCCCGGGGGGCGGGGCGGGGCTTGCTGCATTTCAAAGGCGGCAGCCGTGTCTGTCCCGGCTCTCGCAATATTTGGGGTCCCGCTGGAAGTCCCGGCTCCTGCAGGCGCCTTATTATGGCCAGGCTGGCTCAGGCCAGGCCTGCGGGGCATCTGCCCGGGGCCTGCCCGAGCTGCGGGCAGCACTGGCGGGGCTGAGCCAGTCCCTTTCCCTGGCGGCCAGGCTCGGTGGGCACAGCTGACCTGGCTCCACTTCGGCAGGCCTGCGGCGGATGAAGGAGACGCTGCGCAAGGTGGACTGCCTTATCGAGGTGCATGATGCCCGAATATCCTTCAGTGGCTGGAGCAGGTGGCCTGGCTGGAGCCCTGCCCCCCGTGCAGAACCTTGTGTAGCCCCTGGGCTGCAATGTCCTCCCAAAGCCGGTCCCCATTGCACTGCACTGCAATGTCCTCCCTCCGGTCCCCACTGCCTCCCTCCCTTCGATATCTTCATTAATGATCTGGAGGATGGTGTGGGTTGCACCCTCAGCAAGTTTGCAGATGACACTAAACTGGGAGGAGTAGTAGATATGTTGGAGGGTAGGGATAGGGTACAGAGGGACCTAGACAGATTAGAGGATTGGGCCAAAAGAAATCTGATGAGGTTCAACAAGGACAAGTGCAGAGTCCTGCACTTAGGACGGAAGAATCCCATGCACCCATGCTGGGACCGAATGGCTCGGCAGCAGTTCTGCAGAAAAGGACCTAGGGGTTACAGTGGACAAGAAGCTGGATATGAGTCAACAGTGTGCCCTCGTTGCCAAGAAGGCTAATGGCATTTTGGGCTGTATAAGTAGGAGTATTGCCAGCAGATCAAGGGATGTGATCATTCCCCTCTATTCAGCATTGGTGAGGCCTCATCTGGAGTAGTATGTCCAGTTTTGGGCCTCACACAAGAAGAATGTGGAAAAATTGGAAAGAGTCCAGCGGAGAGCAACAAAAATGAATAGGGGGCTGGAGCACATGACTTATGAGGAGAGGCTAAGGGAACTGGGATTTTTAGTCTGCAGAAGAGAAGAATGAGGGGGGGATTTGATAGCTGCTTTTAACTACCTGAAAGGGGGTTCCAAAGAGGATGGATCTAGACTTCTCTGTCATACCAGATGACAGAATGAGGCGTAATGGTCTCAAGTTGCAGTGGGGGAGGTTTAGGTTGGATATTAGGAAAAACTTTTTCAGTAGGAGGGTGGCGAGGCACTGGAATGGGTTACCTAGGGAGGTGGTGGAATCTCCTTCCTGTGAGGTTTTTTAGGTCAGGCTTGACAAAGCCCTGTCTGGGATGATTTAGTTGGGGCTTGGTCCTGCTTTGAGCAGGGGGTTGGACTAGATGACCTCCTGAGGTCCCTTCCAACCCTGATATTCTGTGATTCTTGCAGTGGCACGGTGTGCTGACAGGGCTGCAGGAACCTGCCTTGTGAGTTTGAGACGTGAGAGTTTGTTTCCGATGGGGCAGAGTTCTGCAGGCTGGGCCCTTTCCTGTCACTGTGGGTATCTCAGTTGTTTGGCTTTCTTAACGGTGGCACATCCCATTCTCGGGGCGGAACCCGGCCTTCCAGGAAGCCCTGGGAATCAGACCTCATCTGCTTGTACTGAACAAAATGGACCTGGCTGATCTGACTCACAAAGCAGTAAGAACCGAGTTTAAAGTCTTTCTCCTCCCACTCTTCACAACCATCCTCCCGTTTAGATTACAAGGAGAAGTTGCATCAGTGAATTAAAGTAAATGTTTGGGCTGCGGCCAGGTCTACGTTGCAAGCGTACAGTGGTTTAACTATGTGGCTCAGGCATGAAAAATCCACACCCCTAAGCAACACAGTCATACCGACCTAACCCCCTTTGCACACAGCTTTATGTCGATAGGAGGGCTTCTCCCGTTGATCTAGCTAATGCGCTTCACAGTGGTGGATTAGTTACGCCGGTGGGAGAAGATCCCCCGTTTGCATAGTAGCGTCTTCACTGAAGCGCTGCAGCGTTTTAAGTGTAGACCTGCCCTGATGGTTCTAACCACATGGCACCTCCAAGCAGGGCAGCAGGTTTTCTGGAGTTATCATAGGCAATGCCCATCAGTTACAAGGAGCCTTGTGCAGTTGTATTTGCTGTTATCACAGGAGAATTGGGGTTTCTATTGAGAGCGTGGTCCGGTCAAGCCCCTGGCAGGGGAGGCCCTGGCACCAGTCCACGGATCCATGGATCCGTTGTATAAATGCAGATGGAATCTGTAGGCCAAATGTGTTAACAGAACCCAACATTAAACAGTGTTAAACAAGGTTCAGAGTTTGGTATACAGAGGCCTCAGCTTGCTTAGTGCCATGGCAAATACACTATGAAACATTCTTTTATTAAAGATCCAGAAGAAAAGAAAAAATAGTTGAAGTGTTTGAAACGGGGAGGTATTAAGTACGGCTTTCAGTTCATCAACATCCCTTGTTCCCTCTTCCTTTAGTCCTCCATCTCCCAGCGCTAGGCTGCGGATGCAGGATACGGCCAGCAGTCCATCAAGATGGCACTAAGGAGATCCAATACCCCCGACTGTCAAACAGGCCACGTCTTTACAGGGCCTGAGCCAGCTACAGCTCTTTACGGAGACCGTCCAGCTAGGGGCCCCCAGCCACACAATGGGTGCAGTGGGGGAGATAGGTTCCCCATCGGCGTCTCCTTCACCCAGCTGGCAGTAATCCCCACTGGTGATACCTGGCTGTTCAGTGACCTGGGCGGGGCACCCTTGCTGCTGGCTTGATCTGCCACTAGCTCCGTGTTTGAACCATCCCTTCGCACACTGTCTTCTCGGCAGTCTAGCAGTGAGGCTAAGGCCAGAGAGCTGCCCTCCGAGCCAGGGTAGAGGCACCATGGGGCTGGGGTCCTTGTGTGGCAGAGGCAGTGGAGTTGTCATTGTTGTCATATACCCCTTGTCCTCACTTGGCTGAACGATTCTGGATTCAGCCTGCAGTCTCCATTGTAGATAGCATGGCCATGTAACGCTCTCTGACCCTCACCGCATTACTGTGAGCTATGGTGTGTTGGCTGAGTATTGTCATCCCCATTCTACTGATAGGGAAAGGGAGGCACAGAGCAGGGGGGCCTCCCACAGGAGCCTGTCTGCTTTTCTGAGCTGGCCAGCATTCATGCTTTCCAGACAGGTAGTGGGGAGCTGAACAGATGTTTGTGTTTTAGCATTGTGTCTTCTCTGCAAATGGTAACTCAGAGCTGATGGCTACAGCACACTTCACCCCAGTTAGCTCCAGCCTGAGCAACCTCACCGTCATTTTGCCCTGTGTGACCGGGGCAAGGGGTCACCGTGGGCCACTGCATTCTCTAACATGGAAATCTCTCTCATTTCTTGCTAGAGAATTCTGACGCGCTTGGAGCAGGAAGGGCTCAAAAACGTCCTCTTCACAAACTGCGTAAAAGATGAAAATGTCAAGAAGGTAACAGCCCCTGTCTCTTCTAACAGCAATTCCTTTCGGTGTGTGTCTGCTCTACAATGTGACTGCTTGGAGCTGAGGGCAAGCCGCGCTGCACTCAGCTGTTCAGCGCCTCGGTGAGATCAGGTCCCATTAGTGACTGCCCTACGTTTTTACTACAGGATTCCGCTTTTAGATGATGCCGCCTCGGAATTGTTGACTTCAGATCTAAGAGCCCAGCTTGAATCTCTCAGCCCAGGGGAGTTTATGGTGCTGGCAGTTAGAAAGAGCATCTCTTTACTCGTACATTGAGTGCACCTTCCCCTGGGCTTGCTGAGAGACCACTAGGCAGCACTGCCTGCTGGCATCCGTACAGCATGCTTTTCTGAGCAGTGCCCTAGTGTTGGGCATGGCCGTTGCAATACATGCAGAAGTAGGATCTGAGCACTCGTGCCAGGGACATCGGGCTCAAGCTTTGATTCTTTTAAATGTTTTTAAAGTGACACTAATGCTCATGCAGTCACATCTATGGCCAAGCGCTTCTCTCAGACCTGCAGGGGAGTCCTCAGCTCCCATATTCTGCCCTGCCAGTGGAAGATCTGTGCATGCAGAAGGAGCTCGGTATCAGTTGGCATCCGCCCTGTGGGGGGCAGAGGAGAGTCTTGCCTTTTATGTGGAACAAAACCACCCCAGAGCATCCCCTGCTTTGCATGCATTAAAGCTGTGCATTGGTTGTTCTCTGAACACAGCTGGAAGTGAAAGCTGGCTAGAAAGGGCTCACCCCACTGTGTCTCTGTCCATCCTGTTAGCGCCTTCATTTGGAAGCAGTTGCCATTTAAAGTTGTGTTAAAGTACAGGCTAGCTGCAGAGAAGTCCCTGGATTTCCCACTAGCTGGTGAGTTGCAGCAGGAGACGCACCTGTCCTGCCAGTGAATTCTGCCTGGCTTCTCGTATCAGCACTGTGCTAGCCAGGGAGTCTAACGGCAGGTTACTACCCTCTCAGGACAAAGCCACCAGTGCTTTGCTTAACATCTGTCTTTGTATTGCCTTGCAGGTCATCCCTCTCATCACGGATCTGGTCAGCAGCAGCCCGCGCTACCAGAGAGCTGAGGTCAGCTAACGGGCCAGAGTGAGAATGGGGGAAGTGTGCGAGTGAGACCCCCACACTGCTGCCCAGTTCCCCACGTGGGCAAAGGGCTTGTCCAGCTGGACACACTGATTGGGAACCTGCATGCACATTAGACATGTAGATGGCACCTGAAGAGGTCCTGGTTCTCAGTGCTGAGCGCCCTCCGTCCCCACAGGAGCCAGCGGGAGTTACAGTGCTCTGGTGGCTGCAGGGCCCCCAGCATGCACTCAGCTCCTGGGGCTCAGTCTTGCTCCTGGTTACGCGAGAGTCAGTGCTGAGCAGCTGACTCCGGTGGAGTGAATCTGGTTTTCCATGGTCTGAGTGGGAGAAGAGTCTGGCTTCTCTCTTCAGATGGAAACATTCCACTGGTGGCCTGGGCTTCCAGCTGGTCTCTCCCAGGCTGTGCTGAAGCCAGGAGTGTAATGAACTGTGCGAGCCTCCATTCCCTGGCATGTCTGGTTTATGACTTTCCTGGTTTCCATGCAGATCCAAATTAATCTGCCTTGACACTTCCACGCTCCTGTTGTTAGCTCTGCCCTGCCTGGTGTGTGGAGGGGGCTGGCTGAATGGGACGGGGAGCCTGGCGTGGTGCCAGCTGGCATTGCTGCCAAGGGAGGGGGCGTCTCATCCATCTCCCTTCCTGTTGTTCCAGAACGTGGAGTACTGCATCATGGTGATCGGGGTGCCCAATGTGGGGAAATCCTCCCTTATCAACTCCATGCGGAGGCTGCACCTCAAAAAGGGTACTTCCTTGTGTGCCTTTCCATTGCGCCCCGCGGTTCGGGGGGAGAGCACCCCCTGCCTGTGGGTCACAAATCCCTGGAGGGCTGGGGGCTTTGAGGTGGCCTTAGGGCGGGTTCATCAGACCTCCTAGTGGTTCAACCCTCTCCTGCAGGGAACTGGCTCTCCCAGCTACTGAACTGGCCCTGCAGGCTGTATCTTTTCCCTGGCTGTTCAGTGACCCAAGCTGAGCAGGGCTGGGCTTAGCCAGTGTTTAGCTGGGAGGCCCCGGAGGCAGCAGGGGGAGCTGGGCCCTTGTTCCCCTCTCTGCAGCTGCTCTGCCGTTGCTGTGAAGTTCGATGAGGGATGCAGAGGGGCTGGCAGAGCTCCCTTAGGAGCAGCGAGAGAGAAACCATTGAGTTCTCTGGGGAACAGGTGCTGGCTGAACGGGGCCTCAGTCGCATGAGACACACCAATCGGGGACGGCTGGGAGACCTCTTGGATATGCACAGGGCCCACCCCTGCGCCGTGAGGCCAGTGGCAAAGCTCCGTCACTGCCCTGGGAGCAGGCCAGGCCAGAGTGAGCCTTCCTTCTCCAGCTGACTGGGCCTCTCCTTTTCCTGAAGGGAAAGCGTCCCGCGTGGGTGGCGAGCCGGGGATCACCAGGGCCGTGCTTACCAGAATCCAGGTACTATCCTTGGGAGCTGTGCCCCTGAGCATGGCCGGCCGGGGCGCTGTGCTGGCCATGGGCAGAGCGTGTGTGTGCTTGCATTGTGTAGCTAGTGTGTGCACAGTGCGAGGGGCTGCGTGAGGCCAGTAGCCATTCAATTGAAATGGTCAGAAGGTGGCCAGGTTAAGAGACCCCTGGGACAACACAGCGTTGGTAGCTTTCAAAGTAACCGTGGGGCGCTGCCTGGTTGTGTTCTCCAGGCAAGGCCTCCCGGTCGCTCCATAGTGATAGAGTATGGGGCTGGGTCCCAGGGACTGCTTGGCGAGGTCCCCAGGGCTGTAATGAAGTGCATGCCAGGATCTGTAGTCTCTGCAAACTGCACTACTGGTAAAGGTCACCTTTAAAGGAAGTGATCCTGGGTTCGGGCCCCCTCTTAACTGGCTCTAGAAGGTCTGCTGGCATCAGGAGGGAGGCGATGTTTATGCAGACTGTCTGACGATTGGGGCCCCTCCAGCAGCCCCAGGGGTGTTGGGGGAGAGCTCTCTAAGGATTCAGCATCCCACCCATTTGGATAAGGACTGGCAGCTCCGAACCCACCTCCATTCATCCCCCCAGCAGAGCCAAAGCGCCAGTACCCCACACCTGGTGCGGAACCCTCCTGTGCCTCTTTGCCTGCCAGGACAGGTCCTGGACAACGCCAGCCCAGTGTGGTTCTTTGCGGGTGACCCAGGTAGGAGGGGGCTGGGCTCTGCCCTGCTTTGTGCTTTGCTTTGGCCCTTGGGCTGCTGGCAGGTTGCTGGAGGGACCCTCTGGGGCGTAGCTGGGGTGCCTGGTTATAATGGGCCATTTCCAGTGCCAGTGTTTGTGCTCCACAGAGTCTCTTCCCTGGGCTGGTGGAGCACAGAGTTGTCATGCCGTTCCCAAGCCAGCTGGTGGGGGGAATCGGCTTGGAAGTGCCAGTGTCCCCTCCGTTCATGCTGGTGCTGTTCAGAGTGCTGCTTTGGGCTCTGCTCTCTGACCCGTACGGCCTCATAACAAGCCTGCTTCTGCCTGTCTAGGTCTCCGAGAGGCCCCTTATGTACCTGCTGGACACGCCTGGAGTGCTGGCTCCGAGAATAGAGAGCGTGGAGACAGGCATGAAGCTGGCCCTGTGTGGTGAGAAGAGCTTTGGAGCTGCAGCTGCTTCTGGCCAGGGCCTGTCCTCACTCGGCTGGGGCTGAGAGAGGAATCCCCGGAACTCATGATCGTGGGCACGGTGTGGGGGAGGGAGGCACGCTCCACCCAGGCAGCAGGGAGTTGTGGAGGCAGCGCGGGCCCTGCTTTGAGACATGTTGTTGTTGTTGGGTGCTTGGGGCAGAGCCACTGCCTGTCCCCTACCCTGAGGAGCCCAGCTCAGGACAGGCTGCTGCTCCCAGCTGTCTGGAGGAGGGAGCATCACCCAACGCATGTGCTCCAGCCCAGCTGTCTGCCCTGGCCCTCTCCCCCTCCTGGCCATACCGACTGTGAGCTGCAGCTGGTGAACATCCAGATCAGCTGCTGGGGCTCTCGCCCGGGGCTTGAGGGGGGCACTGTGGGCTCTACAGCTCAGTAGGAATGGCCCATCTCCCCACCCTGGGGAGTTCTTACTAGGCCAGTGGCTGCCTCCATACTGTGCCTGGCGCCGTGGGCTGGAGCCTGGCTGTGCCCAGGGTGGCCCCGCGGGAGCAGCGCCTCGGAGGTGCCCTGTGCACACAGTCTCAGGTTGGCCAAGCCGGCCCCTGAGCGCGCTGCTGGAGCCCTGTGGGAGAGGGGTCGAGGCACAGCTCCCAGGCCAGTGCAGAGGGGCTGTCTCTTGGCCTCCGCCCTGCATGGATGGCACTCAGGCTTTGCTCTGTCTCTTATAGGGGCCATCCGGGACCACCTGGTGGGCGAGGACATCATGGCCGACTACCTGCTGTACACCCTGAACAAGCAGCAGCAGTTCAGGTGAGCACTTCCTGAGCACCTGGCTGCTGTGGGGTCAGGGGGTGGAGCTGGCTGGGCTCATGCATTGAGACCCCAGGGGCTTCCCTGGTTGTGGGGGCTGGCTCCTGCCTATGTCTCCCCAGTGCCACCTCTCAGCTCTTGCTTGGAGTCTGCTCTTGTGCACACTGTTGGCAGGGAAGCTCCTGCAGCGGGGGCACTCCTTGCCAGAGCGGAGGGTCTGTCTGCTCCTGATGTGAGCCTGGCTGGCGGTGCCCCCGCATTGAGCTGCCAGGAGGGGCTGTAGGAGATGGAGTGGTGCCCAGAACGTGTCGTACGCAGAGTGTCACGCTGCATGACTTTGAGGGCCAACCTCAGGGCAGACTGTCAAAAGCAGGGCGACGCCCCAGGCTGGTAATATGGTCTCTAATTAGATTGTACCAACCCAGTAACAAGTGTGAACTGAAGAACTAGAACAACCTTACTGTGGAGTCACAGACAGTCCCCTTGGGCTCTCCGGTCTGTCTTGCCACCCAGGCAAGCTGGACTTCGTGAAGGCTGGTTGCTCTGCATCAAAGATCACAAAAGATTTGGGTTGCTGCTAGTCCCGTTTGTACCTCAGATCTCACGCCAAAGACAACACTTGTAGCCAAGCCTATGGTAAACTAACGAATGATGCATTAACTAGGAAAAGAAATGCTAGAGCTCTTAGAAGGTTAAAGCAGGCAACCGTATAGACACACATGATGTGTGCCTGTGGTTTTTAAAGGTGACAGAGCTGTAGTGATCTGTCAGCACAGAATGTCTAACCCAGGTTGACCCTGCGGATCTCTGCTTCTGTTTTGTGGCTCCAGTCCTGGGAGAGTCAAATGAGATGCACGTTTTTCTTGTTCGCTATTTTTATTTCCTTTGTGGCCTCTTCATGGATGTGGAAGGGACAATCAACAAAGTCTTTGTATTGTGATGTTCCACTATGACTCATCTAGTTTTGATAGCCCTGCCTTCTGGGCAGGAGACATCCCTCCTGCAAGGCTCACCATTCCAGAGCACAAACAGTTTACGGTTACAAAGCAAAAGCTTATTTATCTTAGATCATGTAATAAAGATATTACAAGTGTGATTGATGTGAGCAGCAACTTTCAGACATTTCATAAAAGTCTAAGTTCAGTACCCACCTTAGCCGTACTGACGCACAGGGGAAACAAACCTCGTTTCCAGCAATGAATTTGTCTGTGCTTGGCTGAGGCCTAAAGCCTTGGCAAGAGCTGGCACCTGTTGAATAAAATGCAGCTCTTGTCCCAGAATCAGCTGAAGCTCTGCTGTACTTTGCTGGTGCCTTCAGTGCTCTCTTCTGGCCACTGGGAGGCACAGCGCTCATGGCTTGAAAGGGACAGCCAGCCTCCTTGTTAGCGGATCTGCAGGGGCTTCTGGGTGGCTTTGCTAGTGAAGGCTCCCACCTGGAAAGGGCAGGTATCAGCCCTGCTGCCCCATGCCAGAGCAGCAAGGCGTTCACTGCCTGAGGCCCCCGTAGCCAGCCGGCGCTGGCAGCCGCCCTTGTAGAGTGGCAGCTGGGGACACCGCACAGGTAGGAATGTGCAGAAATCCCTGCGGTCTCTCGGAGGTGGTGGTAGAGCTGCTCGGGTGACTGGTGGGGCCGAAAGGAGCCCAGAGGGACATGGGGCCTGTCTTCTATGCGGCTGGCTGGTCAGCCGGGGCATGGAGGGTGCTGGCCGTGCCCCAGAGCAGGCACTGCATGCATTGCAGCCACACCATCCCTCTGCACGCTCCAGAGCACCCTGAGCACTGCGGCAGTGGCCCCCACTCGGGCGCTGCAGCCCCTGGGTGAGGTGCTCTGCACAAGGAAAGCTGCCCTTTGCCCTGACCTGGCTGGTGCTTCTGCCCCTGCCCTTTGGTGCTAACCCGCTCTCGCTGCCCTGGCACAGCTACGTGGAGCGCTATGGGCTGGGAGAGCCCAGTGACGACATCGAGAGCGTGCTCAAGCGGGTGGCACTGAACCTGGGCAAGAAGCACAAAGTGAAGGTGCTCACAGGGACAGGTGAGTGCCCCTGCAGGCCCGTGGGGGGACGGGTGAGAGCCAGCTGGGGGTGGGGTGGGATGGACAGTTGAGTGCCCCCCCCATGCTGGGCAGAGAGCCTGGCGGGAGGTGGCTAAGTGCTGTGCCCATGCCACCTGGAGATTCCAAGGGGGGAGGGCAGGACAAGGGAGCCCCCTAGCTGGGTGGGTGGGGGAGAGAAGGGGAATGCCCCACCCACTGCTGGCTGGAGGTTCTGGGGGAGTGCCCCAGCCTGAAGGTGCATGGGGTGGGGTAGGAGGGCCCCAGCTGCTGCCGACTGCAGACCCTCTGTTCAGCGTGATCGCCTCAAGAGGTGTGGCCAGGGCGTGGGACTGGCACCAGGACGGGCAGTGGGGGCTGGCAGGAGTTGCCCGTTGGGGCGATGGAGGCTGGTGACTGTGGTTGGGGGGAGGGAGGATCTCTGAGCCCTGGTGTGTTGTGGGGAAGCCTCTTGTGTCCTTTGCATGGAGCCAGGGCCATGCAGTGCCCAGGGACCAGCCAGGGCTAGCTCCTTTCCCTCCCCTCCCTCTTGGTCTGCTTTTGGGGCAGTGTCTGTACAGTCTGGAACCCATCGAGGGGCTGGGCCATGAGCTCCCCCCTCACCTACAGCCTTTGCCTTCTCTTGCAGGGGATGTGAACGTGATTGCGCCCGACTATCCTGCAGCCGCCTATGAGCTCCTGCGCACCTTCCGCAAGGGGGAGCTGGGCCAGGTGCTGTTGGACTGAGCCCTGCGCAGCCCCCACGCCTGGCTCGGGCTTAGCGGGAGGATGGACCCACCTGCCAGTGCAGGGCACTCGGAGACCTGCCAGTGGGTTCAGCCATTGCCTTGTCCCCTTAGTGCTGCCGACCAGGGGCTGAGAGTGCCTGGCCTCAGGACGAGCCGCCATCCTCTTGGCCAGGTTGATCATGGCATGGAGGTGGCTCACAGACAAAGCGGGATGTGGCAGTGCCCAGGCTGTTTCCCTCCTCCTGCCCCATGCACATGCAGCTCTGGGGTTGGTGTGACCAGGAGAGCAGCCCTCATGTGGGTCTGTGTTTGGCTTCCCAGCCAGGGCCCCTGTCATTGCTTGGGTGGGCTCTGCCTGCCCGTCATCCCCAGAGATGACGTGCTGTGAACAGACCGTAGCCCATGGACTCCCCCATCCTCTGTCGGGGGCAGGGAGGTCTTGGGGCAGTTCAGGGCCCTGCCTTTCCCCGGCGTCGGTTCATGTTCCTTTAGGCTGTTGCCCCCGTGGGCAGAGCCAGCCTCTGTGTTTCCTGGAAGAACAGATCACCAGGGACCCTTTAAAGAGACATGCTCCAGCTGTGTCCAGGCAAACCCTCGTCTGCTCTGTCACTGCCGCAGTGCTGGCAGCCCACTGCTCTCCAGTGCCAGCAAGCCCCAGGTGCTGGGCCTGGACCCTGAGGGCAGGTACAGCGTGTGGTGGCAGCTTAGTTTAACATAAAAACTGGGGCACATGTAATGAAATCCAAGCCCTCTGCTGCTGGGATTTATTGGCCATTAAATTCAGTTCCACCTTGTCACCACATTGGTATTTATTAAGACATCACTGCGTCGCTGGCATTCTCAGAGGCTGGTACTGGGGGCAAGCGTGTGAGCTGGATGTTTGTGCTGCAGTGATGTGTGGGGGGAGCTAAGTGTTGTGATGTAAATTGTCTTTAGGTTTCAGATACAACCTGAGGGGCAGCAGCAGCTCCCCTCTCTCAAAGCGAGGCGCTAAGGCTCTCTGCACACTCAGGCAGTGTCGCTGTGTCGATCACACTCAGGGCAGCTCTACCCTCAGAGCGAGGCGCTCAGGCTCTCTGCACACTCAAGCAGCATTGCCGTATCGGTCATACTCAGGGCAGCTCCCCCCCCCTTGCAGAGCAATGGGCTCAGGCTGTGTCTTACATTCAGGTCACACTTCCATGGTTCTTTTTGCAGGCCCCAGTGGGAGTGATGGAAGCCGAGATTGTGAACATAGTTCTGATGTAAGTGGTGGATCTTGCAATGGCAGGGCTCGTACCTCCCTGCAGACATAGGACAGCTGTTCTCTGGCAGAGGCAGAGAGTGAGTTCCCTGCAGAGCCCCTGAGGGCCCTGCTGTAGTGGGCAGTGGTCTGTCCAAGAGTAGTGTCATTTGCCCCTGTATTTGGGCGGGCAAAGCAAGGACTGAGGGGACAGTGCAGCACTTCTCATGCTGCCCCACAGGAGCTGGCTGCTTTCCCTGTGCAGCTGCCACTAGGCCCCTTGGGGAGTGAAGTAGCTGGGCCCAGCTGAGCTGCCTCCATGTGGGGCTGAGTCTGCCAGGGCAGGGTATCACACAGGAGTCCTCCTTGCAGACCAGACTCTGCTTGATCACCGCGTCCGTCAACCTCCCTGAGGTAGGGATCCCTACCAGGAGAGAGCTCCTAAATCCAACGGCTACCCTAGTTCCAAGGGCTGGAAGCAGTGACTGGACAAACTCCGGCTGGAAAAAAGGTACACACTTTTAACAGTGAGGCCAATTAACGCCTGGAATAGCTGACCAGGCACTTGGGGGATTTTCCATCACATGAAGTCTTCCCCCCCGCAGCTCACTGAGTCACACTCTACTCCTAGACTTTATTTCCACGTCACTGTGAACACACGTATAAAACCATTACAAACACGGAACATTAAAAACAGGTGAGTGCAAGTACACGTGGCCTCCTGCTTGCTGGGCGAGCTGGCATCAGGCCTGGGAAAGGGGCTGGGGCAGGGCTCTGCATGGGGAGGAGGGGGTGTCATAACTACCCTGTTCACATGCACATACAGCGAGCAGGAGCCTGTCTACACACACTGCCCAAAGCCCAGCCTTCCACACAGGGTGTGGAGGGATCCCCACCAGTCCTAGGGCACTGAGGAACAGCTCAATGCCAATCTACCGCCTGCACCCTGCCTCTGGCTGCTGGTGGGTTAAGTGGGAGTGGGGGGAGTTTGGTCCAAAATGTAGAGGGCATTTTTTTAATAAAAGCTCAGAACCCCTGTGCCCCCAAGTGCAGTGATTCCATGAACAGCCCCCTCCCCGTGCTCTTCAGGGGCCAGAGCCTGCGCGTCTGTGCCAGTGTCAGGCAGCAAACTCCACTGCGCGTGGGGAGGCCAAGCTGTTTGATGGACGGCTGCTGGTGAGCCTGGATAGCTGGGAAGCATGGAGCCCCCTCCCCAAGCCTGTGTAGAGCAGGGGGATCTGCACCCCTCCAGGCTGGAGCCCCCTGGATGTTGGGAAGAGCACTCTCCCCCCACCGCCTGTGGAAAAGCTGCAAGGACTGAGACTATATTAACTCCTGGCTGTGTTGGGAAAGGCCCCCTGGCTGCTGGCTGGGGCTGGAGCCAGAGCAGGGCTGGTGACTGGAACTGGCTTCCAACCAATCTGGATCCCCACATGGATCTGCCTGTTTCCTGCCCTCTTTGCCCCCCAGTGGAACTGGGGGCAGTTTCCTCCCCTCCCATTTGCACTTCCCCCATCAGCTCCTCGGTCACCTGAGCCCAGTTTCTCCCTCGGCCAGTGCCCAGAGCTCCCTGGCAAACTTGCTGCTGGTACCAGAGGAGTTTCCTGCTGCAGCAGCTTCCCAAACCTACCAGTGGGACAGCAGGCAGCACAGCCGCTGGCCAAGGCCCATGAGCCTCACCCCTGACCCGCCACCGTGGGACACGTGACTGCACTGAGGGCATTTATAGCGCAGAACAGGCTGGAAACCATGGTTGCTGCAGCAGCCAGCAGGGTTGAGCTCTGGCCTGTTGGAGACCTACCACCCAGCTCTGCCGGTGCCACCGGGTTTCCTGTGGGGACTGGCCACTCGAGGAGGAAATGGACACTTGACCATTGGCTAGACAGCGTGGGAATACGGGACACAGGACTCCTGGTCCTGCTCCTGCTCTTGGAGGGGAGTGTCATCTCATGGTGAGGGACAGGTTAGCCAAAGTGCCTATATTTGGCACAGTCACTCTGCCAGGCAGCGTGGCTGAGTTTGGGTCGGCCATGCCAGAGGGTGGGGTGTTCGTCTCAACTTGCTTGAAGCGACCTTGTGCAATCTTCCCATAGTAAGAGGAGGTAGGGTTAATACCTGACTGCCCCTTGGGCCTGGAGTGCAAGGTAGTGGGGAGGAGGGGGCTAGGAGCTGGGGAGCGCACGGCAGTGACCGCAGGCAGGAGAAAGGAGCACTGAGCTCATGGGCTCCCCCTCCCCCCGCCTGATTGCTCTGCCACCCGCCTTCTGGTCTTCCAACACTGTGTCGTTCTCAAGCTCGAGGGGCCTGCAAAATCAGGGCATTTAGAGCGGGAACTTGTTCTGGGGCCAATTTCTGACGGATCAGCAGTTCAAACGCCAACGGACTGATTTTCCCGGAACGCCTCTGACGTGCCAGTGCTGCGCTGTGATTAGGTGCGGAGGATTTGGGGCTGAGGCACTGTGGTCTTCACGCAAAACCAAGAGACTGACCTGGTGTATGTGCGAACCTGAGCCCACCCTTCCCCATGCTGGCCCTGTGCTGTAACGGGCACCCGCTCCACGGCCCTAACCAAAGCAGCCGGAATGTTTTCTGGCTGGGACGTGGCTCGGCTGGGTCAGGAACGCAGCATGGCTCTGTGTGGCTGCGCAGCCCGGTCAGGGCAAACCTGCAGGCTGAGCGGCTCCCAAGGCGGGGCGATGGCCGGTAGTGCTGTTCGGGCCTTCCCCCCGAGCAGCCTGGCTCGATGGGCCTCGTTTGGGCAGAGAGTTCGCGGAAGCCAGTCCGTCCTGCGGCGGGGGGGGGGGCGTTGCTGAGGTCAGTGGGGGTCAGACCCCCTCAGCCAATGTCCGGCAGTCTGGGGGGATCCTGTGAGTGGTGAGGAGGCGGCAGCTGGGCAAGGAGGATCCTTGGGCGTGAAGGAGCCAGGGCACTCATCTCTGGTTTGGGAGCGGCTGGCTCTAATCGTTGCCTCCAGCTGTGGAATCAATTGGCACCATCCTCACCAGCCTGAGCCAGTGCCAGCGGCTGGGGTTCAAACCAGGGGGAGGTTGGATCCCACTTCACACCCAGCTCCGGCCCCCCACATGCTCGGACAGGCTGGCCCAGAGTTCCAGATCCTCCCCCCCCCGCCAGGAGATCCTGCTCCGCATTGTACCGGCATAGGAGTGGAGCTGCTTCCCTCACCACGCAGCTTCACCGCAGCCCCCACGGGACACACAAGGCCGCTCCGGCCTCCCTTCCATGTCTCGGCAGGAGAGCGGGGCCCCGAGGCAGGGGGCTGGCAGCAGCTCCTTGGGGCTGGGACACATGGCCCTACCCCGTTTTGGCGGCCCAGGCTCTGCCCCTCATGCTCTGCCTTAACCTGTGGGCCCAAGCCCCACCCTTCGTGGCACAGGCTAGCAGGGCCGGTGCTTTGGGAAATGTCCATGTCAATCAGCATGAGTAGGGCCGTCACAAGCGGCAGCGATGGCAGTGCCTGGCAACCTCACGCCACCCACAGCTGCTGCGCTAGGTTCTCCTGCTGCACCACCTGCCCTCACCACAGCCAAGGGCAAAGCCGCAGCGGGATCAGGCAGCTGCTCACTGGCAGCTGCTCCGGCTCCAGCCCGCTGGGCAGCGCAGGCTGCTCCGGCCCCGCAGCAGGCGGGAGAGCCGCTTGGCCTGCAGGGGGCTGGGGCAGACGCAGCTGGACGGGGCTGGTGCTGCCGAGCCCCAGCAGGGTGGTGCCGCTCTGCAGGCTCCGACATGGGGAGGGTCGGTCGGGTGCCACAGGCCCTTACAGGGGAAGGAGCTGGAAGAAGCCAGTTGCCAGGCAGAAGGAGATGGCAAGGTGCGCCGTGTCCTGGGCCCCAGCAGCCGAGGTCCACGAGCGGTAGCTGTACACGCCGCTGCCCGTCCTGTTGCCTTCCTGGAACTCGGAGCCGTCGTCTGGACCAAGCTCCCCAGAGATCCTCATCCTCCTGTGGGCCGCTCCTGCCGCCACGCCCGCCGCCGCGCCCGCCGCCGCCGCTGCCGCCACCCGCAGCCCCGCTCCCGAGGAGCCGTAGCGAGGGGCAGCCTTGGCCCGGCTGCGGGCCATGCCCCTGCCACGGGCCGCCCCCCGGGCCCCGCCCCGCCCGCCCTTGCAGGTGACGCTGTCGCAGAAGGCGGCGGCCAGCAGGAGGAGCGTCCAGCAGGTGGCGGTGCGTCTTTTCATCCCAGCGCTACCCCCAGCACCTGGAACAAGAGGGACCAAAAGGCACGTCAGCGCCAGGCTCCGGGCGGGGCCGTCAGCACGAGTGGTGCCGTCCCCCGGGCGGGGAGGGCCAGGTGTGGTGCCAGCGGTCAGGCTGGGCTGCAGGGGACCCATGCCCCTGCCTCGGCCCCTGACTGGAGCTGGGCGCTAATGGCAGAGCCCTGCCTCTGCTGGTGCGGCCGGGCCAAATCTGAGCGCAGCTGCGCCCCTTTGCACCAGGTCTCAATGCCACTCAAATTTGGAGCGGCCGGGCAGGTATCCCAGGGCCCTGCCTTAGCAACAGTCTGGCCGTGCCCGGCGTGCTGCGCTGAGCGTTACCCTCCCAGCAGGGATCGGCTGCTGGGCTCTGCCTGGGGCTGGCTGACGTGGGGGGCCCACGGGGACTGGATCCCAGGCAAGCACAGGAAAGGCTGCCCCTGAAAGCCAACCCGGCCAGCCCCAAACTGAACTCTGATTCTGAAATCCCTCCCCCTGCCCCGCTGCTCCTCCTGGCCATGATCTACTGCCTCCCACCACCAAGGGAGTGCAGTGGGATGTGGGCAGGCTCCGGGGAATGAGTGGGGTACAGGGGCTGGAGTGGGGTTGGGGGCCTCAGGGAATGTGGAGGGTGCCGGGGACTGGAGTGGGATTGGGGGGCTCAGGGAATGTGGGGGTGCACGGGGCTGGAGTGGGATTGGGGGGCTCAGTAACATGGGGGGCTGAGGGCTGCAGGGGTTTGGAGGGCAGGAGAAAACAGTAACCATCACACACTGTTTCACTCAGCCCGGCCAGTCCATCTCCCTGTGCCATAGGGCCCATTTCCCATGTTCCCCTCCTAGGCACAGCACCCTCAGGGGCTGGGCTGGGGGAGCAGCAGGCAGGGCCTTGCCCTTTGGCTTTGCGGGAGCTCAGGTTTGCCGTGTGTGGCTGGGCTGCGTGCCCTGCTGGCATTGCAGGACGTGGCGAGGCCCTGACAGGGATCCAGTGCAGAAGGGGCCAGGGCCTGGCTGGGAAGCCAGTCGTGGGTACATGGTGCCCAATCCACAGGCTGGCAGCAGAGAAGCTTGAAGGCAGCGATTTGTCAGACCCTCTGCTGCCGAAGGAGCCGATCCAGAGAGATGGGCGCCACCTTGTGCCCCGAGCGCCTATGGCCCAGTCCTGCCAGGCACAGGGCTCCTCTGTAGAAGCTAATGGGTACGCTCCTGGTAGTATGTGTGTGGGGCCCCACTCTGTGTCCTGGCCACCCACGCTCCCACCTGGCCCTTCACATGGGCACTCAGAGCTGCTGGCCCTGCCAGCGGGTTGGCCCCAGGACTCCAGACATAAATCAGTGGTTATACAAGGCCAGGAATGAAAGGAGGATACCATCAGCTCTTAGCACCCCAAACCCCTGGGAGCCACACTGCTGAGGAATACGAGGCAGCCGGGCTTGGGTGCCATGGGGGCCCCCTGGTACAGCTGGGCTGGGAGCTGCAGGGCAGGGAATGGATGCCCAGGCCTGTAGCCCTGCATATGTGGGCCAAGCTGCACCGCGGCCCTTCACGGAGTCCCCCAGCAGAGGCAGTTTGGAGCTGGCTGCCGAACATTGGCAATGGAGTGGGGGGGGCGGAACTGTGCCAAGGAGAACCCCCTTGAGGACGAGGGGAAAGGGTTGCCTGCCAGGAAGGGGGAGTCGGGCTCAGAAGGGGTGCCTGGCTTCTGGAAGGGGTGAGAGATGGAATAGCAGCATCCCCCACCACCAGGCTGGGAGTCAGCAATGCCCCGCAGCTGCTGCTCCCCCCTCCCCTGTATCCATGCCAGGCAGCAGAGCTGTGCCCATGCTGATCCCAGCCGTGCCCTCCGCTGAGCGTCAAGCTGCACACAGCACAGGCATTAGCACGCTCGTTTCTAAGCGACGAGAAATAGATTCAGCTCCAGCAGAGCTGCAAACCCCTCCCTCATAGCCAAGGCCTTGGCTTCCCTTGGCACCAGCCCCCCAGGCCGGGCAGGTGAGAGGCCAGGATGCCCACCCAGGCTTCCTGAGGGCTGCAAAACCCCCACCCCATCAGCCAGAGACCCCAGCGCCTCTGTGCCGCTGCTCCGAGGGGGAAATCTGCTCTGTGGCCCTGAGCACCTCAACTCTTGCCTTGTCCCCGCTGGCTCCAGGCGGCCAGCCTGCACAGCCAGCATGGGGCCAGGCCTCTGCCAGACGGTCCCGTTAACGCTGCACGCACCACGCTAGTCTTGGCACTACGGTGCCCCCTTCCCTGCTGGTCCCCCCAGGCCAGCAAGCTGTGGGCATCCCTGTACGCTCTGCGGCCAGGGCAGAGTCCTCTGCTGCGGCGGGACTGTTCCCGCAGTGCCCCATGCTGGACGCAGCAGCACCTGGCTGGGGCAGGTTGTTCCTCTTGGTTTGGTTTTGCCCGGATGAGAAGAGTCAGTCCCAGTAAGTGGTTACAGTAGCCTCCTAGCCTGAGCCATGCAGGGCCAGCATGCCCACGTCCGCCCCCACACCCCGAGCACGCAGGAGCCCCCTACACCAAGGGGATCCCATCAGCAGTGAGAGCACTAATGGCTCAGGTTGACTTTGAATAGCCCCCCTCGCCCCAGGATGGGCCAGGGTCTTGCTGGTGACCCCACAGCTCACCCAGCTGCCTCCAAACGTGCCAAGCTGCCACTGTTTATAGGCAGGGAGCCAGGAATAGGGGCGGGGAGGGGGCAGGGTTGTGAGGCAGGGAGGGGACAGGGGGTTGAGTGAGGAGCTGGGAGCAAGGGCAGGTTTGTGGGGAGGGGGCTCGGGGGCAGGGTTGTGGGGCAGGGAAGGGACTCGGGGGCAGGGTAGTGGGACGGGCAGGAGGCTGGGAGCAGGGAGAGGATGGGGCAGAGGCAGGGTTGTGAGGTGGGGAGGGGATGGGGGCAGGGAGGCAGGGACAGGGTTGTGGGGCTGGCAGGAGGCTGGGAGTAGGGAGGGGACAGGGCAGGGTTGTGAGGCAGGGCAGGGGCTGGGAAGCAGGGTGAGGAGCTGGGGGGCAGGGTGAGGAGGAAGGTTGCTGGAATTTGCGGGGTGGGGCTGGGTCGCTCCGCAGAGGGGATGGGACCCGGCCCGGGCCCGGGCCCGGACACCTCGCCGCCTGCTGGCCGCAGGGGGTCAGGTCGCCCCAGAGCCACCTGAGCGGAGTCAAGCTGCACTCGCTGCCCGCTCCCCCAGCACAGGTAGCCCAGGGCATGGCCCCACCGCACCCGCAGCCACCAGCATCGTGGCAGGGCCAGCCTCACTCCCCCACCGCATGACCAAGAGGGATACGGACCCCGCCATCCTCTGCACCCCACCACACCCTGCCATCCTCTGCAAACACACACACACACACACACCCTGCCATGCTTGGCACACACCCCCACACCACCTTCCTCTGCACAAACACACACACACACACACTCCACTGTCCTCTGCACACCCTGCCATCCTCTGCACACACACCCTACCATCCTCTGCACACACCCACACAGACACACACTGCTTCCTCTGCACATACACCCCACCATCCTCTGCCTACACACCCCACACACTGCACCATCCTCTGCCCACACACACACACACACTCCACCATCCTCTATGCGCACATCCACATGCATGCCACCATCCTCTGCACCCACACCCCCACACCCTGCCATCCTCTGCACACACACCACTATCCTCTGCGTGCACACACACCCCTACACACCACCATCCTCTGTGCATGTGCCATTCTCTGTGCACACCCAAAAACACCCACACACACCGCACCATCCTCTGCACACACACACATACTGCCATCCTCTGCACACACACCCCACACAGACACACCCCCACCATCCTCTAGACACACACACACGCTCCCCACCATCCTCTGTGCGCACACACACATCATCATCCTCTGCGCACACACATACAGAACCCACCATCCTCTGCACACACATACCATCCTCTACACACACACACACAAACACAACCTGCCATCCTCTCTCTCGCACACATACCATCCTCTCTGCACAAACATACAAGCACACACATACAACCATCTGCACACACACACCCCACCATCCTGTCTCACACACACACATCACCATCCTCAGCACACACACACACAGAACCCGCCATCCCGCCAACCCGCCAACTCTGCACACACACACATCACCATCCTCTGCACGCATGCACACACACCGCCATCCTCTCTCACACACACAGAGAACCCGCCATCCTCCGCACACACACACACACACAGAACCCGCCATCCTCTGCACACACACACATCACCATCCTCTGCACGCACGCACACACACCGCCATCCTCTCTCACACACACAGAGAACCCGCCATCCTCCGCACACACACACACACAAAGAACCCGCCATCCTCTGCACACACACACACACATCACCATCCTCTGCACGCACGCACACACACCACCATCCTCTCTCACACACACAGAGAACCCGTCATCCTCCGCACACACACACACACACACAGAACCCGCCATCCTCTGCACACACACACACACATCACCATCCTCTGCACGCACGCACACACACCACCATCCTCTCACACACACAGAGAACCCGCCATCCTCAGAACACGCACACACACACAGAACCCGCCATCCTCTGCACACACACACACACATCACCATCCTCTGCACGCACGCACACACACCGCCATCCTCTCTCACACACACAGAGAACCCGCCATCCTCCGCACACACACACACACACAGAACCCGCCATCCTCTGCACACACACACACACATCACCATCCTCTGCACGCACGCACACACACCGCCATCCTCTCTCACACACACAGAGAACCCGCCATCCTCCGCACACACACACACACACAAAGAACCCGCCATCCTCTGCACACACACACACACATCACCATCCTCTGCACGCACGCACACACACAGAACCCGCCATCCTCTGCACGCACGCACACACACCGCCATCCTCTCTCACACACACAGAGAACCCGCCATCCTCTGCACGCACACACACACCCCGCCATCCTCTGCACACCCCGGTGCCCACCCCCACCTTCCTCTGCGCACACACACACACACCATCCTCTCCGCACAAACATACAAACACAGTACACACACACACACACACCTACCATCCTCTGCGCGCGCGCGCGCACACACACACACACACAAAGAGACACACACACACACGCTGCCTACCGGGCAGGGAGGGGCCAGCCCTGCGGCCGAGGCTCCAGATCCCCCTGGGCTCCGCGCTGCCGATGGACGCTGCGGGCACGAGGGACCCCGTGTCCTGGGCTCGGCTCCCCGGTCCCCGGTGCAGAGGCGGCGGCGCTGGCAGCTCCGGTCTCTCCTGCTCCGCCCAGGACTCCTCCCCGCCCAGCGCTAGGAGCGGAGCAGGGTGGAGGGAGAGCCGTGTGGTCGGCTGTGGGCGGGGGTTGTGGTGTTCAACGGTGCTGTGTTGGGGGGGGAGGGTTGCAGTGTGGCACCGGTGCTCTGTTTACGGGGATGCGGTGTGGCATGAGTGCTCTATGTGGGAGGGGTTGTGGTGTGGCACGGTTGCTCTTGTGGGGGTCGTGGTGTGGCACAGGTGCTCTGTGGGGGGGGCTACAGTGTGGCACGGGTGCTCAGGGGGACTGTGGTGTGGCACGAAGGCTCTGTGGGGGGGGTTGCGGTATGGCACGGGGGCCCTGTGTGTGGGGCTGCGGTGTGGCACGGGTGCTCTGGGGGTGTTTGACACGGGTGCCCTGGGGGGAATTGTGGTGTGGCACGGGTGCTTTGTGTGTTGGGTTGTGGTGTGGCACAGTTGCTCTGTGGGGAGGGGTTGCGGTGTGGCACGGGTGCTCTATGTGGGGGGGCTGAGGTGTGGCATGGGTGCTCTGTGTGTTGCTTTGCGGTGTGGCACAGCTGCTCTGTGCAGAGGGGATTGTGGTGTGGCACAGGTGATCTGTGTGGGGCGGTTGCAGTGCGGCACGGTTGCTCTGTGTGTGGGGTTGCAGTGTGGCACAGTTGCTCTATATGGGGGTTGTAGTGTGGCATGGGTGCTGTGTGTGTGTGTTGGTGCGGTGGGCTCTTATTTTTAGTGACACCCTCATCGTTCCCACAGGATCTTTTTGCTAAGTCCCCACCCACCCCTCCCCCTCTCAGTGCCGCAGACAATGATGAAGATTGGCATCTATATCTGGGGCACGGCTGGATTATACCGCACTATGTGATGGCGGGACTCAGTGTATTTTCAGGGCAATGTATGTGAAGCGGTTGGGATTAGAGGGGGCAGAGAGCTGGGGGGCCCTTTGGGGGGGAGGAACGGATGGGGGGAGGGGCAGGGGTGAGTGGGGATAGAGCCAGGGAGGGGACATGCAGGCAGGTTGGCAAGGGATTGGTGGGGAGACAGGGCATGCTTCTTTGTCTTCCTCCTGCTACTGCTGGGAGTCCCCCTCCCCCACTATGTTGATGGGGGACTAGAGAGGGGCTCAGGAATGGTGCAAAGGGGGTTGAAGCTGGGACCTGGCATGTCCTGTGTGCCCAGGCTGGGCTCTTGTGTCTGCTCTGAGACTGGGGCTTGCAACGGCACTGCTATCTTAGAGAGACAGCCAGCACACCATGCTGGGCGCAGAGAGACCCAGAGCACGATCACTTGGGCCTACGGGGAGGAATTTGTTCTCTTCATTCTTGTGTGCATGGGTGCTTGTGTGTGTGGGTGCACCCATGCGTGTGCACAAATGTGTGTGGGTGCTTGCGTGCAGGGGTGGGTGGGTACACCTATGTGTGTGTGCAGGTGTGGGAGGGTACCCGTATGTAGGTGTGGGGGGAGGGTGCATGTGTGCACATATATGCTTGCCTGTGTTTGGGGACACGTGTGCCGGGCTGTTCATGTGTCTGCACAGAGGGGGTGGAGATGTTATTTATAGAATCACAGAAGAGATGGAACATTCCTCCACCCAGCCGCAGGGGTTAGCACAGATTGTTCCAGTGACAGATGCATTCTCCAGCGCTTTGTCCACCCCCGAGGAATGGGCTTCCACCACTCCTGTTGTCTCTCATCCGCTCACTCCTAGGAATTATCTCCGGCTGTTTGCAGAGGGCTTGGTTATGTGGCTGCCTTGCCTTTGTTTTCTAGGTACTGCAGTGTTATACCTGTAAGGACTCTGTTGCCTATAATGCTGCGGGCAGCATCTCATGAGCGTGAGTACCAACCTCAGGGCAGACTGTTAGGAAGCAGGGCACACCCCCAAACTGGTTGTGAGTTCTATACTTAGATTTCACCAACCAGCTATCAAACGTAAACTGCTCAAACACTGTAACAGCCTAACCATGGAGTCACAGACAGTCCCCTCACTGCTCCGATTTGTCTTGCCAACCAGGTGAGCCTGCCTTTGATAGATGGTCCCTTACATGAAGAATCACAGCAATATTCAGGTTACTTCCAGTCCCAAGGGACCAGCCATTTACCCCAGGTCAATTGCACCTTAGATCTCACACCAAAGGCAACGCTTGTAGCCAATCCCATGAATCACTCCTGTGCTAGGTTCCAGCCAATCCACAAGCCAGGAACTGGCCATGGGATTTCCGGAGCAGGTATATAAGCCCCACAGAAGCAACAGCAATTCAGTCTGATCAGTGAGACTTCAGGGCTTGGAACTCTGTCCTGCCTGATGGTGGCAAGACTCCCCAGGCCTCATCTTGCCCTAGCCTTGCTCTTGTTGCTGCCCTGCTCCCAGTCCTCCAGCCTCACGTTGACCGTCATGGACTCCTAATTCCAGCTCTGACCGCTAGGCCTGGCCATCTCCATCCCAGTTTCTGACACACATCTCTGTACAAGGCAGGCTACTGGCCCAACATTTGTAGGCTTGTGGGCATCTGATCTTTGCACATGAGCATTTGATTAGCTGAAGGATTGATTCAGGAGCACATGGTACTTCACACATGTAACTCTAGTGCACTCGTGGCCAAGATGGAGTCCGCTCTGCCGGCAGTTCCGGCCAAGAAAAGGCGCCCACGGGAATGCAGCAGAGAAACTCCCTTCCACCCCGTCCAGGGCACCAGTTCCAAGCCCCCTGGAGTAAACACATATACACACACACCCTGGAATAGTACAATGAATATAGGAACGGGAAATATTTACAGAGGAATGAATGGATAAAAATGGGGGGAAAGATAGGGGGAGTGGTAAAACAGCATTACATCCAACAAGAGGACCAGCCGGTCCAGCGCTACCACAATACGGAGCGGTAGTCACTGAGCAGTGCATCTACACTCAGAGTTCAGGAATCCTGGGCAGAGTTCCAGTTTGGCAGAGTCTTGGCTGCTCCTAGTTGTCTTTGGCATCAGTAAACTTTCCCCAGCAAATCCCTCTGGTGCCCTCTTCTGCCGCTCCCTGCAAACCCACACAGAGCGACAACTTCTTTGTTTAACTAGCTACAGCCTCCCTCCTTACTGTAACGCAAAGGCACAAGCCCCAGTACTCACGGCCCCATGCAGCTCTGGGCAACAGCAATACTGGGTGTGACTCTGGAGCTGTGCTGCTGTAGTGCTTCAGTGTAGACTCCATCTATGCCAACAGGAGGGGTTCTCCAAGGACTGTAATTAATCCACCTCACCAAGAACCCGCAGCTAAGTTGACAAAAGAATTCTTCCACGGACCTAACACTGTCTGCACCTGGGGTTAGGTAGGCTTAATTACACCTCTCAGGGGGTGTAGCTGGGTCAACCTATCTTTTTTAGTGTAGACCTCAGAAATGCCAAACACCAGGAATAAGATATGGGATGTTCATCGAATTCTTCAGATGCTTGTTCCGCAGACAAGATTTGCATGTGGAAGAGCTTCCCATTTTGCTGGTTAGCTCCAGGGAACCCCACAGGTTGACAAACAAAGAGTAGCATTTTGCTTTCTGCTGTAGAGTGGACCATTGACCAATTGTGGCCTGTGAATAAAGTAAGTGCCAGAGAGAGGGAGTCAGGAACTCTACATCAAATAAACTAGTTAAGGAATGGGAGGTAGTGTTTAAGGAATAGCTTCCCATGAGACCCAGAAACCTTCCAGAGGTCACACTTCCTGATACCTCAGCAAATCCAAACAAACTAGCTTTTACTTCAAATTCATATCTGTATATTGGTCCACTGTTGGGATCAGCTAGAACCCCTCTCTATATGTGATTAACCTGTCTTGTTCGTTCAGCAGAATGTCTCTTGTTCTGCTGCAAGCATTGAAAGATGAGCAATTAATGGTATTATATAATCAAAGAATGTACAGGCTATGTCCTTTTAATTTAGAGGCAGTATGAAGGAGGTCTCCTTTTCAAATGACTGTTGTATTATAGAAGTGATAAGAATTGCTATGGCACCAGAAGGAGAAAGAATATGGAAAGAGATAAGCACTTAATCAGTGTGTAACCCTGGAATATTAAAAGAAATGGGTAAGTAGGGGGAAATTCCATTTAATAGTAGGGGTTAATAGAGAAAGATAATCCTTAAAATGAAGAAAACAAAAAACCTTGCAAGAAAAGGTGAGATGTGTGCTATCCAACAGTGCCATCTACCTGATACTGATGGAAGCATCAGAGAAACTGAGCTGAAATCTAAGAGCTCTGACAGCAAGGGTCCAATAGAAAAAAAGAGAGTCACCACTCAACCCTGTAAACACCCCGAGTATAAAAACTGAAGTCATGGGGTGGGAGCTCCCAGGTGATCCAACCCACAAATAATCTGCAGAAACCTAAAAGTGGTACTGGACACTTGGCTTAGTAGGGAGGGACCACCAGTGCTACAATTGGGTTACGACTAGAGCATCTGATCCTTCCCTACCTGGAAGCATGAGAACCTTTTAAGATACTGCATTCTTGGTGAGCAGGGACCAGAGAAGTGTTGTGATGGGTGCTTGAAGACTTCTCTGGCCCCTGCTGGAGTCGTTGTAGAAAGCTGACATACCAACGCGAAGGAAGAGCATTGCCTGGAATAGAAGGGGAGGGGGTCTAGACCTCCCAGCACTGCCTAGGGACATCACTGATTGGGAGGCAGGACTCCTGGGTTCCATTGCTGGTTTTCCTATTGACCTGTTGTACTTTGGGCAAGTTGCTCCCCCTCTCTATCCGTGGAACCAACAAAACATGGTCCTCCAGCAGTTAGAAGGGCCGGGAGGGGACAGTACCCATTCAGGACCCATCAGGTGAGATAAGAAGGCCTGCCCATGGCCGGCCACCCACCCCCTCTCCTGAGCAGACCTACACCCCTGATCCTCCCCTGAATTTACCCACAGCCCATCATCCCTGCTCTCCTGAACCCACCCACAGCCCCTGCTTCTCCCCGTGTCTCTGAACCCACACAGGGGCAGGGGGCGGGGCTATGCGACGAAGGTCTTGGGGGGCGGGGCTGTGCTTATGAAGGCGCTGGGGGCGGGGCAGGGGCGGGGTCGGGGCTATGCGAGGAAGGCGCTGGGGGCGGGGTCCGGGTCCCGTGGCTCAGCTCCGCCATGGCTCTCTCGCTCCGCGCGCTGCTCCGTCCGGCCCAGGCCCCAGCCCGCCTGCTGCTGCGAGCCCCGGCTCGGCTCTGCTCGGCGGGTGAGCGGCGGCTGGTGTCCCGGGGCCGGGGGTACAGTGGGGGCTGGGGTGCAGGGGCTGGGGTGTCCCGGGGTATAGTGGGGGGCTGGGGCGTAGGGGCTGGTGTCCCGGGGTATAGTGGGGGGCTGGGGCGTAGGGGCTGGTGTCCCGGGGTATAGTGGGGGGCTGGGGTGCAGGGGCTGGGGTGCCCCGGGGTATAGTGGGGGGCTGGGGTGCAGGGGCTGCGGGACAGGGGTGATTCGGTTCCCCGCAGGGTGCTCGGCACACCCGCTGTGGAGCCTGCTGCCCCTGCCCGGCTGGCTCCTCGGGCGATCGCTCCCCTCTCTGGCTAGCATTGCTGGGCCTTGATGTGCTTTGTCTGTGTGTACTCCCCCACCTCCTCAGGAGAGGGTCCTGCCCCATGGAGTTGGCTCCCTGCACTGCCCCATCCCTCTCTGTCCGCCTGATCCTGCGGCCTGGGGACTCTGTAGGGCAGTGGAGGGGGCTGTGCCATGCTTTGAGATTGCTGTCTGGAAGTTCATGCAGGGGCCTAAGGCCCAGGCAGCATGACCAGCTCTGGAGGAGGAGTTGTTGTTGCCCAAAAGCAGAGGGCAAAGTTCTCCTGAGTTGAGCTCTGCCAATCCAAACAAATGCGGTTCCCCCAGCAGCTCCTGTCTCACTCTCTTGCTGCTTGCTACCCACCCCTGGAGTTGCCGCCCAGGAGCTCAGGGCTGCATTGCACTGTGGGCGGCAGTAATGCCAGAGCTGTGCCCGGTGCCCTGTCTCCCCTTCAAGCTGGCTGGGGAGCTGTCAGTCCTGGTGACTTCCAAGGCACTCTTTGCACCCACCCTGCTTTGTGGGCATGGGGCCTTGTGCACTCATGACAGCACCTCGCAGCTGTCAGTGCCTCAGCCTGGTTCTAGGGGCTTGCCTGAGGACTGGCCAGGGGCCACCTGGTCATACCCTCTTCCCTCGCCCTGTACAGACAGCTCCTGCGGCTGACGTGGATGTGTCCAGAGCCATGCCAGCAGGGCTCAGGGTGATGGGAGCCCGTCTGCGAGGCCTCCACATTCAGTTCTTTCTCAGTTAATTTGGGGCTTGTGAAAGGGACCGGATGTGCTGCCCTGGAGAAGGAAAACCTGTATCCAAGGTCAGGTTTAGAGTGGGCAGCAGCGCAAGCCTTCCCCATGCTGCCCCACGGTGTGCCTCAGGCCTGCTGAGAGGCAAGGTCAGTCTCCAGGCGTGCTGGTAAGGGGACATCGGGATGCTGCTGGTGCTAGGAGCTGAGTTGCCACTCGTGTGGGAAACTGAATGGCCGTTGGGAGCTACCCCCCAGCTGGCTTCCTACTAGCCATTATTTTGTACCAGGTTCTTTTCTGACACCAGCCTTGAAAAATTTACCAGTGGGCCTAGGCCCAAATCTCTTCACCCATCATTGCTATGGTGAGGATGACGGAAAAATAAGGGTCTGTTTTAATTGCAGACCAAAAGACTGACCTCTCACAGGCTGGATTCTGCCAGGCTGCTCTGGCATAGTCGTGGGAATGTTAATTTCAAGCTTTCTAGCTCAGTGTGTTCAGAGCCTTTTACAGATTCCCCTTGCTTGGTACTGTTGGTTCTCTGAGCATTTGTTGAACGCTCTGGAGAACAATTCGTGTTGCTTTTTTTAACACCTCTGAATGACACAGGTTTTATCTTTCACTTGCCAGTGTAGACAAAGCCTTAATGTCATATGTGAAATTATTCACTCTTCAGGAGGAGAAGTGAGGCTTCAGGAGAGATTTACACACAGCACAGGGAGTGGCTTGGCAGATTGGAATAAGGGCAGGGGGTGAGAAATGGAACTAAAATAGTTGTGGGAGGAACACACTGTGCATCCAAGTTGGCATTACTGACCGGGGGAGAGGGCTGATGCAATAGGAGCTGATACACAGGGCCTTGCATAAAAATATTGCTCGCATGGTCTCAATGAACTTTTTTTTTTTAATGTTAAGAAAAGAAATTACAGCCAAATTCATTTGATTGCAGGTCTGCTGAGGAGTGTTAGTGAGTGGGTTAGAGTGAAGAAACTTGCTATATTTAGTTTGTGTATATATATCTGGCAATTCTAGGTATTGTAGCTGCTGGATAATCTATTCACACAGCCTCTAGTATGCCTGGGTTGCTTTTCCTCACGTGTATGTGTGGAAAGTCCTGTGGATTGGTTGTCCCAAGGAGGAGGGAGAAAAATTATTGTTCTTAACCTCGGAGGATAGAACAAGAATCAATGGGCTTAAATTGCAGCAAGGGAGGTTTAGGCTGGACATTAGGAAAAACTTCCTATCTGTCAGGGTGGTTAAGCACTGGAATAAATTGCCTAGAGAGGTTGTGGAATCTCCATCATTGGGGATTTTTAAGAGCAGGTTAGACAAACACCTGTCAGGGCTGGTCTAGATCAGTGGTTCTCAAAGCCGATCTGCTGCTTGTTCAGGGAAAGCCCCTGGCGGGCCGGACCGGTTTGTTGACCTGCCGCGTCTGCAGGTTTGGCCGATCGTGGCTCCCACAGGCCATGGTTCGCTGCTCCAGGCCAATGGGGGCTGCGGAAAGGGCGGCCAGCAAGTCCCTTGGCCCGCACTGCTTCCCGCAGCCCCCATTGGCCTGGAGCAGCGAACCACGGCCGGTGGGAGCCGTGATCGGCCGAACCTGCGGATGCGGCAGGTCAACAAACCGGTCTGGCGCGCCAGGGGCTTTCCCTGAACAAGCGGCGGACCGTCTTTGAGAACCACTGGTCTAGATAATACTTAGCCCTGTGGCTCCTTCCAGTCCTATGATTTTATGGATGAGTGTCTGAAGTGTGGGTGCATGTTTGATTGCCTCCCATACCTTTCATACAGGAAATGATTAATATGTGTTTTGGTTTTTTTGTGTGTAACATTCTTTCAAATCCGACCGATGAAGCAGGATTCAAGCATTGTGCTTTCTCAGTGGAAGGTTCGTGCTGAGCACCATATTGGAGTTGATGCTCCTGGTGTATTTGAGGGGAGCTGTAGCCTGAGCTGGGTTGGAAGCTGGATCTGGTTATCCTAGAATATGAGGGTTGGAAGAGACCTCAGGAGGTCATCTAGTCCAACCCTCAGCTCAAAGCAGGACCAATCCCCAACTAAATCATTCTTTATTAAATTATGCTTTCCTTTAAACTTGGGGGTGGAATCCTTGTGATTTCTCCATGTATTCTTCTCCCCTTTTTTGGTTACTCAAGGTAGATGCTAGCCATCATAATGCTTTTGGGCAATAAAACTTATTTAGCCTAACTAAACCTTCCTTGGGACCTGGTGTGTAAACAGGATGTTTGTTCCTTTAAGCATCTGCCTGCTAATGTCATCACTTAAGGTTCTGTTGGCTGCTGTGGAGGTGAGTGTGACCTCACCAGTGGAGGGTTATGTCATCAGTTGTGGAGTAAGTGACCAGAACAATTGCGGCTCCTGATCAGAAAAGCACATGGGCAATTATTTCCCCTCCATTCTGCCATTTGTAATGTGGGGTGATGATCCTGATCTTCCTTTGACAAATGCTTTGAGAGCGGTGTATGAATTACACTTAGCACCAGTTAGGTGCAATACAGAAATATACACAGGAGAGACGTGTATGTAGAATGCTTTGATTCTGTTTACACGAGATGAGATCTGCTGCTCTTGTATGAGACTTTCATACTGGTGGTGCACATATAGATCAGTTTACTCGATCAGTCCACTTCCATGCAGTTAATTCAGGAATTTGACTTCAAAGGGCACCAACTTCAAGGTCAGCTTGAAAAACAACCTTGCTGTTGTGCCATCTGTTGTTAAAGTTGTACGTAAGGTCCCTGTCCTCCCATACGATGCCAGACTCCTGAACAGAGCCCCTTGTCGGCACAACGTTCCCGTAACTGAAGGATTGATCGAGAAAAACTATTTTCCTCTTTTCAGTTGTGCATTGTGCATGTGACAGCACCTTGCAGAGTCAGTTTCACTGGTCTCCTGGCTAGTCGGAGAGGGGGAGACAGCTAATTGGAAAAAGATCCTTATAAAACTCAGCAGAGGAGCGGGAAACCTCGTAGACGCTTTAAAAATGGAATTTAAGAATAAAATCCGGATTTATGGTGCCCCTGCACAGAGCATCAGAAAATGGCTTTTTCTTACAAATCCAATGTACAGTGCCCCTTTAATCAGTGCCTGCAGCCAGGCTGATTGGTGGGTCTGTCATTGGTGGTGCTGCCAAAGGGGTCACCGCGGCTAATGTGATGGGAAGCAGGGTTTGGATAGAAAAATAGGTCCTGTAAGGCCAGCTATAGTGAGGACAGAGCTTGAACCCCATCATTGTCCAGGTTCACACAAGCCTGGGGAGGCAACTTTTGTGAGTTAAAAGCCTATGATATGGGCCTTGATTTCCATGCCTGGCTTCCTGTCATCCGTATTTAGGCTCCTATGTAAAAGCAGCCTGACTTGCAACATTATTGAGCACCTGCAGCTCGCACTGACTCCAGCAGTTCTGAGATCCAGGCCACTTCATTATGAGCCTACATATGGATTTTCAGGTACCCCAGTTTGAAAATTTGATGGTTTCCCCCAATAATCCAAGGAGGCCAAAGAATGGGGCATCATTTCCCAGGCAGATCTGTTTCCTGCTAGATGCTGCAACAAAGCCCCTAAACCAGTGCTTGGGACAGGGTTGCTATGGCAAAAAGTGCCACAAATCCCCATTCTGAGGACATGGCAGGTTCAGGTTAAGAGGAGCAAATAGTCTGGGAGGAGCCCGTCGTACCTGCATACACACACAGGAATAAATATAACTAGAACAATTGAAGGGATTTCAGTTAGAATCATAGAATCATAGAATATCAGGGTTGGAAGGGACCTCAGGAGGGCATCTAGTCCAACCCCCTGCTCAAAGCAGGACCGATCCCCAATTAAATCATCCCAGCCAGGGCTTTGTCAAGCCTGACCTTAAAAACCTCTAAGGAAGGAGATTCCACCACCTCCCTAGGTAACGCATTCCAGTGTTTCACCACCCTCCTAGTGAAAAAGTTTTTCCTAATATCCAACCTAAATCTCCCCCACTGCAACTTGAGACCATTACTCCTCATTCTGTCATCTGGTACCACTGAGAACAGTCTAGAGCCATCCTCTTTGGAACCCCCTTTCAGGCAGTTGAAAGCAGCTATCAAATCCCCCCTCATTCTTCTCTTCCGTACACTAAACATCCCCAGTTCCCTCAGCCTCTCCTCATAACTCATGTGTTCCAGTCCCCTAATCATTTTTGTTGCCCTCCGCTGGACTCTTTCCAATTTTTCCACATCCTTCTTGTAGTGTGGGGCCCAAAACTGGACACAGTACTCCAGATGAGGCCTCACCAGTGTCGAATAGAGGGGAATGATCAAGTTCCTCGATCTGCTGGCAATGCTCCTATTTATACAGCTCAAAATGCCATTGGCCTTCTTGGCAACAAGGGCACACTGCTGACTCATATCCAGCTTCTGGTCCACTGTAACCCCTAGGTCCTTTTCTGCAGAACTGCTGCCTAGCCATTCGGTCCCTAGTCTGTAGCGGTGCATTGGATTCTTCCATCCTAAGTGCAGGACTCTGCACTTGTTCTTGTTGAACCTCATCAGATTTCTTTTGGCCCATTCTTTTGGAATGCATTTTATTGGAGGCTCCTGGTTGTGGAGGCTGCACCTTTTAACCCAGAAGTGCCTTGGATTATTGCTGCTTCTCTGCAGGCTGTCCTTGTTGGTGTACTGCTGCCATCTTCTGTAGTGTACTGCTACCGTTGAGCTGTGTCCTGGAGGGCTTGGTAATGCCCACTACCAATGGAAGGGGATTGGGTTTACACCATCAGCTTCTGCAGAATTTACACTTTCATTTGTCACTTTTCGCTGGACTAGGATCCGGGACTCCTGGGTTCGGTGCAAAGTGCTGCCATTGACTTTTGGTGTGATCTTAGGGTAGTCCTTACCCCGCAAGGGCCATCTATAAAATGGGATAATGGTACAACCTACCTTTATAAAGTGCTTCTATCCTCTGCTGACAATTGCTAAACAAGAGCTAGGTGTGAATTATTTTAAAGTAGGTTGCTGGCCTTAATGATTATGAACAAAACCTTCCAAATGGGATACCAGATGCAGCCCTATTTGCCTGAGACTGCAGACTGCCCAGTGCCTCTGCTGCTGCTGCCCAGAACTTTCCCGAGCAGCAGTATAGTGAAATTATCAAGGTTGGTTTGAACCAGCCCCAGCTGTGAAATAGACAAGACTCTGTCAGTGTCACTACTCCCTGGGGAAGCTCTGAAGGGAGACCAGCCTAGATAATCCATGGGGAGGGGGCCAATGCTGAAGGCTGAGAGAAGGGACAGAATAATAGAGGTCATCTCTCCCAACCCTCCCTACAACACATTGCTAAGAGGCTCTAGGAGAGGGTACAGTAAGGGAGAGAGTCCTGCAGCAGTCAGGTGGAGACACACAGAATGCTTCTCCGGTCCAGCAGGTAGGGAGGGCTTTAAAGAGCTGTCAGCCAGAGGCTGAAATGAAATGTGGAGCCACCCAAGGTACAGGGTAGGAGTTCCAGCAGCCTGGGTGTGGGATAGCTGAGCTGCTCATTGGGCATTGCCCTGAAAGGCAGGCCCCTACAGCCTGCCCAACTCTCACAGCCTCTGGCCAGGCTATGCAGTCCCCAGCTAGCAGGGGCAAGCTCTGTGCATTGTAGGAAACGCCAGGGAAAGCAGCAGGCGGGTGCTGACTGTGTGCTCGTAACCACAGGAAGCCAGCCCTGTCCTGAGTCGCTCTCAGTGCAGAACACTAGCCAGCAGAGCAGACTTGTGAAGCCCAGAGTCAGCAAGCCACAGAACTGCTGCACGCTGGTGCAGAGGCCTGGTAACCGGGGGCCCTGGCAGAAGTGCGACGGCTTTGGCAGAGGAGGGGCGGGTGCTTGCCCTTGCAGGATAGGAGGGGGACCCAGTCCACCAGAAAGCAGGTCCATCCCGTGCAGTGCCGCCCACTGCTGTAACAATGTGCCGGTGTCCCTTCCCTGACAGGCACTCAGTTCCAATACCTGGTGGTGGAGAAGAAGGGGGCAAAGCAGAATGTAGGAGTGATCCAGCTGAACCGCCCCAAGGCCTTGAATGCCCTCTGCGATGGCTTGATGAACGAGATGAACCAGGCCCTGGACTCCTTCGAGAAGGACCCACATGTGGGAGCCATCGTCATCACCGGCAGCGAGAAAGCCTTCGCAGGTAGGCAGAGAGGGCACCCCGGGGCTCTCTGGGGCGGCTCACTCAGCACGTCCCATAGCAAGGTGAGTTGGCTGGAAGCTGCTTTGCCTTAGCCACCCACTTGCCATTGGCAGGTGGTGGGCTCGCAGGGGCTGCAAAGGCCTCGGGGTGACGGCTTCGCTTTTAAATGTTTTGTCTCCTGGTGAAGAGGATGTGTGAGAACTACGGGAAAACTCTGAGCCCAACTGGGAGCTGCCTTCTGGATGCCCTCCCTTGTGGATGGCGATGCTAGGGAGCTCTGCTGTTCCTTGCAGGAGCACTTTCAGAGGAAAACAGGGCTTGAGTTTAGGAAGGGGAATCACTGACTCCTGTCGTGGGTCTGGTTTTGGATGGAAGAGCCTCATCCCCACTTCTCTTGGAAAGGGGAGAACCCAGCTGTGTGTGAGAGATGCAAGGCATTAAGCCGCTGATAATTCTGGGGATCCCAAGTGGTTGGCTGCTCCCCAAGAATGTTCAGAGACTCGTGAGCATTAGAGATGGGAAAGGCCCCCCTCGTACCCAGGGGCTAGTGAAGGATGCTTCCCAGGGCTGGCCTGCAATCCAGAGCTAGGTGGGCTTAACTACATGGCTCAGGGCTGTGAAAAATGTCATCCCCTGTGTGATGTAATGAAGCTGACCTTCATCCCAGTGTAGACGCTGCCAGGTCAATGGGAGAATTCTTTCTTTGACCCAGCCGCTGCCTCGCAGAGGTGGATTTACTACAGTGATGGAAGAACCCCTTCTGCCACTGCAGGAAGTGTCTACACCTCAGCACTGCAGAGGCGCAGTCACAGCGTTTCTAGTGTAGACGTACCCTCCGTGTTTGTCCAGTTGGATTTTAAATGTCCAAACGCTAGAGGTTCCAGCCCTTCCCCTGGGTGAAAAAACAAATTGCACCTGGATCATGACGAGGGTCTGGCTTTGCCACTGAGAACCCAATGTGAAGCCCCAAGGATGGGGGATTATTTTTAAGGCCAGATGCTTTATAACCATGTCTTTCAGGCATGCAGTGTGACAGGTGCTTTTGTTAAAGAGACACTCAGCTTAAGCATCACACCTCTCTCTGAGCATATGTTACCTACTGCTCTTCCTACAAGTAAGCCCTAAGATCCCTGTGTGGAAAGAGAGTAGAGAAAATAGTATTTCTCTCTCTTTCATTGGGGGAGCTCTGAGTGTAGAGTCAGTTTCCCGGGTTCCCCAGTGCAGTCTGAGCCCTTTCCCGCATCTTATCAGTTTTTCACACAGTAACAGGAGGCTAGAAAACTTTTACAAAATAGGACGATTTCTGTGATTTTTTTTTTTTTTTTTTTGCAAATCACAAATCTTATCAGGGCAACTTGGAGACAGGGGTTGGACCTGAAATTATTTCAATAGGCCCCTGTAAGTTTTAGACAAACCATTCTAGTGCTGATCGCTTACTGATCAAAGGATGTTAGTGAGAGAAGGTGGGGGAGGCAATATCTTGTATTGGACTAGCCTCTGTTGGTGGGACAGAGAAGCTGTCAAGCTTACACAGAGCTCTTCTTCCATTCTGCTGCATAACATCTAATATCCTGGGACCAACAGGGCTACAACACCACGTGGCCCAAGGATGGTCATTTCCCAGTTCAACCTGTCTACGCAATATTCTCTCTCTCAGCTGGAGCAGATATAAAGGAGATGCAGAACAGAACCTTCCAGGAATGTTACGGGGGCAATTTCCTTGCACACTGGAACAGAGTCTCTCTGGTCCGGAAGCCGGTCATAGCAGCTGTGAATGGATATGCGGTGAGCTTGGGTTTTCCGTTCCTTAATCTACCCCACAGTCTAAAATGTTTCTTGGTAAATATTGTACCGTGGTTAACTTCTGTGTCATTGTCTCAGCCAGCTCCGGGCAGACCCAGATGCCAGTCTTAACTGGGAATTGTGGTAGTCTTAATATACTTTTTATGGAGAGGGCGAATGGGAAATTTTTCTGAGTCAAAGCAGCGGGATAAGGGAAGTGTATCCAAACACCACCTCCTTCCCTGCAGCTCTGGCTGTGGAGTTTTTTGCTCCTGCTTTGCCCAGGAAGCAGCTCTGCCTTCCTCCCTTGAGGAATGTCCCATCCCTCACCCCCTAGTCTCTTCTGGAAGAGAGGAGTGGAATGCTTTGTACTAAGCTGTTTCTCTTCGGGCTCCTCGAGTGAGTTCTATAGCTCTGTGCTGGTTAGGGCATCAGATGGGAACTTGGAAGGAGGGGATTCAAGTCCTGGCTCAGCCATACGCTCCTTGGGTGACTGTGGGCAAGTGACTTTAGTTCCCCCTCTCCTGCGTTGGATGAATACAGCACAGACTGTGAGGCCTCTGATCCCATGGGACCTAGCTTGACTGCAAGAAACCCTTGTGTGCCGGGTGGCGCTGTGCCAGCTCTAACCCGTGCCCCTCTCTCCCCTGAAGCTGGGCGGTGGCTGTGAGCTGGCCATGATGTGCGATATCATCTTTGCTGGCGAGAAGGCGCAGTTTGGGCAACCCGAAATCTTGCTGGGAACCATTCCAGGTAACCCATGTTGAGCACACTCCTGCCTGCGAGTGTCTAGGGTGGCCAAGCTCCTTCCCAGCTCTGGCGCTGGCTGGTGGCATTAGGGAAATGAACGCTTTTAAAAAGACGTATTGAAAGGTACTGTGAGAGTCCCAGTGACACGTGGTACACGGAGCATGGAAACCGACCCTTTCTGGTTACTCAGATAAAGACATGAGTGCAATCATTTCAGATCAAGGCATCTCTTATGGGCTTGGTTAGTTCAGAATCCCGAACTACCAGGCTTTCGAATGTTGACAGCCCTCTTGTGGTGTGCTGAGACAAATATCACTGTCTGACAACTTCCTGCTTCACAGTGAAAGCCCGCTCAGATCTCTGGCATGTGTCTTCCTCCATTTTTTTTTTTTTTTTTTTAAATAACCACACCAATCTCTGGTCCCATTCCTCCTTCGCTGTTCCTGCTGCCTTTCAATGCTCTGGGCTTGGCTGGTATCGGTTTTTTCATGTATGTATCTAACACCGGGAATCTGTAGGTCTTCCACCTGCTAGATGTGTTGTCAGGTTACTTTCTTGTCCATTAGACACACACCCCATCTCCTCCAAGGTCAGGTAGTGCTATTGTTGGGTCATCTGGGGCCTTGTGTTCAGTAATTAGCCTGATTTACCCTCTGATTTTTGATTGGTAGCTATTGGTAGACCTGCGTGCCTGCGTCCAAGCACAGGGCAGCTGTCAATCATGTGGTCACTTTAAAGACCCATAAACGGAATGGGATCCCTGAGCTCGCCCCGATCTCAGATCCCAGATGCTCAAGAAATGTACTTGTAGCGGGGTCCAGAACACTCCCTTTGCCTAGATCTGTGTCGAGAATAGTTCAAGTGGTTACATACAGAGTGAATGGCAGTCAAGGGTGCCCCATAATTCCACAGGGTGGGGGTATGGGATACGGTGACATCCTTAAGTCCCAGGACAAAGCTAGAGCTCTGTGATAAAACAACAACCAGCAGGTAGAAATGCGCCTGTCTCTTACTGCGTGTTACATAGGGATCCAACAGCTTGTCTCCCTGCCCACCCCTTCCTCTTCTCCTTGCCGTGCTGCCACCCCCGTGTGCACAGACCTGACCCATTGCAGGTGTGTGATCAGGGTGCATTTATTTAGGAAATTCCTCTTGACTGACCCTTGCAAGCTAATTGCAGCCTTTCTAATTAACCACAGGAGCTGGCGGGACTCAGAGACTCACGAGAGCAGTGGGCAAGTCCCTGGCGATGGAAATGGTCCTCACCGGAGACAGGATCTCTGCTCAGGAAGCCAAAGAAGCAGGTATGGGCACAAGTGTACACGGCTTCCCACCAGGCCCCTCCTGCGGCACTAGGTGGGAAGGGAGGCGAGAGTGCTGAGAACAGGGCGGGTTCCTGTACCCATGCTGTGGGTGAGAGGGCAATCCGTGAGAGCTGCTCACGCATCATTTCTGGTCCTTGATGAGCTGACTGAAGCTGGCAAGTCACTTCATGCCCTTCTCCAGAACTCATGGCTCCTGGGGAGGGCTCCCCATCTGTGGATCAATGGACGACTGAGATCCTCCTGGCTCCGTGCCTTGGGCATGTGTCAGGTAACTAAATGAGTCAGGGCAGAGAGTGCATCCTCTGCTGCCAGGCACAACGGGGCCTCAGAGCCGTGCCGGAGTACAAGTCCATCACTGTCCCTTAAAGCCGGCTGTTCCCTGCTGCATGCGTGGCCCAGCCGTCCCTGTAGCACGGAGCAGGAGGTGGCTTCCCCAGGCTGCAGACCAGCCAGCAGGCGAAGTTGTCCCCTAGGAACATACCTGGTTGGAGGCTGCTAGGGGCACGTGGCTCTTCTGTCTTACGCCTCACTCTTCCACACTGATCCCGTCTCTGTCAGGCGTTTGCCCAGCCGCTCTCCCTGGCGCTCCTAGTGCAGAGGGTCCGCTGCCTGGCGTTATTTCTCTTTCCAGTGTCCTGGGATAGACCATTCAGAGGGAAGGGGACGTTCCTGGGAAGGATTTCCTCCCCCAGGCATTCTCCCTTCACTATTACTCCCCAAATCCTGGCTGATTGTGATAAATCAGCTCAGGGGCTCTTCAGATCAACCCAGCAGGTGAGGGGTCCAGCCAGGAAGGCAGCTCTTTGCACATCATGGCCTTATGGAGGGTGTCCAGATCCCCAGCGGGAAGGGCTGCACTCAGCAGCTGATGCTGGGTGGAGGGGACCGAATTGCTGTCAACTGGAACAGCAGTTAGGTGTGCAATGGACCGTGTAGACAGCAGCCCTCTGCCCCGTAGCTAGAATAGAAAGGGTAACAACCCTCCCCCATTCCATCTCCCGGGCGGAGTTTGGCGTTTGTCCCTGTAGCTGGGCACACGCTTATTGTCCACTCTGGATCCTACAGTTTCATGTGGACTCGCTGCCAGGAGGTAAAACGGGGATTGGGAGCGAGGTGCCTCCCGCTGCTCAGTCTGAAGCACAGAGGGAGCTCGGCATGGGGTGGCTTTTGGCTGGTGGTATCCCATGGCCTCCGCAGGCTTCACTCGGGCATTTCTTTGCTGCAGGGGAAGCTCCAAAGTGGGGTGACAGTGGGAGCTTTCTGTGGGCTCTGCACTGGCATCCCGCGGCTCCATGCTGGTGTCTCCCTCAGCTGTGCTCGGTTTAGAAGGAAGAGGGGTTTGCTAATGGGAAACACAGCCTGGGCTCTGGCCCCATCAGCAATAAAGATCCCGCAGCTGGAGCTGACTTGGGGCCAAGACTCCAGCTGCCTTTCGCACAGCCCTGCAAAGCCCACACACCCGAGGGCGAGAGGGCTGCGTGGCCAGGCCGAAGCTGCTGGGTTCGAATGCTGCTCCGTGCTCCGCTTCCAGCCCCTCTGCACTCTGGTGCTGGGCACTACGAACTGTCCAGCTCAAGTGGTGGCAGCCGCAGCTCTGAGTACACATGGGAGTGGGTGTGGGGGATGGAAGGGGATGCTCGTGCACAGTCGTGCCTTGGGCCATGCCCACGCTGAACTCCAGTTAGGCTTTGTGCCATGTGCAGAGCCTGCTAACTGACCCGAGGTTCAGGCGCTGGGTCTGCTGACAGCAGCTTCTCTGCGTTACCGGTGTCAGACACTGGACCCCGGGCAAGACTGTCCGATGAGCACTGCTGCTCAGAGGCTGGGCGTTGTGAACATGTTCTCGGATGGTGGTGTGTGGGGAGGACACGAGAATGCTGAGTGCCAAGTGCTGACAGTCCAGTAACGTGCCCCCTCCTCCCTAGGCCTGGTCAGCAAAATCTACCCCGTGGAGAAGCTGCTGGAAGAAGCCATCAGCTGTGGGGAGAAGATTGCAGGAAATTCTAAGCTCGTAACAGCAATGGCCAAGGAAGCTGTCAATGCAGGTGCAGGCAGTGCTGAGAGATGGCTGAACATCGGGGTGGGTTCACTGGGCTGAAGTCCCCACCAGGACCCAATGGGAGGCTGAGGTGCTCTGGGTCCGTGGCCGTAGAGGCCAGCCTTGCTGAGGAATGGTGTCCCGGAATAGGCACTTGCATGAAAAAAATAATATCACGGTTTCAATGGCAACTACACCTTTTAGCCCCCCGCCATGGCCCACTCCAGGAACGCCCCTTGGGTCGGAGGTCTCTAGCCGTCACCTGTCCCCCGTCCCTCCTATTCCTTGCCTGTGGCACACGGCAGTCTAGCCTCCTGCAGGCTGTAATACTTCAGTCTTGTTTTGGTTGCTGGGTTTGCGTGTGGGGGCTGTGTGGGGTTGGTGGCTTGTGATAGACAGGAGGCCAGACGAGGTGATCTGGGGGACCCTTCTGGCCTTCGGCTCTGTGACCCCTGTTCTGCAGGCTCACGTCTGGCCAATCGCAGTATAATGATCTGTGAAGATAAGCCTGGGTTCGTCGGCTCTGCTGGTTGGGCCTAAAACCTTGCAACTGTGGCCCGAGTGCGGCTGCTGCAGTGATGTGCGTGCGGTCAGACTGGTGCGCTAGCCCAGACAGGGTGACAGCCTGGGGTTAACGGGGACTATGGGCAGGCCAGCGTTTACCCTTTCACTGCCAATGCTTTTCGCGCAAACATCTAGCTGGCGTGTTCATCCCGCCGTCCCAGCTGGCCTGCCCACCTGCCAAAGCCCCGGCCAGACAGTGCAGTCCTGGGTTCATACAAACAGGTGGGGATGGCGGGGAATCGAATGTGCTGTGGCTCCACGTGAGCGAGGGGTTCTTTGAAACCTCCCTGGTTTAATGTCAGCCGGCTTCGGGTGCAGTCTGGGGAGAGCCCCCTGCCCGGCCACCCAGGAGCTGGTAAAGGAACGTGGAAGGAGGGGACGAGAGGTCTGGAATGTGCATGATTCTGGCCTTCCCCCGGTGAGGCTGCGGTGGGGCAGTACAAACCCTCTCACTCTCCTTGGAGGGCTCTCCTCTCAGGGAGCGGGCTAGATGGGATTGTTAAACACCCAGCCACGCCCTCCGCGTTCACCTGCATCTGCCACTGGCTCCTCTTTTTCAGCCTTTGAGATGACGCTGACTGAGGGAAATAAAATGGAGAAGAGGCTCTTCCATGCCACCTTTGCTACGGTGAGTACAGGCGCTGTCCCGCGGACCGCTTGTCTGTAGAGCGACTGTTGTACAGACCGTGCCCCCGAGCGCCTCTCTCTCTCTCTCTCTCTCTCTCAGGATGACCGAAAGGAAGGGATGGCAGCCTTCGTGGAGAAGAGAAAGGCAAACTTCACAGACCACTGAATGCCAGTGTGCCTCGTCCTCTCGAAGCTGCTGAGCTGGAGCCTCTGCCTTGATCCGCTTGCAGGGTGGGACTAACAAATAACCATCGCAGCAGATTGCGCCCGGCAGTAACCAGTACGGGTGGCAAATCCTGTGCCATTGCCCTGGGAGGAAAGGCCCTTTGATTCACAAATGCTACGTTACACGGGGTGTTGGGGAAGGAGCTGCCGTAGGCTAGCCTAACAGTTTGGGCCCTTCCGTGTAATCAGGTGACGGAGAATAGGGAACACGTCTAATCTGAATCTCAAATGACCCAATGCTTTTGTTCACGATAAGAAAATCGGAAATGGAGATTGTCGTGTGATCTTTACTCGAGGGCTCCCCTGGCTGTGTTGGCGGCACTGCCCTCGCCCAGGGAGGGTTGCTTCGGATTTCATGTGCTGAACGCTTTGGTGCGCCAGCTCCGAGAGCTGGAGACAAAGGAGGGCTCTGGGGTTTGGGCTGGTCACTAAGCAAAACGCCACTGCCCCAGCCATGCTGCTCTCCTCTCCCCATGGCAGGGACTCGGGGCTCCAGCCTCGGAGGTGGCCTTGGTAAAATGAGCGTAACAAACAATAGGAAACCACCAACTCAAGGGACATTCTCTGTCCTCAGACTCCTTCCTGCTCTGAGTCAGCCCAGCTGAGCAGGAAACTGGCTCCCTCCTCTCCCCTGGCTGGGCATGCGGGTCTCTGACAGGGGGCTCTGGAGCCAGCTCAGTCCCTCTGCCTGCCAGCTTCTTGGTGCAGTGCTCTCCTACGGGCTGGGGGGCAGTGGCCTTTGGAAGCCCCTGTGCTGAAGTGGGTCTGATTCCTAGTGCTGAGTGACCACGAGCTGGTGCCTGGCTTCGAGCTGTCGGCCCCCGGCTCACAGACGGGATGGAAGGGCCGGTGGCCCGGCTCGCAGAGACGCGCTGAGGTGTTCTTACTCTTACAACGTAGGAGTGGCCAGGTTGGATCAGAGCAGGAGGCCGTCTAATCCCATGGCCTGTCACTGACAGGAGAAGGTGTCAAGCAAAGAGACCCATTCGTGGGAATAACCCTAGGGGTGTCGCTTCCTGACCCATCGTGACTGGTTGGCTTGTGTCCTGGAGCACAGGGCTGACCACCAGGATGGCTGCCCTGGACGTGCTAAGGATATGTCTACACAGCAGCTGGGGTGTGTGAGCCACTCAAGTACACTCTAACCCCACCCACTGCCTGTGCCATCACGGCCCCACTGCTGTTTGTCATGCGCTAGCTGGAGGATTGCTAGCACGTCTGCCTGCCTGCGCTGGCATCGATGCCGCCCCTCTGTGCAGGCATACCCTTAGTGGCAGTGCAGGAGGCTCCACCCCTGCGCAGATCATGAGCTCAGCCAACGGAGGGTAAATGGAGAGGGGAAGCCACCTGGCCATTGAGTATCTCCATTTACCTGCCAGTGGCTAAACTTGTTACTGGGGGATGATTGAGCTCGTTGTGAGCTAAGGGGTGACAAGGAGGGGCAGAGTTAAGGATATTTGAATGAGCTTAATGTAGAATTCCTTGGCTCTTTGAAAAGCTACAGTGCAATGTTATCACCTAATCCTTTCAGTTACTCTCTCTGCCTGAACAATTTAACCAAGTTTTTTTTCCAGTGGGAGTTTCCTTAGTTCTTGTTATACAGTGGAGGACAAATCCTGGTGCCGTTGCTGCAGGGAATTATTGATCCTGTCTCAGGTGGGTACATTGCAGCTTATTGGTGTACGTCGGTCTCCAGCTCACTCTAACTGCCCCATCAGCTGCCTTACGGGCGTTCAGCTCAGCCCCTTTGGCAGTAGCCTTTGCCACACCAGCAAGCTCTGCTAGGGACTCCACCACATCCCTGGGGATTATGTGGTGACGAGGCTCCATCCATATCCTGACCCCAACAAGAGCAATGACTTCTAAGCCCCACCAGACTCCTGCTATAGCTATCCGATCATGGCTGCCCTAGCAGGTCTCCTGCCCTTGTTACCACTGGGTAACCGCTGCACTGTGCTAGCTTGGGCAGGCGTGAGTGTTTTACCACTGTGTGCTCTAACACAGCGGTGCGCGAACTGGAGGGAGTGCCCTCCTGGGGGATACGAGGTTCTCTGGGTGGGGTAGGGGGTGAGAAGAAACTGGGATCTCGCAGGACCCACTTCCATAATAGCAGGAGCGGGATAAAAATAGAGTGGGCACTGCAGAGTGGGATTAAAAAGAATAGTCCTCCCACACCACAAACAACATGAATGCCCCGGCCAGCAGCTGTCACTCTCTAGCCGCCCAGCTCTGAAGGCAGTGCCACTGCCAGCAGCAGCACAGAAGTAAGGGATGACTTCCGATTACAAATAATGGTGGGAGTCACGACAAATTCCATGAGCGGTAATGGGGATGCCACTGGAAAAGTTTGCGCACCACTGCTCTAACACCAGGGTTAGATGCCCTCATGGGAAGAATAGTGGAGCCCTGTGCACACCGCAGCTTTTGGCAGCAGTGCTATAGTGGTGGTGATCACCGCTATGAGTGTGCTAGTGTAGACAGTCAGTGATGCCAGATCAGCTGTGCTCATCTGACAAGGGTTTTCTGACTGCCAGCCCAAGAGGACCAACCTGGGATCTGAGAGAAAGTGTTGCCTTCCATCTTCTTTGTGATTTCATGCTGCTTTATACCCTGTCTGAAGGAAGCCTGGGAGGGCTTGTAAAGGGCTTCTCGGGTTGTGTTTTGCTTTTGACATTCATGTCTTGTTGACCATAGAAGACTCTGTGGACAATAGCAGACCTGGTAGGCTTATGGCATCAGAGGCACCTGTGCAATATTGTAGTGTGAGCTAATATGCTATTCCAGTTCTGATACCACCCTCGTTACCAGAGTGTCTTAAGCAACACAACTACTGGCATTTGTTACCTGTGATTTTCCCCATAGGGAGAAAATCACATGAAATTTTAAGGACTCTGTTTTTATTATTTAAGGTGGGTCAAAAAAACATGCTGAGGACTATCAGGGCAGTTCTGTGGGCTGCCACTAGGTGGGGCACAGAGCTCTCTATTGGGATTCCATTGGTCCTGGCCCCTTATAACTGGGTAAGAAACAAGTGAGGCTTCTAGCTTTGTGTTAACTAAAGTAAATGAGCAAAAGCATAAAATTGAAGACATGCAAACAAATCAGATTAACGAAGCAGGTGAGTCTCAAATAATCCAGCTAGTCTAATTATCAAGTTGATGAAACTATATACAGTAAACCACCAATCCTTTATAAGCGCTATGTAATGGGCTGTCTCCCTCCACTACTAAAACTGGGGAAAAGAGAACAAACCGCAAAGACTTGGGGGGGGAGGGGGAGGCTGTTGCAACTCTTGCAAGTTGTGGGACTCCGGTGGCGAGATGGCAGGGTGCAGGGAGCAAGGCCTCTTTATCCGGCATGGTGGTGTTGCATGGCTGGAGACCAGCGTAACCAGAAGCAAGTGATCGCCAGAGGCTGACAGCCAGACTGCGGTGGCTGCTGCTTTCCCTTCGGTTTGTGGGGATGGTGGCCTGGCCCTCGGGAGTGGTTTATTGCCTCGGAGTGGGGCACTCCCCTTCTGGCATGACCTAACAAGGGTTGATTAGGTCACCTTAATGCAAACAATGCATCTTCCCCCTTGAAGTAATTTTGGGCTCAGAAAATCCCTGAATCTGCAGCTGAACTCCACAGGGTTTGAGGCATTTCAGGTTTGGGGTCAGTTCACAAGCATGGTCACAACCACCCTCTGACAGTCCCATCTCAAAGTGCAAAGCTAGCAAAGAGTTGAAATCATAGAAAAATACCCGGCCCCTGCTTAGCACTGCATATATCATTGGGACAGACAACGTCAGGGAGAGAGTTTAGACTTCAGCTCTGGCAGAGTACAGAGACTCTGCCTCTTCAAACCGCAGTTTGGGGGTTTGGTTTTCATGCACTGGCTACTCTCTCAGCAGCTGGCATATGGAGCATCAGGTGGCATGTTTGAGGATGGTCCTCAGCCCTGGCCCCTGAGAAAGCTCTGTCTCCTGCACAGACAGGCTCCGCCTTTCGAGTACTCTGCTCCTGGTGGCGGTGTTCATCCCAGAGCTAGAGGCTCTTGCAGATCTGCTGGGCCCAGGCCAGTGAGTGCCTTGAACATAAGGACAAGCCCTTGAGGCTAAGCTTGCATGATGTAGGATTCTAAAAGGCAAGACCAACCCCTTGAGTTCCCCGCAGAGGCCCCCAGCCAGCCTGCACAGCTTGGGAATACAACTCCAGAGTGTCGCAAGGTAAAGATCCATATGAGGAGCAGCTGCCCTGTTTAGCTAGTCCCACAGAGTCGCCCCAAGCAGAAGGCATCACAGGAATCTAACCTCGAGAGCCTGGGGGTGGAGCTTTCACAGCGAATTCTTTCCTCCTATCTGTATCTCAAGCATTTGAGTTAAAAAAAAAAAAAAACTGACTAAAATCTCATTCCCCTTTCGGAGGATCAGGTCTCACTTGTGTGGAATTGGAGCTGTCATAAACCCCACTAGCTCTCCAGGCCCCAGCAGAGCTGGCCAGCGAGCAGTACAAAAACAAATCTGGGGGAATGGACCTCCGCAGCAGGCCGCTGGGAACCAGCTGAGCTCAGTGTGAGGGGAAAGTGCATCATTTCCTCCCAAGGCCTGTAGGCTGGGGTCTGTGCCGGCTCCCCACACCCCTGTGCTTTTAGTATCGCAGGAGCACCAGCTGGGAGCAGGATCCCCCGTGTGAGGCACTGTTCAGCCAGCTGTGAAACAGGGTCCCGGTCCCAAAGAGCTTGCAGACTCCTAGGCAAGGCAGATGCAGGGACTGCTGCTGTCCCCCATGCACACCTGGGAACTGAGGCCCAAGCAGAGACAGCGACTTGGCCAAGGTCGTCTGGAGAGGTGGTGGCAGAGCGGGGGCCTAGAGCTCCGCTCTCTCATGTGCCGGGCCAGCGCTCTGCTCCCCAGCCCACCCTCTCATGTGTGCGCTGGCTTCCCCCCGACGCTTCAGCGTCCGACGCCTGCCCTGGAGCCATCAGAGCGGCTCCAAAGCCGTCTTCCCGTGCACAGCCACCGGTCCTGTCTATTACCCAGGCCACAGATTCCTGGCTGCTCCAGTGGAGCACGGGTGAAATCCTGCCCTGCTGCCATCCTCACAGGCCCCCTCCGGCAGGAGCTGGCACCTTGTGTGTCCAGGTCGGTATGCTGCGGCTGCACTCAGCCTGCTCCTGCCTGGCCTCTGGCTGCTGGTGCTTTTCCCCTTTGTGCACCGCTCTCCTATCAGAGCACCCCTGCCCTCTTCCAGCAGCGTGGATTGCCTTTGCTGCCTTGCGGTCACCTCCTGCAGTTACTGAGTGTGAAGGGGATCTAGGAAGGGCCAAACTCAACTCCACTGACTCGGTGGGATTTTGCGGGAGTGGAATTGGGCCACTTGGGTTGACCTGATGTTCTCCGTAGTGTTGGCAGCTTTTGTGATTTCATGGCAAGCCTCATGCTCATTGGTGTTTTTCTCAAGCTCCCGGATGCTTGTGACGAGTTGGGACTCTCGGTGGGCATTGAAAACACACAGCTGCTAGTAGCAGAGAAAAGCTTGAAACTGATTTGAGTGCGTGAGCTGCAGGCCCCCGAGCCGGCAGCCAAATACAACCGACCCCACCTGTATTTTTACAGAACCTCCTGCTTTTCAAACCAGCCTCGTGAGGTTTTGAGGCCTGGCTGTTGAATTTTGAGCACCAGCATTTGATACTGGCGTCAGTGTGGGAAGCAAGCTGGCTGGGGACACAGACTTCCTCCCCCCGCCGCCCTTCCTTCTTGCTAATCAGCATTGAGTCTAATTAGCTAAAAACCACTTGGGCATTAACACCAGTCCTGTCCCAGCCGCCTGTCGTGCCTTCCCTGCTGATGGATGCCACTGTGTGGGGCGTGTTGGGTTTCGCTGCCAGGTGGGTGCCTTTCAGCGGCTGCAATCCGCAGCTCATGTTACCCTCTGCCAAGGGGTTTGATGTGCTAACCCAGGAGGGTCCATTGTTCCCTGTCAATGGCCGACAGGAGGTGAGCCAGCTTCTCTGTTGCTTTTCATAAGCTGAAATTGCTGCCCCGGAGTGCTGGCAGGCACTGTGCTCAGGCAGAGCAGTATCTCCTTTCGGGCTGGGGGCGGGGCAGCAGCCTTTGGGGACAGTGGTTCTGCTTAGCCTCCATAGAGCGTGGAGCCCCAGTGCTGTGACTAGAGGGGCCTGAGTCCAGTGCACCCTGATTGATCCATCCTTGGCCCCTTACAGGCAGGGGCCTCATTTCAGCAGAATTGGCGGTGAGGAAGCAGTTGTCCCAGTGACTGCAATGGCCCCATGGGGGCAGAGGTAGCCAGGTACTGGTGTGGGCAACCCTCAGGCTGCTCTGACCGCTGCCAGGGCTTGAAACAGGAGGAGGAGGTGCAGGAGGCATGAGGGTGGCATGAAGCCCTGGCACAGGATGAAATGGGCCCAAGGGAGCAGCTGTTCTAGCTGCTATGCCCTGAGACCCATGAAAGGGGTGTGCAGGAGAACGACCAGGCTGGAAATGAGGGGAGGGGAGAAAAGCTCAGGGCTGGGACTAGGGGCTCCTGGGTTCTGCTCCTGCCTATGTCCTGTAGGGTGATCATGGGCAAGTCACATTCCTGCTCCGTGCCTCAATTTCCTCTGGGTGTAAAGCAGGGAGAACAGCCCTTCTCTCCTCTGCAGGGCTGGGCCTGAGCCTCAGGGAATGGTTTCATCCTAATGTTCTCTGCCATGGCTGTGGGAAAAGGAAGCTGGTTCCCGTCCCTCCCCAGGGTGGGCAGCCTCTCCTTGCCAGCTGCGCGCTGACGGGCCTTCCAAGCCCACTGAGTTTCACCATGCTTTCGCTCGCCCTCAGGAGCCCTGCGGTGCTGCAGGGAATGCAGCTGATGTTCGCCGTGCGGGTCTGGCTGGGCCCAGCCTCCCAGCAGCAGTTAGCGTGATGTATTGTGGGGGAGGCTAGGAACCAGAGACCAGGCCCCACTAGGTTAGGTGCTGCCCAATCTCTGGGCGGGGAGGCAGTCCCTGCAGGACTCCCGAGCTGGCTCCTGGGCTGGCTGCACTAGGCAAAGCGGGGATGGATGCCTGTCCAAGGCCCTGAGTCCACTCTCAGCCGTGCCCTGGGCATTCACCAGTGCTAGCTAGAAGTGGGGCTCGCAGTGCCTGCTTGGGGTGCCAGCTGAGACCTGGCTGAACTGCTGCCCTTTGCAATGCTTTGGGTCTGGTTAATATTGTTGGGAAAGCAAATTTGTCACAGCGGCTCTGGTCACTGAACCAGCCCTGCTGCCTCCGGGCCTGAGAGCTCACCCCCCCATGGGGCTGCCCCATGCCCTAGTGGGCTCAGTCTGTTTCTCGCTGGTGCACTGCTAGGTAGCCTGGTTTGTGTCCTGGGTGTGGTTTGGGGGGCAGCAGGCAGGGGGGTTTGGTGCATTTAATAATGTACCAGGACGGGCCCTTGCCAGCAGCCCTCCTGAGCCCCAGCAGGTGGGGGTGCCGGCTGTTTGGTGGTCCCGGTGGAGCCCGCACTGCCATGCGGTGTCTCTGTGCGGTGCAGCAGGGAAGTGGGAGTCCGGCATGCAGCGTCCCCTCGGCGGTGGCAGCAGCAGGAAGGCCACAGCAGCACTGGTGGCATCAAGTCCAGCTGCAGCTCCCGCGCTTAGGTCGGCACAGTGGAGAGCCGCTGGGGCTTCCACTCTAAGCCAGCCCAGGTACTGCCAGTGCCTGCCACTCCAGGGGGGGAGAGAGAGCGTGGGTCCCCAGCCGTGGCCCTGTTGGGCTGGCTGGAGCTGCCCCACAAATCTCACAGTCAAACCAAGTCTATGGTTTGAGTCCTCCCCTGTTCTTTTGCCCGGGCCGCTCTGGGCTCAGTGTCTCATGTGGAATGTCCCTGCACCGTTTGTACAGCCAGCCCCTGGCATCTCAGCTGTGCCCTCAGGGCTTTCACTCAGATTGTTTCTGTGGAGCGTGATCCAGCTGCTCAAAGGGAATTCTGGCCCGCCTGCCTGGCTGCTCAGGGCGATAGCCTCTGCCTGGCTGCGCTCTGGGCAAACCCAACCCCAGAGCCAGGGCCCCCTTCGGGATGCCCGCCTGGACTTGGGGATCCCAGTGGCACCAGGAGGGCTAGATGTGCAGGGGCAGCAGGATCCTGGAGCCAGGTCCCTCTGGGGCATTTACCGGAAAGCTTTGCCCTGCCTGAGTGGTGCCTGCAGCATGTTTTGAAGCCCAAAGGCCAGCCACTGTAGCACAGGGCAGGACCATCGCTGCCTTTTAATGATGGGAAAACTAAGGCACAGGGCCAGGGCTGAGGAGGCTGGTGATGCAGCCAGGAACAGAACCCAGCTCTTCTGGACCTCAGGCCTGTGCTGCCCCCTAAACCATTCCCCTCCCGCCTCCAGAGATGAAGCCCTGCGCTTGTGCATGGAGCTGGGCATTGGTGGGGCACAGCAGGGGCCAGAGGTAAGCCAGTGGGTCTGGTACTCTCTAACTGGAGCCGCTGCACGGGGTGCATTGATCACCTGCAACCCGGCCCTAGACCTGCCCCTGGGGCTGACACAGCCGTTGGCAGTAAAGCCGTGCCTGAGGCTAGTGCAGCCCGGCCATCCAACAGGAGCAATGAGTGTGAGCCCCCACCCACTGCTTGGAAAGGCTCCTGGTGCACCCCTGTGCTTCTGAGCAGGCTCTGAGTGACCCTATCTCCCCTGCACATGCCATGCCTGGGGTCACGCATGTGCAGCTACTCCGGCTTGGCATTGTGAAGGTTGGTTTGGAGGCAGTACAGGATTCATTGGGACCGTTCCCCTTGGGCTGAACCTGCTCACATGGGGGCCTAGCCTTCCTCAGCATGAGCACCCAAGCTGGACCTCTGCCCCCAGGCCAGCTCAGGGGGGCAGCGAATCACTGGCCACAGCTTTTGGGGCGGCCCTGATTCATTTCTGGGCAGGGACGGGGTGAGGCAGACAGCCCAGGAACACCTGAGACAGCCCCGAGCACTCAGTAGAGCTGAAATTGCCCCATGGCTTGTTAAACATGGGCTCTGTACAGAGCCACTGCCAAGGGAGGGTGCCACCGAGTGGCGCGAGCTGCGGGAAGATCCCTGGACACAGGGGTCCACATGCTGCCTGGTTCTGGCAGGGAACAGGAGGAGGAGAACGCCATGACCCAGACGCAGCATGGCTGGAGAGAGTCATTCCCACTGGAGGCCACGGCACAGGCCAGCTGCCTCCAAACAGAAAATTCAGTGGGCTGTGGCGCTGCCAGTCCTGGGCTCCTGTACCCAGGGCATTATGTTAGGGCTAGCACGCAAGGTCAGGAGTGGTTCAGAGAGGCCAGTGAGACCTGAGCCTGAATTGCCCCAATGACCAAGAGACCAATGTGGGGTCTGCAGGTAGAGAGCCCCTGGCGATTCCTGAGCACCCCTTCGGGCCAGGCACTGGATGGGCCCAGGAAGGCCTGACAGAGAGAAGGGTTAGTGCCTGCATTTTACAGAGGGGGTAGCGAGGCCAAGGCCTAGATGGGAATTGAACTTATTTAACTGGAGTCCCAACTCAGCTCTTTAGCCCCAGAGCCACCCTCCTCATGTCTGTGAGGGCAGAGCAGCCCCTGCAAGCCACAGGAAGCGGCCCTGCCCTAGGCCAGGGGATTTGCCTTCCCAAGCTGAGCCAGGGAAGATGGTTCATTTTGTTGCTCCTGCCCTGTGTACTAGACCCCCTTCCAGCAGTGCTCTCCTGCACCAGAGCCCCGAGGCCTCAGAGCCACCTAGCAGGGGGTGCACCCCTGGGGATCCCCATGTGCAGCCCCCAAGCCCCAGACTGTAGGGTTCTCCCCCACCCCACAACTTGCATCTGTCCAAGCTGGGTCCTGCTCCCTCTGCACGTGCACGGGGCTGTCACTAGGTGGCGCCCAAGGCTTAGACATGGTTGTTGTATGGCTGTTTGGGCTGGGCAACCTGAGTGTTGTGCGGGCTGCTGCCCCATGCTGGGCTAGTGCCCCCTGCTCCAGTCACCAGCCCCAGCGACCTGCCCTCTGCTCCCAGCCCTCTCTGACCCCATTACCAGCCCTTTTCTCCCAGCCATGGCCCCCAGCCACCTGTCCCAGTAACCAGCCCCTGCCCCCAACTACCTGTCCTGACCCGTGACCAGCCCTCTACCCACAGATACCAGCCCTAGCAACCAGCCCCTGTGTGATGGGTTGCTCACCACACTGTAGCCTAGAAGGAGTTAAGGAGGCTGAGACAGTGCCAATTAACCAGTTAGGTGACAGCTGAGGGGAATTCGGTGGCAATAGGTGGTGGAGCCCAGCTGAGAAAGAGCAGGCTGGGCTAATACAAAGCCAGGAAGTTGGCTGCTGAAGGGGGCTGTAGTGAGGGACCTGTGACCATGCTCAGGATGCTGGAGAGGAGAGGACCGGACCGGACCGGACTACAATGCCTGGTTGACTGTGTGGGCCTCAGCCCTGCAGGCACGGTTTATCCAGGCAGGTAGTGGACATAAGCCTGAGAGGCAGAGAAGGAAAAGGCTCAGGGCGACATTGCAGACCATGGCTGCTGATCGAAGGGTCCCTGAGCTGGAACCTGGAGTACAGGGTGGCCCTGGGTTCCCCTGCCAGCTGCTGGGGAAGTGGCATCACCAGGGCAGTGAGGGAGAAGACTGCCCTTTTGGCTAGATGGACTTCGATAACCCCTGGCAGGGGAAAACACATAGTGGCTGGCTGGAGGGACAAGCCACGAAGGGTGACCACTGAGTTGCAGAGTGAGTGGCAGGAGGGGTGTTTGACCTGGAAGGAGCCAATAGCCAGAAGGAGGCACCCTAGCGGTGGAAGTATCCCATGACTCCCAGAGAGCAGCCCTGGCCTTTTTCCTCCCGGCTGCTTCTCCAGTGCCTAGCCTGTCTCCCAGCTGCAATGTTACACTCTCGGCATGGGTTCCTATGACATACCGGGGTGCAATCCAGACCAGTGGGAGGCTGCGTCACCCCTGTCCTTTTCCGCTGTAGCTCCCACCTAGGCTGCTCACAAACAGCATGTAGGTCACACCCCGAGTGTCTGTGTAACTGCAGCCTCAGCCACACTCTGGCTTCCACCAGCCTGAGTTACCACTTGCAGAGTGATCTGAGCACACTCCTGGTCCCATACTTCCCCAAAATGTGTGTTTTGCATGGTCCAGCCTCTCCTGGGTTGGCCAGACATATTGGATCTGTTGCCCCTCTGAGGGGATCAATGTACAACAGTTTGCTACCCTAAATCAAGTTACCCACACAGTTCATGAGAGCAGATTAGTTTTGATTAAGCTTGTTTGATTCTTTATTTAACTACAAGGAGACAGGTTTTAAGTGAGTACAAGCATAAGGTATTAAAGTCAGAAATGGTTACAAGAGAAACAAAGATAAAATGCTTCCTAGGACTAACACTTAACTACCTAGAGTTGGTTCAAAGCGAAGTCCCTTCCCACATGTTCCCAGTGACATTGCTCACCAAGTTCTCAGGCCAGGCCCTACTCCCAAAGGCCAGTGGCTGTTTCTTTCCTCTTCTTAGGTGAAAGAGAGAGAGATGGGTGAGGAGAGGTACCTTGGACTGTTTTTGCCCCTCACTTTTCAGTCTAGTCCCCCCTTGAAATGCATTTTCCTGCGGGTTACCCCACTGTGAAGATGGAGACAAGGAGTCCCATGGTGAAAGAGGTTCCAAGCTGCTGTTTGCTAAGATGCAGATTGGTTTGTTCCTGCCCCCCTTCCTTGATAGGTGACGGCCCATCAACTTTGATGACACCTAGCTAGAAACATCATCCTGTTCTTTGTCTTGGAGAAACAGGTTTATCCCCTCCCCAGACTTGTCTGGTAAACATACTTCAGTCGTGATTTCAGCTTGTGTTTGTAACTTTACATGTAAGGTTGCTACACACGTTTCCCCATGAGGTCATCAACCAGCAAGTTGTTAGTTTTCAAATGATACCTCACAAGGCATATTTTGTAGCGTGGGGATTACAGGGGCATGTCAGCTGTGAACACAAGGTGCATTCAGTCACAGCTTCTGGGTCGGTGTCCTGCGAAGGGCACTCTGGCTGGTGAGATTCCCCTTCAGAGCAACAGACAAGCAAATAAACCCAGCCCCCTCCACTGGCCTCCCTTGTGTGCTACGCTGGGCCTTCCACAGTGTGGTGCCCTTCACACACCACTGGGTTCACAGAGTGGATTAGGATGGCTTTGGGAGGAGATGGCACTGGCCCCGTCAAAGCTGCCTGTGGTCCTGTGGCTGCTCCTGTCCCTCTATCTGCATCTGGAAAGCAATGGGGCTGAAGAGGGGGGTGAGGGTGGGGCAGAGGGATTGACTCTGGGTCCCCAGGGGTTAAACACTGGTAATAGTGGGCTCAGGAGGTAGATTGGGAAGGACTGCACTCCCCAGCTTTGACCAGGGCTTGGGCCTTTTCTTGCCTTCCCAGGAGGTGAGGTAAGGCTGGAGCCTGAGGGCGGGTGCATGGAACGTGCCCAGACTGTGGCTGGGAGGGGGCAGCGGGGCTATAACAGCAATAACCAATGCCCAGCTCCTCTCTAGTCATTTTCCATCCCAGCTCTCCCCATGCTTCAGCCAGGAGGGCAGGGGCGTAGTTCCCTGGCACAGGCAGGGAAGGGACTTGCCCAGGGTCCCCCAGCTGGGCAAGGGATAGAAGGGGAATGGCAGAGCAGCGATCCCCCTGTGTGCTGGGGAGCTCTGGGGCCCTTTGCCCACCCCAAGTGGGGCATGCGTCTGGCACTGCGTGGGCATTCTCTGTGCTTCCCCCTTGCAGATTCTCCTCCCTCCTCAGCACAGACGGCAGGTATAGCTACCCTGAGCACATGCAGTCCATGGGACCATAGGTTAGCCTCCATGCAAACACCCCTTGGCACAAGTCTCGGCTGAGTGGCAGAGTCCAGGTTGCCGCCCTGAGCCCTGATCTGCATGGCGATCACTGGGCTAGAGCTGTAGGCGGTGGGTATGTCACTATAGGCAGTAAAGACGTAGCCCCAGGGCCCTAACCAATGCACCCCCAAAGCACTGCCTACACTGTGAACAAGGTCTGTCTTCCTAATCCCCCTCCCCTGCCAGGAGTACCCCAGGTCACCGGCTCCCTCCCCCCCTGCCAGAGCGAGCCCGGAGGATGGACCCTGGCCCTGCCAGGGCAAGGCTGGCAGGGATGCAGCCTTGGGGGCACTGGTGCAGACAAGTGTAGGGAAATGGAGCCAAACGGGCCTGTGCTTGCCCAGTGTTCCTCAGCTCCAGCCCCTGTATTGCTGACTGCAAATCTCACCGCCGTAAAAGTGACATGCGGACTGGCATGGGGGTTCCCTAGTGAGGGGAGGGGTGGGGGGCTCTGCTCCCAGCTGCTCTGCAGGGGGTGCCTAGCCAGAGCCCAGGGTTCCTATTGAAACATTTCTAGTCCATTCAGCACGAATAAGGACTGGGCATAAATATATGTGCTTCCCATTATCCCCCATGGCAGAGCAATTAGGGGGCACTGGCTGGCATGGACCTGGCACTTCCCCTGTGGTGCAGGGATGGAATGGCTGCCAGGGGGTGCAACTAGCTGCTGTGCAGTGAGTTTGGCGGGCCTCAGTCCAGTCCCTGGGGGGAAGCTGCCCACAGCTCAGCAGAACCCACCGCCCCCCCTCCACCCTTTGTCCGGGCTGCCTTGCTGCGGGGGCGGGGAAGGGTAGGGCAGAACTGAGGCATGCACTGGTGATGGGTATGCTTGGTGGCAGGCTGGCCTGTCCTATGAGTAAACCCTCCCAAAGGGTCTGTCTGGGCCCTCTGCTGCGCCCATGGCCCTGTGCTGGGTGCCATAGGAGCAGAGGGTGCTCAGTGCTGGCATGGGGATGGGACCTTTGCCTGTTCCTATAGCCCTGGGCATGGGAAGCCAGTGCGCCCATCAAGCAAGAGCCGGAGGTGGCGGGTCTGCTCCACTCTGCCTCTCCTGGCATTGCCTGCAACAGCTCATCCTTTGAACCCCCCACCACCCTCAGCACAGTTGGACCCATGTGGTGCCCCTTAACCCCCCCCCCCCCCCCCCAGGCTGTGAGCCAGTGCTCTTCTAATCGCCTTTGTCCTCTCTGCATTCACAGCCTAATAGATCACGTGAGGCTGAATTCCCATCCTGGTGCAGCTACTGAAATACATATCAGATGGGGCCGGCTGCCTGGGCTAGCCGGACCAACCTCTTGCTTCCAGCTGGAGCCTGTGGTTACATCCCCACACCCTGGGCTGGGGATGGCATTCCTCTCTGCTGCCCCCGACTGCTCCCAAGTCAGGTTTGTACCATGGAGTCAAACCATGAGGCCAAACCTGGGGTAAGGGCCCTAATTTAGAGGGTGTAAGGGAGAGCCCCAGAGGCCTGATTGCCTGTGCCCAGAAGCATGGGCATTGGTTACTCCAATGAGAACCAGATGTGCCCAGAGCAGAGTTCTCCACTCTATGCCCGCTTTGCAGCTGCGAGCATGGCGACCCTTGTGGATTACCCCCTACTGCAGCCCTTGGGAGCTGGTGACGTGGGGAGCTGCCCCAGTGCCAACCCACAGGCAACTGGTGGAGCCGAGCCTTGCAGCTTCCCTTGTCTGCAGTGGGGCAGCTGCTTCCATTCCAGATGCTGTGCCCAGTGTGTGGAGATGGGGCACCGTGATAGGCCAGGCGCTGTCCCCAGCGTAGACCAGACCTAAAAGAACTGGAGCCTCAAGCCCGCTCTGGGCCGGGACAGCTTTGTCTGCAGGGTCAGGCTCCAAATGATTAAAGGCAGAGACAGGGATTTGAAAATGACCCACCTGTTCCGACTTCCCTGATAAACACCCACCAGCTCAGAGAGAAACCGGCCAGCTTTTCCAGCCGTGGGTGAGGGGAGGAAGCTTGCACAAAAATTGCCCCGATGTAGAGACACCAGTGTAATCATACTGGTACAGTCCCCGGTGTGGGCCCGGTTATACTGGTATGAAAGTGCTTATGCTAGGCTCGCTACTCCCATGTGGGAAGGAGAATAAGCTCTGTTGTATAAGGCAGTGGTCTCCAAAGTTTTTGGATCGCGCACCCCCACGGTGCCACCGAAGAAAGGAGAGGGGAAGACTTACCGCAGGCATGCCACCGAAGAAAGAAGGAGGGAAGACCTGCCGCAGGCGTGCCGCTGGAGGGGAAGACCTGCTGCAGGCATGCGGAGCTGCCGCCCAAGAAAAGAAAAGGGCGGAGTGCTGTCTGGTGGCGCTCCTCCTGCCACGCACCCCCTGGGATCCTCTGGCGCACCCCCTGGGGTGTGCGCACCCCACTTTGGAGACCACTGGTATAAGGCACCTTTCTATTGGGATCACTGTACCTATGCTCGGGGGTGCTGGTGGAATTCTAGCAGTACCCTCCCAGCCCCCCTAGTTACATCCTACGAACGCAACCGGTAGGCCAGGGATTGTCTCAGCCTGGAGAGTGCGGCGAGTGGCTGGGTTTTGCTTTGTGCACAGTGGCGATGCCAGTCGCCTTGGAGTGAAGTGGGCAAAGGGCCAGGAACAAGCTGGAGCCCAGCAGTCCGGGAGCAGAATCACACGCTTTTCTGCCTCTCCAGGGGCAGCAGATAAAAATCCATTGTGAGGGGAGATTGCCAGCCATTAGATGAGTAGGGCCTGGCAGACAGTGACCTGGAGGGAGGGATAGCTCAGTGGTTTGAGCATTGGCCTGCTAAACCCAGGGTTGTGAGTTCAATCCTTGAGGGGGCCATTTAGGGATCGGGGGCAAAAATTGGGGCTCGGTCCTGCTTTGAGCAGGGGCTTGGACTAGATGACCTCCTGAGGTCCCTTCCAACCCTGGTATTCTATGATTTGATTCTATGACCTGGACAGCACGCAGGAGCCCAGGGTTCTGTTCCCACCTCTACCAGTGGTCTGCTGGGTGACCTTGGGCATGTCACTGCCCCTCAGTGCCTCAGTTTCCCGATCTGTAAAATGGGGTTGATGCTGCTGACCTGCTGGGAGAGGCCCGGATGAAAAGTTGAGGACGATAGTGAGGGTTTAAATCACGCTGCTGTGTGTCAGGCTGGAGGGCCTCAATCCTGCAAACACACGAGCCTGACTTTAGTCCTGCCGCCTTCCCCCACATATTGTGTCCATCAGGGTCATGGCTCTCATGCTCTGAGAGCCTGGGCGCGGGGAGAGCTCAGGGGGCTGCCCTTTGAAGTCTGCCTGTGCCGTGTGTTTCCAACATCCACCCAGCACCGGCTGCAGAGCGGAGAGCCTCCAGCTTGTTCAGCAAAGGGAAGGGGAGATGTTTTCAAAGGCACATCAGCCAAAAAAAGAGAAAGGGGCTTCTCAGGCAGCGGCTGCTGTGTGCCCTTGTGGCGGGGTGGGGGGGAGATACGGGGGGCCCCTTCCTAAAAGAGAATGCTGACAAGAGAGCGGAGGGGCGTTGGTGTCTGGCACTCGGGCTGAATATTAACCGGCTGGGAAGTGGCAGGGAAAGGGGATGCATTGTCCTTGCAAAATCCAAGGCAAAAATATCCAGGGCTGGAGGCAGCCTTCTGGGCAATGCAGACCCAGTTATCCCTGGCCACAGTGGCTTGTGCCCAGCACCCCTGAACCTGCCTCCAGGACCCTCCTCAGCCCTGAGGGGCCAGCCCGGCCCCCAGCACATGCTCTTTCTCATTGTAAAAGCGCCGTATTTAGTGCCTGTGATCAGAGAGGGCAGCAGCCGGTGCAGGGAAATCAACTGCCAGTGTCTGAAATTCAGCTAGAGAGAAAAATCAGGAGTCCCGGCAAGGAGCGTGGGCACAGCTGGCGGGGGAGAGACCAGGGCGGGATTTGGCAGCAAGAAACAGCCAAGCCCTGGCCCACCCTCTTCCCCGGACACTCCTGGCTGGCTCCGTGTGAGGGCCCACCAGAGGCCATGCCAGTGAGGGAGGCAATGGGGTTACGATTGTTACTGATTATGGTTCATTACTAATAATTATTAACCACGGCTGATTCCTGGGTATTAGCCCTTTTTTGTGTTGTTAATCACTAATATACTCTGCCCCCCAGCGTCCTGCCCCTGGATGCTCTGTGGACGGGGGCTCAGCCTGGGTTGCTCTCCCCGCCCGCACTGAAGTGGTGGCAGGTGTCTGGGTTCACCTCGCAGCTCAGGCCAGGTGGGCAAAGCTGCTGCCACGGGTGTGAGGCTCCCGAAGCAGCCTGGCCCCTGCCAGGGGCCAATCCAAGCTCCATTAGCAGGAACTCAGGTAGAGGTAACAAAAGATTGAGGTGAGGGCAGCCTCAAGCTCCTGTGCCAGGTTGGCTTGCAGCCCAGGATCACAGCCGGGGTAGAGGGACCTCTGCAGACCAGAGCCTGGGGCCCAAGCCCCGGGCACTGCAGGGAAGCCAGCTGGGATAGGGCTTGGACTAGCAGGTGCCCTGTGCATTTGGTAGGCTGGGCCAGCTGGCAGTGCCGATGCCCCCTCGTTCCCTGAGTTACTGCCCCTCCCCATCTATGGGATCCGCCCACTGGGGGTGACAGTCACCCCAGTCCCATTGACGTCAGAGCCTGGGGACCATAATCCTGCCCCCAGCAAGTCCTGGCTGAGCTGCCCCATCTGCCTCGCAGCGAGCAGCTGGTATGGCAGGATTGTCAGGGTAGCCCCTGGCTGGGTCTTCCCGAAACACCCTGAGGAAAAGGGCACCCGGTGCTCTGCTGCCACCTGGCGGGCCAGGCAAGCTGCGTCTGTTGCCAGCCCTGCCCATGCCAGGCCCGCCAGCCCTGCTCTGCACAGCGCCGGCACCATGGCGGATTTGATTAGCGCGCAGCCCCGTTCTCACCCCCCTCCCCGCCTCCGCTGGCCCGGAGACGAATCGATTTGTATTGGCATTCAGGGCCGCCCCCGAGGGAGCTCTCTTCTCAGCGCCTGGGACAAAAGGCCCATGAAGGGGGGCGGGGCGCTCCCGGCACAAAGCCCCTCACAAGAGAGCTGGAGCCCTGGCGGCTCCGCTTTGATGGCTCCCCTCCCCGGCCAAAGGTCAAACTAATAAATGTAGGGCCCTTGGCAGCGGTAGGGGCGCACAAAGGAGGGGGAGCGCTGCAGCGGGGCCGGGCGGCCCCTCGGAGCGTGATAAACGCCTCTGGCAAAGGGCAAGCAGCATGGGGCCTGCGCCAAGAAAGGGCCTTTGAGCAGCGCAGTACAGACAGCCCCTCCGCTCCCTGGCCTCTCCCGGCCCGGCAGCTGCTTCCCAGGCAGGGAACGCGAGCGGGAGCCCTTCCAGCCCCGGGGCTGCGAGCTAAGGTGCCCGCTGCATGGGCAGCAGCTGCATGCTGGGCTTGGCTGGCTGGGTGGCATGTTGGCATGGGAGCCTTTGGCCTCGCATTGTACTGGCACACCCGTGTAACCAATAAACCTGCTGCCCTCCCAGCACTGCCAGTGTCCCCCTCCCCTCCCAGTGTGCCCTGTACATCCTCCTCCCCTGGGCTAGGGTTCCTGGGTTTGACACCCAGGGGGCCGTCCTGCTCCACTTCAGTCAGAGCCCAACTCCCCTTGGCTCCACAGAGCCAGGACTTCACTGCAGTCACAGGGCTGCGGCTGCTGTGAAGCAGTTCTAGCCTGTGATGCTACCCCATTGCCCTCAATCCCACTGCCCCACAGCCCCAGTTACACACTGCTCCCAGCCTGGCCCCCAGCCCCTCACCACCTTTACACACTGCCCCACCCCACCCCTATTCACAGACACTGTCCCCCCTGCCCCACCCCCATTCAAATACACAGCCTCCCAGCCTCACCCCACTATTACACACTGCCCCCTGCCTGGCCCCCAGCCCCTCACCACCTTTACACACTGCCCCCCACTTTTACACACTGCCCCACCGCACCCCTATTCATAGACACTGCCCCCCTGCCCCACCCCCATTCAATTTCCCAGGCTCACCCCACTATTACACACTGCCCCCCGCCTGGCCCCCAGCTCCTCACCACCTTTACACACTGCCCCCCACTGTTACACACTGCCCCACCCCACTCCTATTCACAGACACTGCCCCCCTGCCCCACCCCCATTCAAATACACAGCCTCCCAGCCCCACCCCGCTGCTACACAGTGCCCCCAGCCCCACCCCTATTCGTAGACACTGTTGCTGCCCCAGGGCACAGGTCCCTTCTCCACGCCAGGGCAGGGTTCAGCCGGGTTGTGGTATGGGAAAGGACCCTCTTTGCGGTGGCTTGATGGGGCAGTTTGGGCCGCTGGAGCAGGAACAGTGCCAACCCTGCCCCCTTGATTAATGGCCGAACATGGATGTGTTGGTCTGGCCCATCCCCCGTGGAGCAGCACAGGGGCCTTTCACACAACAAATGAGGCGAGTAATTGCCGAGCTGTTCCCAGCGGAGATATGTGGGGCGCCTCCCCTTGGAGAGCCGGCCTGGGCAGCTGCACACCAGCCACTGGCTCACATGCTACTGGGATCCCCAGCGGGACTCAGAGTTTGGTCCCAGAGCCAGGGGACAGGGGGCTGCAGGATCTAACCCTAACCCATCCGCCTTGTGCAGGGCGATTGTCCCGGGGTGGGAGAGGCAGGGGGTCCTGAGGAGCAGGGCTGAGATGGTTGTTTCACTGTGGGGATGAATGCCGAGCCTCAGGGCTTGTCTACACCAACAGCGCTGCAGCAGGGCTCTATGCTGATGGGAGAGCTTCTCCCGCCGGCTGTCGACGGGAGAAGCACTGTCTGCCCTGAGGGCTAGGTCGGTATAACTGCATTGCTCACGGAGGTGTGTGTGTGTGTGTGTGTGTGTGTGTGTGTGTGTGTGTGTGTGTGTGTGTGTGTGTGTGTTGTCTACACCCCTGAGTGGTGTAGCCCTCCTGCTGTAAGTTCCTAGTGCAGACCAAGCCTCAATGAAAGGAAAGAGAGGGACTTAGCTAGAAACTCTCAAGCCAGGCCAAGACCACAGCCAGCCTCCGGCATAGTGACCTGGCAGGGCCCGCAAGGACTGGCTTTGGGGAAAAGGGGGATGAGCAAAGCAAAGCAAATCTGTGGCTGCAATGGTGTATTTGGAGTGTAGACTGAGGAGACTGTAGCAGTAACATCAGGGCACATACAGGGCTGGGGTCAGGCGCTCGTGGATCTGCGGCGAGCATTCTGCAGGCTGGACAGGCTCTGAGGCAGCAGCAGTGCTACTGGGCGAGGCCGCAAGGGGGCACTGTTGTCTTTTGAGAACTTCAGAGAGCAGCCCAGCGCTTGTTTCAACCCCAGCCCTGAGCAAGCAGTCACAAGGCCGCTTCCCTTGATCTAGTCTGGCCTGCCTGACAGCGGGTTATCTATGCAGGAGAGACTTAGACAACCCACAGCCACTGCCTGAGCAGCAGGGGGCTTTCCTCAGCCCCGCATCTGAGTCTGAGTCCTGGGACAATTCTTGCTTGCTTGCTTTCTCCCTCCAGACGCTCTGTCCTCCTAGGCTGTGAAGCTGCAAAAGAACAATTCAAGTTCTTCTTCACACTGGCTGCAGCAGTGGGCCATACTGGGATGTCACAAATGGATTGCTTTCATTTGGGTGAGGGGAAAATGTCCCTTGCTCTTGTTTCCTCTAGCCTGGCTTGAACTTGCTTCTAGATTGGCCGGGCCAGATGCTCTTGAATGTAAAGCAGCCCAGGTGAAAGCAGCCTTGCCTATCCTGGGACAGAAAGTCACTCAACTAAAAAAGGTGGAACTAGACTAATTTGATGTTCCAAGATGTGTACAAAAGAGGAGCCGATATTTCTATGCTGTAAGGATGTCTGTCTGCCTAGCTGTCTGTCTATCTAGTTGCCACGTGTCAAAGTAAATTCATGCTGTAGTGAAAACTCAATTTTGGCAGCCCAAAAGCGCTGAGCCCTAGGGGGATGCAATCTGAACTTTGCTGGTCAGGGGAGGTGGCAGGGCTCTGATCCTTAGATATCCTTGGGGCAGCCCTGTGCCACCTGTACGCTTCCCCGGGGCAACGTGGAGCAACTCAAGGTTGCTCTAACTTATGCCAGCCGCATTGGCCCCGGTATGCATGCCCCATCCGTTAGGCATGCCTGTGACCTGCCCCCTGCTCGGGGGCAGGGGGAGAGACCTTAGAGCTGTCCCAGCTGGGGCTTTTCTCCTAGCGCTGCTCTGGTGGTGCCATGGGGCCAGAGCGTGGGCCAGCGTCTGGCACCCAGTCTGAGGAGACAGAGAGACAGCAGGGGGAAGGGCACTTGGCAGCAATGGAGGGAGGGGAGCTGGCACCTGCTTCTCCTTGCCAGCAGTGTGATCTCCTAGACCCTCCTCTGCAGTCTAATCTGCTCGAGGTTTGTCTGGGCTCTGCTGGAGCCATCTCAGGCCCTGGCTAGCCAAAGGCTCCAGCCTCACCTCCCAGGCTGCCTTCCTTTCCCGGCTCCTGTTCTGTGCAGAGAGCCTATGCACGTGGGCTGGGCTTGCACATTTCGGGGCTGTGTGTGTTCAACGCTGGTGTCTCTGCATGTGTGAGTCCGTGTGCCTGGCCAGCTATCTCTGCAAAGCCTTCGGGGGTGGAAGTGCAGCTGGCTCTGGGGAGCTGTGCCCGTTCGACAGGCGAGGAGCTGCCCGGGTGGTTCAGGGCAGGGGCCACGTCTAGGGTAGGGTCCATGAAGTGCAGAAAGGAGAGAGGAGCCCGCCTGGAGCTCAAGGCCAGCTCGGGGCGATGGCTCTGAACATCAGGCAGCGACTGGCCCGTTGAGAGGCCTGTTCCAGGTCAGAGCCTCCGGAACTGGCAGAGCGTGTCCTGGGTCACCGTGGAGCCTAGGGAACCAAGAGAAACTAGGATCTAAGGTTCAGCTGAAACAATGTTCATAGTGCGAGAAGAGGCAGTGCGTGAATGGGAGGTGGAAAGCTCCTGTGTCAACTCAGCAGAGATCAGAGCCCTGCAGCACACACACACCCATCCTCCTGCCCCCCCCCCCCCCCCGCCAGGTTGCAGAGGCCACGTAGCACCACAATGGCACTTTTCAGTACCATGTTTCCCTCTGGAAACCCCTCCTGTAACCTTCTAGGGCCCCCCCTCCTCAGCCTGTGGCATTGCTGGGCTCCTTCGGGATTTCCTTAGCACACCAGGAGGTGCCAGGGGAGCACCCAGGCAGGGGGAGAATTTTAGAGAGGGAAGTTGCAACTGATTTCTGGTCAGAAAACTACCCCCAGCACAGAGAGCAGGGCATTCAGCAGCCAACTGTGTGTGAGACCTTTGGGTATATCACTTCCATTCCCAGTGCCTCCAATCCCCACCTGTGTGAAGTGAGAATAGCCCCTTTCTCCTCTTCCCTGTCAAGTTCATCAGGGAGCTCCCTGGGGCAGGGACTGGCTCCAATTACTTTCAGGGACATCACCTGGCTCGCTGGAGTCCACATCCCCTTGGGGTTCCATAAACTGTACGAGTCACAACAGATTTGCGGATTACTGCTTGTATTAGTGCAGTGCCTCACCAGGCATAGACCAGACACTGAACAAAACGGCGGTCCTTGCACCAAAAAGCTGACAATATTTATTAGAATCTATTAATTATTATAATAGAATTGGCTGGGGCACGTTGTGGCAGCTGCTCATTTACAATTGCTGTTCTACAGGCCCTTTCCCTAGCTCCAGAATTTGTAGACTGGGAATTCTCTCAACCGAGTGTAAAACTGTCAGATGTGCGAAAGGGCCAGATTTTCAAAGGCCCCATAAAATGCAGCAAGGCAGCTGGTGGGATTTTCAAATGGGAGTTAGGCACCTAGACACGTCTGAGAACACTACTAGGCACCTATAAGCATCTTTAGGCACCTACATGGAAAATTCTGGAACACAGGAGCGCAAGTCTCATTGAAGGTCAATTGAACTGAGACTTCTAAGTGCCTAATTCACATCTGAAGATGGCCCCTAGGCCCTTTTGAAAGTGGTACTCTGGGTTGTTGCTCAAGGGTGAATTTTTTCTGTCAAGTTTTTGCAAAAATAATGCAAAAGGTGACGGAGGGAAATAAAACACATGCCTTTGCCATGGAGAAATAATGACTGGCTTCGTGCATCCATCCGTCTCCCATGGCGGCTCCCGATCACTGCCCTGACAAAGTCCAGTCCTCTGCTATCTCAGTCAGCCCCTCATCTCATCCTGTTCATAAACTTATCCGGCTCCATCTTCAAACGAGTTTGGTTTCTTGCCCCCACTGCTCCTGTTGGGAGGCTGTTCCAGAACTTCACCCTCTGATGCTTAGAAACCTTCTTCCCATTTCCAGCCGCAATTTGTTCATGGCTAGTTTCTCCCTATTTGTTCTTGTGCCCACACTGTCCTTTAGCTTCAGTAGCTCATCCCCCTCCCTGGTGTTTACATCGATGGATTTGTAGAGAGCAGTCAGAGCCCTTCTCAGCCTACATTTTGCTAGGCTCAACAAACCGAGCTCTTGTAATTTCCTCTCATAAGACAGGCCCTTTGTTCCCCTGATCATTCTAGTAGTTCTTCTCTGCACCTGTTCCAGTTTGAATTTGTCTGTCTTGAACATGGCTGACCCAAACTGTACACAGGATTCCAGATGAGGCCTCCCCAGTGCCTTGTACAGTGGCATTAATACTTCCCTCTTTCTGCTGGAAGTGCCTTGCCTGATACATCCTGGGATTGCACTTGCCTTTTTCACAGATCCTTATAGTCATCCTATGATCGACCTTCACACCCAGGTCTATGTCCTCCTCTGTCCACCCCAAACCCCTCATCCCTGGCCCCACCCCTGAGCCCACTTCCCCAGCCAGAGCCCGCACCCCCTCCCATACTCTGAACCCCTCAGCCCCAGCCCGGAGCCCCCTCCTGCACTCCAAACCCCTCATCCCTGGGGTGGTTCCCGGCCAATGGGAGTTCGGAGCTGATGCTCAGGGTGGGGGCAGCGTGCAGAGCCCCCCCCCCACCTAGGAGCTGGACCTGCTGGCTGCTTCCGGGGTGCAGCGTGAAGCCAGGACAGGTAGGGACTAGCCTGCCTTAGCCCCGCAGCACTGCCGACTGGACTTTTGACAGCCCGGGCAGCGGTACCGTCCGCAGCTGTCAGGGTCCCTTTTCGACCAGGCATTCTGGTCGAAAACCGCACGCCTGGCAACCCTAGGCCCCACCCTTTCTCCACCTCTTCCTGCCCCTGCTCCATCCCCTCCCCTCAGCGCCTCCCACCTGCTGCCAAACAGCTTCTTGGCAGGTGGCTGCTGAACACCCACTGTTTTTTTTCCGGGAGTCGGTGCCTATGGCCGCTAGGACTGTGTATCTCACCCAACCTGCTAGGACCACTTGTCCCCAACCCCTCTGCTTTTCAAACAGCTTTGACATCGCTACCCCCTGCTTCGTGAGTGAGGTTAGAATTAGGGTGATGCCCTCAATTAAGGGATCACTGAGCACAGTTCTGCTGCCCGTTACTCATACAATAGGGATCACAACATTTCATTGCCCCAGCATCCAAGACTAAAGCGAATCTTAACTCAAACCAGCTGAAATTGATCACATTGGCAGAGCAGGCTGCTCTGTTGATCACTTCGGCAAAGTGTCTGTGGATTATGGTCTGCCACTGATGTCCTGAAACCGAAAACCCCGGTATGCAACTAACATGAGACACATGTCACTTCCCTTCCTGCTCCTCTGTCCATTGCTTCCCACCGCTAGCTCCCAGATCCCCGATGCAGTGCCAGGCGTCAGATCCCCTCTGCAGTGCCAGTCCCGGATCTGCAGAGTCGTCACCTTAGAACTGGGGAACCGGCACACAGCAGCCAGGATGTCTGAGTTCAGTAACACTGTCCTGTCCGGTGCCATTCTGGAGGCCGGTCTCCGGCCTGAAGGGCCGCTGCTTTTTCTGAATACATTGGCATTTAAAAAAAAACAAACTTCTGAATCTACATGAATCTCTCACAATGTCCCTGGTAAAATCCTATAGGTTCGGCTAGATGCAGATCTCTCTGCCCTTGTGCAGCTCAGTCGACAGCAGGCTGACCCTAGGCAGAGGGTGCTAGAATGGGAAATGCTTCCCTGGTGCCTATAAAGCTGACAGGGGCAGAAGTTAATTTCAGAGTGGACAAGCAATTTGTCTGTAGCTCTGCAGTGCATGAACAAAGAGCTGTGACGTCCCCTTCTCACCACATAAATTTCATAGATTAAGACAAACAAACTCGATATCTATTTATTGATGATATTACGAGTTGGGTTGATAGTGATGATGCAAGATATATAGACTTCTGTAGGGCATTTGACTTGGTAACACAACATTTTGATTAAAAAACTAAAATGATATAACATTATCCTGGCACAGAGTAAATGGATTAAAAGCTAGCTAATTGATAGGTCTCAAAATGTAATTATAAACAGGGAATCATCATTGAGCAGGGGTGTGTCTATGCACTGCATGAAACCCGCTCCCCAGAGAAGGGGCTGGGTCAAGCCTCCTCCTTGGCTGGCAGGGGAGCCCTCGCCACTGTGGGATGAGGTGCTGGACTCAGCTCTCCCTGCTCTTAGCCATGGGGAGGGTCCCTGAAGGACTTTCCTTGCAGCAGGTGTGTAGCCGGGATCCCTGCACCCTCCTCCTGAGCGTCTCTGCAGTGCCATCCAGATGGGCGCAGTACAGAGCCCTATTCATAGATACTAGATTCATAGATACTAAGGTCAGAAGGGACCATTATGATCATCTAGTCCGACCTCCTGCACAACACAGGACACAGAATCTCACCCACCCACTCGTGCGAAAAACCTCTCACCTATGTCTGAGCTACTGAAGTCCTCAAATTGTGGTTTAAAGACTTCAAGGAGCAGAGAATCCTCCAGCAAGTGACCCGTGCCCCATGCTACAGAGGAAGGCAAAAAACCTCCAGGGCCTCTTCCAATCTGCCCTGGAGGAAAATTCCTTCCCGACCCCAAATATGGCGATCAGCTAAACCCTGAGCATATGGGCAAGATTCACCAGCCAGATACTACAGAAAATTCTTTCCTGGGGAACTCAGATCCCACCCCATCTAACATCCCATCACAGGCCTATTTACCATGAATATTTAAAGATCAATTAATTCCAAAATCATGTTATCCCATCATACCATCTCCTCCATAAACTTATTAAGTTTAATCTTAAAGCCAGATAGATCTTTTGCCCCCACTGCTTCCCTTGGAAGGCTATTCCAAAACTTCACTCCTCTGATGGTTAGAAACCTTCGTCTAATTTGGTCTTCATCTAATTTTGAGTCTAAACTTCCCAATGACCAGTTTATATCCATTTGTTCTTGTGGCCACATTGGTACTGAGCTTAAATAATTCCTCTCCCTCTCCTGGTATTTATCCCTCTGATATATTTATAGAGAGCAATCATATCTCCCCTCAACCTTCTTTTAGTTAGGCTAAACAAGCCAAGCTCCTTGAGTCTCCTTTCATAAGACAAGACTCCCTGGTAGAGCTTTTCCCCTGGATCACCTTGCACATCTGTTTTAGTCCCATCCAAACTGATCTGGAGCCCTCCTCACACCGGGAGTGATTTCCTCCCAGCAGACTGGGCAGCGCCCTGCTTAATGGACTCAGATCTGGCATCCATTGCAGCTGGGGCATCTACTCGCTGCTGGAGAAGGATGGGTGTCTCCTGCCCAATGGACCATTCCCGTCTCTCACCCTCGTCCAGCCTCAGCTCCCACAATTGCTTCCTCTGATTCAGGGAGCAGCCAAGTCAGGATCCCTTCTCCTTGCTTCCACCTCAGACAAGCCTTATGGAAATTCGGGCTTTTGTCCTGAAACCCAGCTTTGTAGGCCAGTCCCCAGAGACATCCACCTTGGGGCCCTGTCCTTCCTGGCTCTGAGATTCGAGACCCAGGCTACATTATCTGTTTCCCCAGGTGACCTGAGGCTATGGCATCTTTTCCGTTGAGCAGAGGCTGGTATCAGATTTCTCCTTGCACATGTCTGGGTGGGTCAGTTTTGGGCTGCAGAGATTCCACAAGGGCCAGCTGATTCCAAGCTCACTTGTTCCTCCTTGGGGGGGGGGGGGGGGCATTCAAGAGGGTGGCAGGAGCATCAGGACGATGTGACTGAAGGAATCGTGCGCCCATGGTGTCTCAGGGTAGGCCCACAGAGGAGAATATTGTGACTGCAGGAGGGGGGAACATCAACAGGCGGGAGGGTGGGAGAGAAACAGCTACATCCGGTGGCTTGGAAGAGTGTACACGTGCCATGTTTTTGGATGTGGTGGGGGTGTGTGTTTACATGTGAGTGTATCTGTGTTAGGATGACAAGGTGGGGGAGGTAATATTTTTTATTGGCACAACTTCTGTTGGTGAGAGAGATGAGCTTTCGAGTGTTCTGTGTTAGTGTGTTTATCTTCTGTCTGTCTGTCTGTGTCTGTGTTTGTCTATGTGTGGGTGTGTCTAAGGGTGTGGGATGCGAGTGTCTGTGTGTGCAGGTGCCTGTATGAGTGTGTGTGTTTAGCTGTGTGTGTCTGTGTGCAGAGTTTCTGAATGTGCATGTTTGTCTGGATATGTTGGTCTGGGTGTGTGCTGCGAGCGTGCGGTGTGTTTGTCTGTGTGTGTTTAGCTGTGTGTGTCTTTGTGCAGAGTTTTTGAACATGCATGTGTGTGGTGTGGGTGTGTGCTATGAGTGTGCGGTGCGTTGGCTATGTGCAGAGAGACAGATCTATTTAGTACATCCGGTGTTAAACTACCTAGGGCTCAGAGGCCCCCGAGCTGGGCTCCCAGGCAGGTTCGTTGCTGTCCCTGCACTGCTGACGCTGGCTGGCTGTTTCATGGGATACAATTCATCTGCAAATCTCTTCACTAGCGCCCCATATGCTGATAACATGCTGCTCATTCCTGCCCTTACCAAAGCCCCCGGGTAATTAGCCTTGTTACTAAGGCATCCTTCCCTGTAATCCCCACATGCAGCACGGCTGTCTCCGGTCCATGGCACCAGGCTGAGGCCCTGAACTCACACAGAAGCTGCTTGGTTTGACTGCAGTGGTTTCCCCATGCAGTGGGGCCTGGTCTAGCCTTTCCTGCTGACACACCCTGTTACTGCCAGCGCACCAGCGTCTCCAGGGAGTTCCTTGATGTGCCCAGGGCAGACTGTGCCCCTGGGAATGGAAGGCATGGAGGGAGATCAGAAATGGACAAAGATGGAGGGGCAGGAGGGCTGGGGTTTGACATCCCTTTCAAGAAGGGGATGTGCTGGCTATTGCTGGTGAGAGACACATGCACTCCAACCACGCAGACACAGAGCAAAGTGAAGATGCGGAGCACTGCGCTGGGCACCACGACTCAGCAGCAGCAGGAGGCATGTCAGCGGCAGGAGGCATTCTTTGCTCCCTTGCAAGGAGAGAGGGTGTTTACGTCTGGCTCCCTGGAATGAGGATCTGTCATACAGGGCATTGGCAAGGAACAGCACTGGATCACCTGGCTCCAGTCTCATAAACTGGGTTGGGCCAGTACCCCTGCCCCCTGGCAGGGCAGTATCCCCTGGCTGCAGGACTGCCAGCAGGAGAGCCGTCCACCAAGGCCCTGCTCTGACATTCTGCAGTTTATTTTGGAGGACTTAGTCTTTGGTGGTCTCCCCCGGGACCTTGAGTGTGTCTCAGACTGAGCACCCACTCATGGAGGCGCTCCCAATTAGCAGCCACTTTTGATAGTGCAGAAAAGTGAGGCTCCTGCTCCCCATCTGTGCCACGGGGAGTCGAGGGTTTGTCCTTGCCTGTGTGCTCAGTGTCAGAGCTGGGTGTCAAGCTGTCTGGAATGGCTCATGACCGTGAGTGCCAGCCTCAGGGCAGACTGTTAGGAAGCAGAGCACACCCCCTGACTGGCTGTGAGTTCTGTATGTAGAGTTCACCAACCAAGAATCAAATGTGAACTCCTCAGGCACTATACCAGCCTTAACAAGCAGTCACAGACAGTTCCCTTGGGTATACAGGTGAGCCTACCTTTGTGATAGGTGGTCCCTTACACCAAGGATCACAGCAATATTCAAGTTACCAAAGGACAAGCCACTTACCCCAGGTCAAGTGCACCCTACATCTTTCACCAAAGACAACGCTTGTAGCCAATCTTATAATAAACTAGCTAAAGGTTTATTAACTAGGAACAAGAAATTAGAGTTATGTGCAAGGAGAAAGCAGGTAAACTTACACACACAAATGAGTTACAGTCTCAGGTTTCAAAAAGTAATGGAAGCTGCTGTAATGTGCAAACTCTATGTCTCCTTTAGGGCTAACCCAAGCTGAACAGCTGGGGATCTCTTGCTTATGCTTAGACATCTTGCCCTCTCCCTGAAGTCCAAGTAGCTTAAGGATAACAATTTCTTCTTCTCAAGGATTTTTATGCCCTTCCCCCAGTATTCAAGCTGTGATTGGATGAGCGTTTGTGCACATCCCCTCTTTAGGGGTGTGGGGAAAATAATCAACAAAGTCTTTTGTCCTCTGATGTTCCCCAGTGGTTTGTCTGGTGTCTATGGGCAGGAGATGACACCTCTTATGGTAATCTAATATTTCACACTTGGTACTGCTTCTCTCCTGGCTGTGTACAGTTTTAGAGCAAACACGTTTATATTACCTTATAACATGGGTTACAACGACCCACTAGCATTTCATAAAGTCCAAACACTAAACACAGCTCTGTAAATCTAATACCTATTTGAACACTACTAACACACCAGTGAATCAGACTGGTTTCCAACTCTGCATTTGTCAGCAGTCAGTGAGACCTAGGGGCCTTGGCATGAGCTGCCACATGGTCTACCAGCATCACACTGGGCAAACATCTTCTGTCCAAACCATTTTTCTGTGGAAAATTGGGTAGTTCAGCTCAGTGACCTGATTCCTGATAGGTCCTCACTTTCTGGGCAAAATTTCTTTTTTTATCAAAACCCTAAATGCCTGAAAATGAAAAAAAATGTCAGTTTGGCTATTCTGTGTGCCTCTGTCCCCCCATCCCACCCTCCACAAAGGAGCCAGCATCTTTCCTGAGGGCAGCGTGGCTTCAGGACCACTGCGGAACAATGAGAGCTGGTGGCCATCGTTACTGGGGGCAGCTTCACCTTCCCCTGCAAAGGCTGTCAGGAAAGGGCAGCCATGTTGGCAGGGGGCAGCCTGTGGTTCCAGTCCCATTGATGGTGGGGGGTGATGGCAGCCGTTCTGGCCTGCGGGACAAACCTTTGAGTTTGCAGACAGAAATTGGGAGAGGATGAAGAGGCTGAAATAAGCACCTGCTGTGAAGGGACTCATGTTGAACCTGGGAGAGGCAGCCCAGCAACAGCAGCGTAACTAGCAGGAGAAGCTGGCTCCATCCACCAAGTATTGCCTGGTCAAACTCTGTCCCCATCCCCCTGGTAGCTGAGCACTCCTGCTCTGTGAGGAGTTTGCCCCCTGGGAGCCAGGGATGGGGGATGAGGCAATGAGAGACTAAGGCCCAGGGCCTGAAAGGAATGCAGGCACCTAACTCCACAGCAATCCAGGAGCTCAGTGGGAGTGAGGCTCCTAAATCCTTTTGAGGATCCAGGGCTAAGGGACTTGCCCCAGGGGGCCTATTTGGAGAAAAGGGACTTGAACCCAGGCTTCCCAGTCCCAGGCCAGCACCCGAACCATCCTTCCTCCCCAATCTCCCCAAATTCCACTGTCTGTTTTAATGGATCAGCTGTTGCTGGCAAAAACCAAGCCATGTCTGCATTAGGGACTCATCTAGCGGGCCGGGACTGCATGCTCTGCCTCCTGCCCCTCTCAGCTCAGGGTAACCTCCACTGCCTGGTCTTGCAGGTCGGCTTGGCAGTACAGAGAGAAAGACAAAATGCTCATGTCCTGTTCTCCCCAAAGCATCTGGCCCTCCCCCTGCAACGTGATAGCTCACTCGTGACACATCATGTTTTATAAAGATGTGTTTGAGCAGCCTATTAGTAACCAAACTCTCTATGGCGGCGCAGAGCCCCGGTGCAGGGGGGCCACGAACCGCAAAGCCAGACTGAAGACTTGTCAATTCAAGAAGAGCCGGCATCAAAGGCTGGGAGCCGTCTCTGGGAAAATGTGCCAAAACATGGTTTGAATCACTCCAAACTAGCCAGGGTAGTGACGCTCCCAGCCAGCCCACGGGAAGCAGCTGCATTTATTTCATATTCAGCTTATCTCTTTGCACTGGAGATTAAGATGACTTTAATGGACTGGCGTTTCAGAATGGATTTATTGAGCACATGTTGATAGAAACCAGAGGTCTGTGTCCCCGAGGCCTGAGTTACTCAGGAACGGCCTAGGGCCGCTGGAGGGCTGGGTGATGGGAAAGCTTTTGTCAGTCACTGTCTTTCCACGGGCTTTGCAGGCAGCACAATTACCAAAGACTGCCGGTGCCGCGTGTTGGCTGTGGTTCAGGCCAGGTGCCCAGCTCAGCCAGGCCTCACTCTGACAGCACACCACGTCCCACGCCCAGAGACCAGGGGGAGAGGGGAGCAGCTGGTGAGTCGGCTGTCTGAGGGAAGTGCTGGCAGTGGACGCTGCCTGGGCCACAGAGCTGGGGAAATGTTCAGTGCAGGTGCTGGGCCCTGCAGCTAGCAGGCTAAGGGAGCCTGGAGGCCAGCTGGTATTGAGATCCTTTCTCTGCCCTCAGTTACCCACAAGCCACCTCTCCGATGTCTGTGGGCCCAGCCCTCACCAGGTCAAATCCCAGGGGCGCCGGCACAGGCGGAAACAGGGGGCCATGCCCCCACCCCCACGACCTTTTACCAGCCATAAGGGTGAGTGATGGGGGAGGAGACAGAGAGGAGCGAGTTGGGGGCAAGGTCTTGGGGAGAAGAGGCGATGTGGGAGTGGGGCCTTCGGGAAAGAGGCAGTGTGGAGGCGGGGCCTTGGGGAGGCAACACGGCATAGGGGAAGGGGCCACGATTTGGGTTCCTCTGGCTCCCCCCATCTTTAGGGCGCTTCCACCGCTCCTGCCAGTGACTCCTGGCAGCTCATTTCACCCTGGGGGGGATGTAAATTGGTGTAGAATCAGCCCAGTGCCGAGTGCGAGGACAGGGTGGGAGGAGCTTGTCTGGGTTCAAGGAAGGGTTGGTTTGGGGGAGAGGACGGGCTACGGGGTCTCATGGGTTATGGAGTCACCATGGCAACAAGCCACATGGGAGGCTTTTAGGGTTACTGGGCCATCTCTTTGTCAGAAATTCCCATAGTTTTTGTTGAATTGGACACGCTGAACAAGCAGCTTGAAATTGTTCTCTTGTAACTTCAGTGAGAGTGCTTGTAATAAGCGCAACCACTACATCCTCATCCTCCAGTGAACCATCTGGTGAAGGCAAAGGCAGGCAAGAAAGGCAATCAGTGACCACATTTTGGTTTCCAGGCTTATATTCCAGTTCATAATTGAAAGAGAGTCGTCTTGCAGACCATCGAGCAATACGGTATCCTGCTCTTCCCAGTCCTTTCGTGGTGAGCAATGTTGTCAAAGGGCTGTGGTCTGTGCGCAGCTTGAACGTGCGGCCCCATAGGTAAGTTCTCCATTTTTCAGTAGCCCAGTCACAAGCAAGTGCTTCTTTTTTCTCTCAGCATTACTTAGTGTCCTTGAGGCAAATGCAACAGTCCTATCTGTGTTGTCCTCATGCAGTTGTGTGAGAACAGCCCCAAGTCCATAATCAGAAGCATCAGTAGTTACAATTGTGGGCAATGCAGGACTGAATAGTGCAAGTACTGGACTATGTACAATCAAGTCTTTCACCGTTTCGAAACTAGCTTGTGCATCTGTTGTCCACACTAAGGTTGAACTTCTCCATAGTAATTCCCGTAACGGTTCAATGACAGAAGCATAATTGGGAATGAATTTTGCATACCAGGAGGTAAGACCCAAGAAGGAACGTAAGGTTTGCAAATCTGTTGGAGGAGGAGCATTTGAAATTGCCAGGATATGATCTGGATCAGGTTTTAGTCCAGCCTGTGAAATTGTATGCCCCAGAAAGGAGAGTTCAGTTTGTCTAAATTTGCATTTGGACCTACTGAGCTGGAGGCCTGCTGTTGCTGATGCAGTTTAGTACAGACTGCAGGATATTGTCATGCTCCTCAGAAGTATTTCCAAACACGATAATATCATCCAGACAGCACTGAACTCCCTGTTGATTCTTCAGAATCAATGACATCATTTTTTGAAAGGCACTTGGGGCAGATGCAAGACCGTATGGAACAGGTTTAAAACAAAATAGTCCCTCATGTGTAATAAATGCTGCAAGGTCTCTGCTATCTTCATGCAACATGACCTGGTGGTATGCGCTCTGCAAATCAAGAGTAGAAAACATCTTTGCTCCACGGAGTTCTGCAAATACTTCTTCTATGTGAGGAAGAGGATGGCTGTCAATCGCAATAGCTTTATTTGGCTCCCTTAAGTCCACCCAAAGGTGAATGCCTCCACCCTTCTTCTGTGTCACTACTATAGGTGAAACCCATTCGGAGGAGTCGGTCTCTTCAATAATGTCCTTTTGAACAAGTTTTCTAAGTTCCTCTGAAATAGCTTCCCTGACTGAAAATAGTAAGCGCCGTAACTTCTGTCATACAGGCATCACATTATTCCGCATTTTAACTTTATGCAGAAACCCGTAAGCACAGCCAAGTTTCTCCTCAACCTGGTGTTGGGTCCCAGCTGAAACTGGTGTGTGTACCGCAAGGGTGCTTTGCTGAGGAAGATCAATTCATCCATTAACTACCCTGAGATTTAAAGCAGCCAATAAATCTCTGCCAAGAATAGGAGTGCTTTTGTGGACAATGTAGAACTCTGCAGTTACACAGCAATCACCAAAAGTAACTATTACTGGCAGGCAGCCACGTACTGGGATATGGTTTTTCAAATAGCACATCAAGTGAAGTTTGTGTTCAGTAAGAGGCACATCTTTAAAGTAATGCAGATAGATGGAATCAGGTAGTATAGATACTGCTGAGCCAGTGTCCAGCATTAGCTGAATAGAGTGTGGTTTGACTGAGGGTATGGCAGAAACGTTTACAGTGCACTTTATCTGTTCTGGAATATGTGCAGTAGTGATTTTGTGCAGTAGCTCAGCACAGTAACATCTGGTATTGTAACTGCATGCACCTGTTGATTGAACTGGCTACTGCGACATACTTTAGCAAAATGTCCAATCTTTTTGCAATGATTGCACTGAGCTACTTTTGCCGGACATCCGGTGTAGCTTGCAAGGTGTTATGGGGATCCACAGTGAAACCATGCTTTTACTGTATTTTGAATTTGCTGATTCGGTGGTTTTTCATTAGTTTTCCTCTTGCAATTGTGTGTCTGCAGTGGTAGTGAACTTTTCTGCAAAGGAGTCACGGCCTGGACTGTGCCCTCCTGTATCCATGCTCATTATTTTGGTTTCAGCTGCAGCTGACTCAATCTGAGTAGCAATGGTTATTGCTTTTTCTACTGTAAGTTGTGGTTCTAGAAGTAAGCGTTCTCTTACATGAAGCATGGTTGTTTTCTCAATGAGCTGGTCTCTAATCATCTCATCTGCCGTATTCCCAAAGTCATAAATTACAATCAGACTCCTCAGGGAAGCAGTATACTGCATTATAGTTTCCCCTGGTTTTTGCTCATGCTGGCGAAATCTGTAGTGATTAGCTACTACATTCACTTTTGGCACACAAAAATTCTTTAATGCAGTGAGTGCAGTCTCATATTTAACATCTGCAAGGGGAAAAGTGTAAAATATACGCTGCCCTTCTGCTCCAAGGCAGTGGATTAGCAAAGCACGCTTTCTTACTTCAGAAATTTCTGTAGGACTGATTGCAAGCAGATAAGTCCAAAACATACGGATCCAGGTAGTAAAAGCAATTGGAGGCTCACCTGGGCTTTGCAGAAAGGGTGCAGGTGGGTTCAGAGGCAGAAGATCCATCCTTGTCGCCAAAAGTAGTATCAACCAGGCAAGGTACTAACAAGCTTCAATAGGACTTTATTTTCAAAGTGGAAACCTCTTTACCAAGCTGCTGCTGCACCCTCTGTAGGTTTCTCCCAGCCTCTCAACTGCTCCCCCCTCCTTCCTGTTTCCTGTCCTTTCAGACTCCCAGCAGCCAGTGCTCCCAATTCTAATAATTACAAGCAACATCTAAACGCCACACATCTCCATATTTTACCACACCCTTTTACTCAGGTGATCCATGTGTTGGCACCCAGCCCCCCGTCCGCCAGCATGACTGTGCAGGACACTGGTCCTGTGCTATCTTGAATGATAGCTGACACCCATTGCCACTCAGGCCAAAGTTTTTAGTATAATCAGCTTCTCCAACAGTAAAACTATGTTCTTTAGCATATTTGTCATGTTGCTGCTTTTGGCTTCTGTTATTTTTCCTGTATTTTCTCATTAAGTATGGCTGGATAAGGGCTAACTTTGACCTTTTCCTTCCATTAACATCTCTGCTGGGAACAGACCCGTGGTTGACTGCAGTGTTATCTGACCATTAAACGGGTAATGAGACACTTTCATATCTATCGTACCTCCAGCTATTCTTTTAATATCTTCTTTAAGTGACTGAATTGCTTATTCAGCTAACCCATTTGATGATGGATGGTAAGGTGCCGTTGTAATGCGTTGAATGCTGTTTTGCTTCATAAATTTTTGGAATTTCCATGCTAGTAAATGAACTTCCATTATCTGATACAAGCTTTTTGTGTAAACTACGGATACCAAAAATGGTCCTTAGTTTTTCTGTGGTGACTTCACTAGTGGATGTATTTATGGGATAGATGTCTACCCATTTGGAATGTGCATCTACTAGTACGAAAAATATTTTTCCCAGGAATGGTCCAGCGTAATCCCTATGTACTCACCTCAGTGGCTTCTCAGATCACTGCCAAAGATGATATGGAGCCACAATCCTTGTGACTCTCTTGACATATAGAACAGGATGTACCTCACTCTCAATATCAATATCCCTCTTTGCCCAGCACATGTAACTCTGGGCTAATTCTTTCATTTTAGCAATACCTGGGTATATTTGATGTAGTTCATCCTTTATTATATCATGTCCTTGCTTTGGAACAATGACCCGTGCTCCTCATAATACACACCTGTCTTGCACACTAAGTTCACTGTGTCATTTATAATAAGGTGTGAGATCCTGAGGCACTTTGGTCTGGGACCATTCCCTAAGCACCACTTTTGTGAATACGGGATCTACACCAGTCCATGATTTTACCTGTAACACTGTCACTGAAGGTGTGTCGAGACAGTCCATTAGTAACGCTGTCTCTTCACTTTTGTCTTTTTCCTTTGTCTCCACTAAAGGCAAATGGCTTAAAGCAACTGCATTTCCCAGCTTCTTCCCAGCTTTGTTTGCAATAGCATATTCATAGGCTCTTAATGTCACTACCCATCTTTGGATTCTGGGTGATGTCATTTGTGGCACAGTCTTTATCTCAAGAATCAATGAGATCAGGGGTTTGGGTTCAGTGTAAATTGTAAACAGACACCCGTACATATATTTGTGAAACTTCTCCACCCCAAAATAACAGCTGATCCTTCTCTCTCTAACTGTGAATCCATATGTTCAGCAGAAGACAGAGTCTGGAATACAAAGCCATCTGGTTTCTCTGGTCCATCCTCCATCCGGTGAGCTAAAATCACTCCAGGAGATGCATCACAAGTCAAAATCAGTTCTTTGTCAGCTTGATAATGGATCAGGACTTCTGAGGACTGCAGAAATTGTTAGAATCCTGAAACACTTGTTCCTGAGCTGATTTCCAATAGCATTTAATCTCATTTTAAAGTAACATATACAGAGGTGTGATGGGGTGGTCTAGGCCCAGAGGCCCCCTGCTGGATGCCTCAGGGTGCCGCCACACCTGTCCCAGAAAAGGAGCAGTGGAAGAGTCCTCCAAGCAGCCTAGAGTAGCTCCAGGGAGCAGCCAATCAGGGCCTAGGAGGGCCATATAAAAAGGAGCTGTGGAGCCAGAGACAGTCAGTTTTTTGCTGGAGCCAGAGGAGTGTAGATGGTGCTACTGGCTGGCCAAAAGGAACTGCAACACCATGGACAGCTCAGTGTGGGCAGGGACTGGGGGAGTGAGGAAGAGCTCCTGGCTGACTGCTGGGCCTGAACATAGAAGAGCCCTGAGGTCAGGATGAAGCTTTGGTGAAGATTGGGGCTGTGTGGAAGTGGCCCAGAGAACTGAAAGCAGTTTAGTTAAAGAGACACAGTGACATGTGACTGCTATTCTTAGGGTCACTGGGCTGGGACTTGGAGTAGTGGGTGGGGAAGTGGCCTACAATTGGAGAGTGATAAGCCTCCAGAAGGGGTTCAGAACTACTTAGTGGCTGAGCTGGGGCCAGAAAAGACCAGAGAGGGTGAAACCATTGCCTCCCAAGAGGAAGCCTTTGGGGTATGGCTCGATACCAGGGCTGGGACTGGTTTAAAGACTGCAGACATACATGACCAGAAGGGTTGCCTGCAAGAGGTGGGTGCCAGAAGGTTACAGGAGGCATTAGAAGTTTTGATAAGTTTGGCAAAAACTTCCTGTAGTAGTTCAGTAAGCCTTCAGCTCTGAAATATTCATAGGTGCTGGGGCATCCCAAATTGCTTTCACTTAATCTCTGACTGGGTGTAGCCCCTGGGCATCCACTTTATAACCCACAAATATCACTTCATGTGCCAGGAGGGAACATTTACCCCTTTTTAGGCACACACCTGCTTCCTTTAGCCTATTGAGCACATCTGCTAGATGTTGTAAGTGTTCTGTGTCTGTGGTAGCTGTGATTAGTATATCATCCAGATATACTGCCACATGTGAAACTCCCTGGTCAATCTATCCATGGTTCTTTAGAAACCAGCAGGGGCTGAGGACACATCAAAAGGTAACTAATTATATTTCAACAGTCCTTTGTGAGGATTTACACAGACGTACTGCTTGGACTCTTCTTCCAGGATGATCTGTTGGTAGGCACATCTCATATCTAATTTTGTGAACAATTGCCCTCCTGCTCAAACTGCAAACAGATCCTCAGTTTTTGGAACTGTTTATTGTTCTAACTGTGAGACTCTAAGTACAATTAACTTACGGTCACAACATAGGCATATGGAGCCATGTGGCTTCAACACTGGTACTACTGGCACAGCCCATTCAACAAACTGCACAGTTTCAATAATGCCAGTTGCCTGTCATCTTTTTAACTCAAATTCAACTTGTTGTTTCATGGCAAAGGGTACAGACCTGGGCTTGAAACTACAAGGTGTGACATTTGGGTTTATGTAGATTTTAGAAGTAGTGCCTTTTAAAGTGCCCAGTTCATCTTTAAATACTTCCTATAGGTATTTAAAACAGTTTCCAGAGCTAGACCATCTTCTGATTTCAAGTGATGCACTTTCTCTTTCCAGTTCAGTCAGCCAACCATCCTTTACTAAGCAAGTTAGGGCTAATGCCTGCAACCACTAGCAAAGGTAGATACCTCTCTTGGTTCTGGTGGCTCAACTTCACCTTGGTGGCTCCCAGCATCTTTACTACTTCTCTAGTGTAGATATTTAATTTTATCCTACATGTCTGCAGTGATGGTGGTTCACTGCCTTTCCACAATGTCTCATATGCTTTTTGGTTCACAATAGTCATACTGCATCCCGTGTCGAGTTCCAATTCTACATTTTTTTCATTTACAATCAACCCAATATGAATGCTTTAGGAATATTTGCTTCCATTTTTTCCATTTGCTTCCATTCCATTTGCTATAGGTAGTATAAGCTACTTCCTCTTCTTTTTTACTACTTTCCTCCTTCGGTATATGGAAGGTACCATGGCTATGAGGCTGTTTTTTATTGTGGTTTTGGGATTCTGCTTTCTTGGGTTGTTTCGACACACTCTTCAAATGTGCTCAGTCAATCTGCAAATGTGACATGTTTCATGTTTAAATCTGAAAGCCATTAGCATGTGTTTGCCTCCACAATGACAAGGCTCTCTGCTAGCTGATTGGATCTGTTTCCCAGGCTGCCTTGCAATTTTGTACATAGTACCATGCCTTTCCTGCATGCTATTTCCATCTCCCCCAGCTCTTGTAGCTTGGGTTCGTAAATCCTGTACATTTTTTATTTGCAGACTCCATAGACTGGGCCAATTTCAGAGCTGTTTCAAATGCTAACTGTAGTTCAGACTGCAATCTCCTTTGCATTTCATCATTAATGCTGCAAATTAATTTCTCTTACCATTTGTGTTAGAGTTGCACCATAATTACAACCTTGAGCGCGCTTCCTCGGTTCTGCCACATATTCTCCTACTGTCTCCCTGGATTTCCTCCAACGATAGTTAAACTAAAATTGTTCTGCTAAATTGCTGGGGGTTGGGCTGAAGCAGATTTACGAGCTCATCAAAAGTTTTAGCTCCAGGCTTTTCAGGGGCTAACAGATTTCTCATTAAACTAAGTCTTGGCCTCTACGCTGCCGGATATAATAGCTCTCGTCTTACCTGTAATATCATTATCAGTGAAAAAACAAGATAATATTTTGCAGTTTTCATCCCACACTGTCACTGTCTTCACTACATCTCACACACACACACACACAGTCTTTACTGTAATAAATCATTGCCAGAATTTCTTGTGAAGCAAGTGATTGGTTCAAGCAGCTGACTTTGAGACCCTGATCCTTTGTATAGCCATGGCAGTCAGAACCGCTATGAATAGGTCAATGCAAAGCCCCATCCCAACTCCCCCCTGCATTGCATGGGGCGTTTGGGTGAGAAATGGCTCTGTCCAGCACTGACTCGTTATGGGTTGTTTGTCGCCAACATTGTCCCAGCCCTGGATCTGGTGCTCGGCCACGGTCTCAGAGGCTCTTGCCGGGTATTCGTTCAGCTGGATCTAGGCAGAGCAATTGTAAACCCAGATGGACCGAACCCCATGTGTGTGTATGTGTTTCTCTCCATTAACAGGTGCAGTGGGTTTAGAAGCACAGGATCCCAGGGAGCCAAAGGCACTAACCTAACCCTCATGCCCCTACACAAGGGCTTGTAGAAAATCTTAGGGGCCCCAACCTGCTATCAGCCCCGTGGCAGCCCATTATGGGGCCTGGCCCCCTCACTCTGAGGTGAGTGAGCAGGAAAGCAGGATCAGAGGGCAAAGGAAGAAACTTTCCCCCAAAGCATCAGTTGGACCAGGCCCATTCTGTTTGGACTCAACCCTGAGGAGCCCTGGGGTGAAGGGGATCTGTTCATCCCAAACCCACCCTGCCAAACCCCTTGGTGCCAGCAGGACCCACAGGCCATAACCCAGCAGGACGGGGCCATTGGGCCAGTAAGAGCCAGCACTGAAAAGAGTCCCATTGGTTCTTGATGGCCCTTTGGCTCACGGGGTGTCATGTGACTTGACCAGAGGTCCCGGTGCCCTGAGGAGAGGGCTAGAGGGTGTGGGAGAGTTAGAATCATAGAATATCAGGCTGGAAGAGACCTCAGGAGGTCATCAAGTCCAACCCCCTGCTCAAAGCAGGACCAATACCAACTAAATCATCCCAGCCAGGGCTTTGTCAAGCCGGGCCTTAAAAACCTCTAAGGATGGAGATTCCACAACCTCCCTAGGTAACCCACTGCAAGGGGGGGAGGGTGAATGTGAGGGATGCACTGTGTAAAGGGGCACACAGTGTGGGGGAAGGGGTGGATGTAGGGCACACAGAATGGAGGGAAGGAGTCTGTGTGGGGTGCACAGTGGGGATGAGGGATGGGTGTGGGATGGAGTGGGACTTGGTGTGGGGTGCACGGTGTGTGGGAGGGTTGGGTGTGGAATGCCCAGTGTGGGTGGGAAGCATGGGTAGGGGTGGGATGGAATGTGTCCCTGTGGTTTGCAGGGCAATGATTCTTTCAGGGACACATGGGGTGCGTCTGCACTGCAACGGTGGGAACCTCCCAGCCTGGGCACACAGGTTCTTGTTAGCTGGGCCTAAGGCAGTGCACCAAAAATAGCCATGTGGCCCTGTGGCTCTGGTGCAGACCTGGGCTAGTTACCTGAGCTCAGACCCAGGGGACAGGGTGGGCTTGAGAGCCCAAGCAGCTGCCTGAGCCACAAAGTCCAAGCTGCTATTTTTAGCTGCTAGCTCAAGAAGAGCTAGCTCAAGCCTCTGTAACCGGGCTCACTCCCCCTGCAGCATAGACATGGCCACGTGCCTGCCTTCCTTCCTGGATTCCCCTCTGGCTGAAGCGTGTGGAGCTGGGCTGGTTCTAGCAGCTGTGCCTGCATTCGCACGAATGCCCTTCCTTTTCCCACCACTCCCTGCCCTGTGAGTGGGTGCACCAGTGGGTGATGAGGTCCCATGCTGGGGAGACAGTGGCCCCCTTTGCCCCACCCCCCAGCTGGAGGAGGCTTATTTATTAAGCAGGAACTAAAGCCTTCCAGCTGAGGTTGGTGTCACTAAGGATATCTCTATGCTGCAATTAGACCCACTCGGCTGGTGCATGCCAGCTGCCTCAGGCTGCGGGGCTGTTTCATTGCAGTGCAGCTGTTTGGGCTCAGGCTGCAGCCCGGGTTTCAGGACCCCCCACCTCGCAGGGTCCCAGCAGCCTATGAGCCCGAGTCAGCTGGTACAGGCCAGCCCGGGTATCTAATTGTAGTGTAGACATGTCCCAGAATCCCCAAGTCTGGGGGAAGCAGAGAGGGGGGCATTCTGCTCCCAGGGGCTGCCAGCTTGCTGGGAGTGCACACTGATTCCAGGACTGCTGCAGTTCCAAGCTTTCAGCTGCCCCGAATCAGCATGTAGACACAGTTCAGCACAAACGAATAACAGCAACAAGCTGCTCTCCAGAAGCAGCTCCCTGCCTAGGGCAGTGCTACCGCAAAGGCCTCTCCTAGCCCCATGCTGGGGTCACAACTGGATCACTGGGGGTGCCTGACACTTCACAGCCATGACACTCAGGGAAGGGCAGATTTCATAATGATGCTTGTCCTGCCAAGAGACCTCAGCCGGCCAACCATCTTCCCGCACCACCCGCCGGTCCCAGCAACTGCCACCAACTGTGATAGCTCAGAGTAGAGCCTGACACAGCCTGAAGCCAGAGCCCTCTTATTAGCCAAGACACAGGGTCTGATAGGACAGGCAGGAGGAGAGGGGCTGGTACATGCCCTCATCCTGGGAAGGAAAGAGCCAAGGGAACATACAGCCAAGGAGACTGGGTAGAGGGGACGCTCAGCACAATCCCCTCTTCCTTTATTACTGGTTGGTAGATGGGATCAAATCTTCTCCCCTAGCCATGGTAGAGATGGTCTCTGTCTTCTTCTGGGCCACTGATGGCTTCAGCATACGGTGCCACTGTCTGCATGGGGCCTTCCTCTTCCAGAGCAGCGTCCGGGGGGTGGTAGATCTGGTCTTGGTCTTCCTCTGGTACCGCTGCAGACTTGGCACCCAGCGGGGCTGGCAGGTCTCCAGCGCTCCTGGGTGCTGCAAATGGAGGAGGCAGAGGGAGCGTTAGATTTCTGGGCATGCTGAGGACGCCAGCGGGAGAAGGAGTGTCATCCCTCAGCTTGCTTACCTCTTCTGCCTTGTGCGTCACTAGACAACAGCCTCATTCCAGGATCAATATCCGCCGTTTGTTCTTCATTCTCAGGTGGCTCAATAGCTCTTATGCCCAGAATACTGAAAAAAAGAAATATTAATAATAATAGCTTGGTCTTATATAGCCCTTTCCAGTTGTGCTTTACAAAGGAGGTCAGCCTCATTGTACAGCTGGGGAAACTGGGGCACAGAGAGGGGAAGTGACTTGCCCAAGGTCACCCAATGCATCAGTGGCAGAGCTCACAATAGAAGCCAAGTCTCCTGACTCCCCGAGTTTTGTAACCCCTCCTCCCCCTCCCCAGTTTCAGCCAGGAAATCCCTAACCACATACATGGAGAAATTTGCCTCATTAGCATTTCAAACATCTTCTTACAGGAACGTTTCACCAAATATCCCCTTAGAAGAGGCCTGGTTCCTTCCCAAGACCTCTACACACTGGTGAGTCCCCACACACATGACCAGAGCAGTACTGCCCTGTTAGGAACATGATCCAGCTCCTACTGGCCGTGTGATATTCCCTCACCCTGTGACTGGACAGGAGTAAAGCTGGGTGCATTATTCATTGTGAACAATATTAGATGCACCAGAATTTACTCTGTTTTGTTTGCATAGTCACGGATTGTAGCATTGGCCTAATATGCTATTTGCTGCATCGCTTGGTTGGTAATTTTCACGGAATTCATTCAATGCTATATTTTTATTCGTAATATGTGATTGGGTACCTAAGTCACATGGCATTGTTCCTGCTCCTTGACTGGCTACTGAAACCTATTAAACAGGAGAATAAAGAGTAGCCAATAAGGAGTGTTAGGCCAAATAACTGTTAGTGCTACAATTGGTGACTATTTCAGGATTCAGAAACATTTCCATGGAAACCCAGTGGTCATCTGAATTCTTGCAACTAAAGAACAAATAAACATGAATAATGCTTGGGAGTAGCAGAGACTTGTGATTTGGATTCATAAATTCATGAACTAGGATTTTCAAGACTCAACCAGCTTAATTATAACCAGGAGAGAATTCAAAAGGCAAAATGATGACCAGAGGATTAATTTTGGGCCAGTACCAGATACACCAGCATGTTCATTCAAGCTGATTGTTCCTGTGATGCTTGTGAAGAACAAAAATGCCACAGGCAAAAATAAACAAACTCTTTTTTCCACATAATAAAATTACAAGTGTTAGCCATCTGTGAGGATGCAAACATCGTGACTGACCCGGAGGCAAATAATGAGATGAAATTCACTAGACTATCATAAATCTTAACAATGACTGATATGGAACCCATGGCTCAGTGGACAAGGGGACTTGTGTCTGTTTAGGCCTTTGGTGAATTTGGCCCAATATCTCTGTTGTTACATATATCCTGATTTCTAAAGGGCACCCCTTTAAAGAGGTCTCTACCCCACCTCTAATTTTGTGCTTGCATCAGATGGCACGTGCAAGTAACAGGATTTAGACCTTTTCCTACCTGCCTGGCAAATACAGAGAGGGAGCGAAACACACAGATACAGACCCTACCCCCCGACTTATGCAATCATTCCATTCCAGAAAGCCTTGAGTAACTCGAATTTTGCATAAGTCGGAAACATATACCTGTACATTACTCAAACATTTCCACAACTCGAAAATCCTATTTCTGGCTTATGGAACTTTTTCTGTAAGTGCGAATTTGTGTAAGTCGGGTCTTGCATAACCCGGGGACCGTCTGCATATATTTATTTTGGCACAGAAGTCAATTAGGAGACAGTTATTTGCATATATGATCTAATTTAATTAATATTGTCCCAAGACTCAATATACTTCTATGCCCCTGTGAAGGGGTAAATAGTTGTGATTTATTGATATCACATGACTGTTTTCAGCCAATCACAACCCAGGGTTTTCTGCTCTTCCAGGGATCCCTATTAAAAAGTATGCCAAATTTTGGAAAACAAGCCTCTGACAACCTCCACAAAATCAATATCATTCTATTAAAATTTCCTGCAAATTTTATTGTGGTTTTTTTTGGAAAACAAAAACACTTTTGGTTTTCATTTTTTTTCTTTTCTAAAACCATTTTCAGTAAAAAATATTACTGAAAAATATTTGGTTTTTCAGAAAAAAAAGGGAAATTTGATTGAAAGTGATATTTTTGCCATGACATTTTCATTTTTGACAAAAGCCATTTTTTTGGTAACGTTACTTTTCAATGAAAAAACTTTGTCATGCTCTAAACAACCCTAACTAACCCCAGATCTTCCACAATTAACAAACAGGCAGGATATGGCCAAATGGAAAGCAGTCATTAACCCCCCATGGCAAGCTTGGCCTCACTCATTTTTGTCTGACTGAGGAAAATCTGGGATTACCCAAGAATTCCCTCCACTACAAGAATCACTGGGTGAGGTTCTCTGATCTCTGTAATGTAGGAGGTCAGGCTAGATAATCATATGATCTCTGAATCCATGAAGAATGTGTCAAATAGATATTCATTCAAAAAAGAAAATGCAGAATTTCTAACGCATTGTAGCAGGGCATGCTCCCTCCTGACTGGGGTTTTTCCAGGCTGCACAGTTCCCAGGCCTCCACAGCTCCTCCTGCTGGGCCCTGAGCACCTTCCTGCCTCCCTAGGTTCTGGACACTTCTGCAGCTTGCAGAGCCAGCCATCCCTTCTCTGGGTGCAGCTTCCAAAGCCTGGATTTTTGCATCACCAGAGGTGGCGAATTGCATTCACTTTCTCAGGCAATCCACGTAACACTGTCTACCCCAAAAGTCCATTCACGTCTGGCCCATTGTTCAGTACAGTTCTCTGCAGTTCATAACATTTCCCAGTGGTCATATCTCATCACCCCCTACAAAGAGGGTTACATTAAATCCCGACCCACAATAAAATGTAACCTTTGCATTTAATACAATGGACCTAAGAGATGCTTAAACTTAATTAGGTAATGTTTTTCAAGGCTATTGCAAGAAATTGCCATATCAGTCACAGTGTCAATGATGATAATATTAACAATAACCATCTTACATTTGCTTCTTAATGTCCTGTTCCAAGGAACCCTCCATTTCTTTGCCTTCTTTCAGAACCTGGAACCAAAGAGCAAGTCAGCAGCAGGGGACCTTCCCCCTTCACTGGACAGCTAATGGCCTCCAATGGACACAGAGACAAGCGAAGCGAACCCGTCCCGCCTCCCCTGCCCTGGCCAGCAGTTTTGGGCTTTGCTGTGAAATAATCCAGTCCTAGGTGGGTCAGCAGCTGTACCCGCACCGCCCCCGTTGCACTGCGGGGGTGACCAATGCACAGAGTGGCGGTGGGACCCGTTCAAGGTTGCACATTCAGCCCGCGACAGATCCCGGAACGAAACGCACCTTCCTCACCTCCCAGCCTGGCGTTCAGCCCGTGCACCCAGACCTGCCCTGGCATTACAGCAGTTCAGCGCCAGGGCTCTCTGCCAGAGGTAGTTCAGGTGGTGGAGACAGCCATATTCCCAGTGGGGAGCTATCCAGAGGGGCCTTGTGTGGCGGAGGGGAACTGCTGGATCTTGTTGTGGGCCAGGAGGGTGGGGGACCAGGAGAACATGGAATAACTGTGACACTGGGTATGTTGGGTTATTTTATGCTAGGGAGTCAGGACAATGGAATATGCACCACTGTATAAGGACCAGACGGGTTGGGGGGGAGTCCCAGTACACCAGCACAGCAGAGGTAACTGGCATGCCTGCCCACCCCATCCCTGCCAGTGGGCAGCGAGTGATGCCCTGTCTCAGGCCAGCAGCGTGCTCCTCTCATGCCAGCAGGCCTAGGGCTCGCAGAAGAGAAATGCTGTCTTCTCACAGCTCAGCCAGTACCCACTCTGCCTCTTGGGCTGGGGAGCCAGGACTCCTTCAGCTCCGATCTGGAAGGATCTGCCTTTGCTGCATGCAGGCCAGGGCGATGCAGACTGCAGTGACCATCATTTCAAACTTGTGCAGGACTTTCATCGGGTCAGAGCAAGGCCTTGGCCAGGTCCTGCCAACACCACAGTCACTAGCAAGGCTCAGCCAGGCCCCGTAGTGGAAGGGGGGACTCTCCAGCTGGCCTTGGCGCTGGCCTGGCGCACCAGGACATTCATCCCCGTAGCAAAGCAAATCTTATGAACCAAGCCAGCATCCTATGCTTGTCCATGGACACAGACTCCAGGTACTTTGCCTCAGCTGTGCTGTGTGAGTGAGAGGAGAGACTGTGTGGGCTGCTACGAAGGCTGGGGCCAGGCAGCAGCTGCGTCTGTCCATGCTGAGGGGAATGATGAGCTGTATAAGGCGGGGGCTCCTCTAGGGTTCAGACGGGCACATGCTAGGGCAGAGCCAGGCCCCACGAGGCCCTGTGAGCAGCCTGTGATGAGCGCTGGTATTAAGTAGAGGGACGGCAGGCAACTGGCACATTACCCTGCTCGCAGCCTGGCCGCAGAGCCTGCAGTCGCTCCACGTTGGTGGTGGATGGCCCTGCTCCCGCTGCCTGCTGCTGGGGTGAGTCGAGGTGAGGAGCTAGCGCTTCCCCTGCATCCTCCCTAGACTGCGGCGCATGAAGCGAGAGGGTCCCAGTGCATTGGCTGCACCCACCATCTCTCTGCGCTCCTCCCCCAGACTCCCGTCCCCTGTCCCCATGACTCACTATCCCAACAAACCCTCTGAACCCCATGACCCCTCCATAGAGCTCCCTTCTCTCTGCGCCCTCCAATGGGCAGCCACCCTATCCCACACCACCCACCTCCTTTCGTGGGGCATGGCAGCTCTGCAGGCTCCTGACTGCTCCTGCTCCAAGTGCATACTCTTCCCCTTTAACTTACCAGCTAGCGGGGCCCGCAGAACACTTGCTGTGGGAAACTGGGCCCAGCAGTAGGGCCGCAGCACGGGGAATGGGGTGGAGGTGATTACTAAAGGGCCCGGAGCCGGGAGGTTTGGGTGGCAGTGGGCATCACAAACCTTTGGACACGTATCTGAGCCAAACCTCCAGCTGTACAGTAGTTAGCCCTCATCCGGCCTCCCATTCTCCTGGAATGGGCACTCATTTTGGAGGGGAGGAACCTGCTTTTGAAGCACTTGTTGCTGAGAGCCAAAATAGCTGGCCATTTGCAAGTCTGATTAAAACTCAACCCCGTGACGAATCCCCCTCCTGATGGGCAGTCTCTTCCTGAGCAGGAGAAGTCATCGGGAAGAGTTTTCTTTCTCCTCGTTTCAATAAGGAAGTAAAGTAGCTAGGGTACAATTTCCAAAAGTGCCTAAGTGCACACATATGACTTGCTATGACACTCCAACTCTAAAGTGCCTTTTGAAAAACAGGACTTGAGGTTCCTAAGTCAGTTAGGTGCTTTTGAAAATTTTCCCCTTGATCTCATCCACAGAGGTTCCTCTCCTGCTTGGCCTCAGGGAACTGTGTCCCCTCCAGAGATTTGCATTATTTTTGGTGTCGTTATTTTCACTGGCGAATGAGACAACTTTCTGGTCTCTGAGCTCATCGGCAGCTCAGCTTTTGTGGGAAAAGAAATGACGCAAAAGTAAAGTTCAAGGCCCTGATCCAGCAAAGGAATGACTCCACCATTGTTCTAACATGATGAACTCCAACCCTTTGATCTCTTCGCCCAGCACTGCCACCTGGGGCCAGAGTTCAGTAGGACCCAAGAGGGACATTTCTGGGCAGAACTGCAAGGACTGGCCAGCCCACATGGGATCTCATGGTAGGTAACGACTGACCACAGAGGACACCGCTCCAAAAATCTGTGTCTGCTGAATGCGTTTCCTCTTGCCTTGAGAGCCCATCGTGGCTCAAGGTCTCACTCATAAACACCACTGTGCTGTGCAAATAACTGTCAGGGGTTTGGTGGGAGATGGAAAGCTCTTAAGGGAGATGGGAAGCGCTCTCTTACTGTCTAGAATAGTCTAGGTATACTTAATCCTGCCTCAGCATAGCGGAGTGGACTAGGTGACCTCTTGAGGTCCTTTCCAGCCCTAGATTTTTATGATTCCACTAGGAAGGTGCCTTGCATTCCTAGCTTGCTAGGGAACTCAGGTTCACCCTACACAGGGAAAATTCCTGTGTCTTTTGGTCTCTCTTTGTGGTCTCCTCTCTGCCCATTGAACCGCTGGCTGCAAAGCCAGGAGTTTTCTGTAGTGCAGTCTGTGTGGGGAGTGCATAAAACCTAAGTGGTACTGTGTCCCAGATAATGGATGGACTTGATTCTGTGCACTCCTAAAACCTTAAAGAACAGGCACCTAATGGGCTTAGAAATGGTGGTATTAATTCTAGTGCTTGACTGATGCTGTTGGTTTTGTTTTTCTCAATCAGCCCACCTCACTGCTTTGCTGAGCTGCTATCGCCTCTGTGAGTGGCGAGGAGATGCTTGCCCTGAATATTCCAGTGTCGTGGAGACAGGCTCATGTGTATGGGCACGATTTCACTATCTCCCATTGTAGAAACATGACCCATTATTACTGGGCTCCATGTCTGTGGGACTGTCACGAGTTTGCTCTGCACCACACAGTTACACTGGTAGGTGTTTGCTGTTTGTAGGGGTTATGGCCATTTGGTGGGGCAGGGTCAGTGCAGCCTGTTGCTGAGCAGACTCACGCTGTGTTGCATTTCAGAGCCACACTTTCAGCTACCACAGCTATCTCTGCATCTCATACTGGAGGACTCAGCCGTCCGGCTAGCAAACAATGCCATTTGTGACATGGGGACTGTAATGTCACACTGGAAACCAGTTTCTAACCAACTTTGATACTGGTATAAGAATGAGGAGGAATATTTTTGTTTAATTTGTAAGTAAGGGTGTGATGGGGTGGACTAGGCCCAGAGGCCCCCTGCTGGAGGCCTTAGGATCCTGCCATACCCATCCCAGAAAAGGAGGAGTAGAGGAGTCTTCCAGGCAGCCTAGAGTGGCTGTAGGGGAAGAAGCCAATCAGAGCCCAAAAAGGCCATATAAAAAGGAGCTGCAGTGTAGTGCACAGGCAGTTCCTTGCTGGAGCTAGTGGAGTGTAGGTGGTATTCCTGGCTGGTCAAAGGGAACTGCAGTACCAGAGACAGCTCAGTGCTGGCAGGGACTGGGGAAGAAGATCTCCTGGCTAGATGCTGGGCCTGAACACATAAGAGTCCTGAGGTAAGGGAGAAGCATTGATGAAGGCTTGGGCTGTGGGGAAGTGGCCCAGGAAACTGAGAGCAGTTTGTTAAAAGGATGTGGTGGCATTTGGCTGCTATTCTTAGGGCCCCTGGGCTGGGACCCCATAGGCCACTGGGGAAGTGTCCTATAATTAGACAGCAAAAAATCCCCAGGAGGGGATCTGAACTGGATCCAGAAGGGGCCAGAGAGGGTGAAATCATTTCCTCCAGGGAGGAAGCCCTGGGGGTAAGGTCTGATACCAGAGCTGGGACTGTTTAAAGATGACAGACACACCCAACCAGAAGGGGTGCTTGCTATTACACAGGGTCCAAGGTCAGTGTCTCTCTGGGCCAAGTTCACTGATGGCTCAAGTAACACATGAGGCATGATTCTCATTTGCACTGAGGCCCCTTATGCTGCTCTGGCTGTGTAATGGGGCCTTTCAGTAGGTGTATGTCACCTTTATGTGCACTGTAAGGCCCAGGAAAGGGGCTTCAGTGTAAATGAGAATCTGGCCCATTGAATGTTAGTGAAGGGAGCGGGGAAGGTGTGTTGCCCATACATTCAGTGGGTGAGCAAGAGGCAAGGACCAGGAAAAGCAGCAACCAGCGGGCTGTTATCCAGCAGCCATCCCACCCACCTTCCCTGGCTTGGGGAATTCCCCTACTCTCTGCTCCCCAGGGAGCTTAGGTGGCTATGGGGAGCTGTGGATCCTCCATCTGTCCTGGGCAGTGAGCCCTGGGGGGCAGGGACTCCTCTTGGGCACTCCAGGGCTCCCCACAGTAGCCTGGGCTCCTCTTACCACTGCCCAGCTCTGGCCTGGCTGTGGGTGGGGCATCAGGGGGAAGAGGAGGAGTGGGGTGGGGCCATGGAGGTGGGTGGAGCTCCTGTATGTGTCCCATTTTCACATTTTGAAAAGGTGGGCACCCTTTCCTCGTGTCTATTCTGAACCGAACCAAAGGCCAAGCTCTGCCTGAACTCTGCTGCACTTGGAATCCAGATCTGGAGTCATAATTTGCACCTGGGACTCCCCTTCGTTTCCTCAAAAGAACCCAAGCAGCTGGCCCTCTGGGGAGTGAGGCTCATAGCTGCTTTGATGGGCTGGAGCAGAGCTGGTAAACTTACAAGTGAAGTCAGCCAGAAGGGTTTTGCCCACATGCTCAGGGTCTAACTGATCACCATATTTAGCACGGGGAAGGAATTTCCCCCAGGTTAGATTGGCAGAGACCCTGCAGGGTTTTCACCTTCCTCTGCAGCATGGGTCACCTGCTGGTTTGCACTAGAGTAAATGTTGCCTTTAAATCAAGACTTCAGTAACTCAGCCAGAGGTTAGGAGCCTACTACAGGAGTGGGTGGGTGAGGTTCTCTGCCCTGCAATGTGCAGGAGGTCAGAGAAGATGATGATGATGGTCCCTTCTGGCCTGACTCTCTATGAGAGTAAGAGCTAAGGTCGTTCTGCTTCTAACGGCTGCCTTGAGCCCTGCTCTGCAAGACAGTGCAGGCAGGGGCCCTGTGACTCTCTGCACTCTCACACATGCTTGGCAATTCAGAGTGACAGAGGTGTTAAGGAGAGAATAAAGCATTCATCGGTGCACTGCTTGCACAACATGCTTCGGCAGAAATATTTGAGCTGAACAACAAATGCACTGCAGCTACCAGCATTGGCTGTGGGGCAGTCAGGGATAACCAAGGTTGCCTTCTCACATGAACCAGGGGATGTATCAGTCCAGGATCCTACTAGGGTTTGGCACAGCGGATGTTACTATATCCGCGACGTTACCCTGAGTCAGCAGGATGGAGAAGGAATTGCAGATCCTCCTGAGTTATTGTGTGGGCTTGAAGGGAAGTTCCTGCAAAGTGGTGCCCTAGCCTATTGCAAGCACATGGTGGGGCTGTGATCACGGTGCGCAACAGACCGAACTGAGAGGAGTCTGGTGCAGACCTACCTGGGATGTGCTGTCGACTCGCAGAAGAACAGCCAAGCCGATGCCAATGAGGAGCCTGGAAGGATTCCCGGAAGGGGAAGGTTAATTTTGGCAAAACAAATCCGTTGGTGCTGCATGGCTGTATCTGTGTCTGCTCCATTGGCTTCCACTAAACAGGTTCAGAAGTTCTAGGGCTATCGCTGTTTCTAGCAGAGTTTCCCCAGGATGGCTGACACCAGTAATATCAACTCTCCATGTGTCTGGGGAGACGGCCTCTCACTGACAGGTTGCTATATGAGCAACTCCACAGTGAAGGTTGTACTGAGTTTCCACTTTAAACCAGGGCTGACCCTTTGTGTGTGTGTGGTCTGGAAGGGAAGATGGACTCTAAATAACTTTGACATAACTCGAGTAAGTAGTTGGTGGTGAGTTGCTATTCCTCTGAAATGGGCCCTTTGGGAAACCTGTCCTGATGTCAGCCCACTTTTGTGTCACGCTAGCTAAAAAAGCATATAGCCAGGCCCCCCTCCTCCCCATAGACTGAGAACTGCTCAGACATGGGGTGTTCACCCTGGGGGAGCAGTTTATGGAGAGCACCATGGGGAAGCTGTTTAGGAGGACAACCCAGGGACAGAAGATTAGGGGGCGCACCCTGGGGCAGAATGACAGGAATGCTGTAGAAAAATGTCTGATCATGTCATTAAAGATTCTCATAATGAATATGCATGAGGAGGCAGAATTAAGGTTGCATAAAGAAAGGCAGCCTTCATTCTGGCATCTCCTAGCTTTTCAGAGCCTGGCTTTGCAGCCTTAATTCTTTACACATAGGTTTTTTTGTGAGTAGTAACCTCGAGAGCCTTGCCTGCCAGGGCTGGAGAGTGCAAGGTGGAGTCAGGTGTTCACCATGTGACAGCATGGCCCAGGCCCGTATCTGTTTACAGCCTTACGTTGGTGCGGAACGGAAGTCCCCTAATGCAGTCCGATCAGAGTACAGCCCCGTTCCCGGTGGAACTGACAGGGCAAGAGAGATTGGCAGGCTGGCCTAAGTTAACTGTGATGTCCCCTCACACATACACTGCCCACTGTTACTAGAAATGGATGAACCCCACTCCCCTACCCTGTATGGCAGGAGCTTAGCAGTGGCACCTGAAGGTACAACAGTGTAAAATTGTGGCTGCTGCCCCCAGGGAGGTGGGGTCAGAGGTGCAGGGCGGAGGCTGGCTGCCCTATGCGATACCACTAACCACATGGCTGGCAAGCGCTCACACTAAGGCGCTAGGTCTTCCAGCAGCTTGGCAGAGGGAGAGTCCGGCCCTGAGCTAAGCTCCGTGCCGTGGGAAGTGGCAGTGTTCCTAATGAGAGCTTTCTCTCTGAAAGAGGGGAGGGGAGCCTTTGCCATGGGCGTGGCTGCGTGTGGGCTCACACTGCCCTTTGTAACTGCAGACGCAATGGGATGCCAGTCACCCGATCAAAGTGCTAAAGCAGCTGGCTGGGTAAGGGTGGAGGCATGCCCATAGCTCAGGTACGCAGCTCCTGTCTCTGCTGTAGGAATGGCTGCAGGGCCCTGCCAATGGCTGCATAGCCTGGCTGTCAGACAGGGATGTTGGATGGCAAATAGCACTTGCCAGGACCTTGCCATTGGTTGCCTTGCAGATTTGGGGACACATCTGGCCAGATGCTAATGACCCTCACCACTGTTAGGGAGATGGGCCCAAGCAGCAAAGTACCCCCAGGTCAGGGCCCCTCTCCAATTACCACCAGGGCACCTGCCTGTACATACGTCATCAGGGCAGGCGGGCCGTGCTGTCCCCGGCTGGGGCTGGGTGTCGGGGGGGGGACAGAGAGGCACATTCCCACTGAGCCTGGCCCCAGATGCTGCATGGGACCGAGCCCCCAGCAATAGACTGTCAGTCTCCAGGATACCAGGCGCCAGATATCGGCCGGTAACTAATTGCTGCTCAGCTGTCAGCATCAGCTCATCCTATCTCCCCACCACAGACTGAGGACCCCCTGCTCCTGGGTGGGAAGATCAGGTGCATGGAGTCTGGTGTGAGTGGTCTTGGCTCCCTGGGCTGAGCCCCCTCCCCTCACAGAAGAGCCAAGCCCCCTGAAGGAGCAACTTCCCTGTCCCAGCATGGGTCTGGTGTCACAGACCCAGAGAGGTTAGGACCAGAAGGGCCCATTCTCATCATCCTGTGTGAGCTCCTGCAAGATAGGGGCTGGCTGCAGGGTTCACGGGGTGGGCTCGTGCGAAGACTGCTGTCACCCAGGCCCGGTACCACCTTGTTGTGGAACCTGGCTCTAAGCAGGGCTAGAGGCAAGGCAGATGTGGGGCTGGGAGGCCCCGGATTAAGTCAAATGGTGCTGGGGGGGAAGGCACCGAATTAATGTGGGGCTGGGAGTGCCTGGGCTGGCTGCTGGGCAGGTGTGGGGCTAAGGGAAGGCACAGCTGGACTCAGGGACACCGTGACACCATCCACAGGGCTGTACCCCACGGGCTGTCAGTCGATCTCAGGCAAGGGGCCGAGATCGCATCCTGTGGTGCGCAGGGGGGACTGGCGATGCTGTGACCATCACTTACACTGGGGCGGAGGGGGCTGCATCAACAAGCAGGAAACTCCAACCCCCTGATTTCATCATTAAGAAATAAATCTGATTTTGGGGGTCTGGCTTGTGATTTCTGAGTGCTTGGGGCTGGGGCTTCTATGGCCATGAGGGAATTATGGCTAATGGGTCCGAGGCGCCCCAGACCCCGAGCCCAACGCGCTGCCCAGCCCTGTGTGCTAGAGAGACATCACACCTGCTGTTCCCCGTGGCCAATACAAGAACCCATTCACCAACCCACTGGTGGCCGTTCTCCAGCTGCTGTGCTCCAAACCAGCGCCACCCAGTAAGGAAGGGAAGGGTCTTACCAGGCCATGTCTGTTTTCCCTGCAGCAGCAAAGAGAGAGAACTCCGGTGGCTGGGTCGGATGTGCAGCGGCCACTTGCTGCTTCCTGCCTTTTACGGCGCTGAGGGCTATGCAGACTGTCCAAAGTCCAGGAGCTGATTACAGGCCCTGATCTGCAAGTGCTGAGCTCCCTTCGCTCCCAGGAAGGGCAGGTGGGCTGGAGGTGCAGAAGCCTCTTCGCAGGCACATAGCTCTGTGCAGGATCCGGCCTACTACCCTTTGCCCCTTGGGCTGCGCTCTGCACAGGGGCCTATTCTGATCCCCGTGGATATTCTCCCTGCCCTGTCTTCCCCACACCCTGAGCAGCTGCTCACCCCTTCCCTCACAGCAACTCCTTTGCAGAGTCAGCAATGCAGCTGGAAGGAGCCCAAGACACATCTCCCAGCAGGCTTGCCGTGGCTGGCTTGCAAGGAGGCCGCTGCCTCTGCAGAAAGCCCCGGTGGAAATGGAAGGGCCCACTCCGACTGTCAGACCAGCCCGTGCACAGGGTGCACCTGCCCAGGCACAGCTCCCGCTCAGAAAACAGGACACTGGCCTGGGGATCTGCTGCGTGGCTCTAGGAGCAGAGCTGGGCCTGGGCACCTGGTTGTGTGTGAAGATGGGAGGGAGAGGCAGTTTTGCTGCCACTAATTATTCCAAAGTTAATTTGCATCTGTGCATGAAGAGCAATTTTCTCATCTTACAAGAAGTGAGGTGTAGATTTTTCTGGCATTGCACACACTGCAGGGCAGGATGGGGTGCTGGTTTGAAAGGGGCAATGGTCACATTGTCATGGAATAATCTGATCCAGGGGCAGGAGCTGGGGATCGAGATATGGGGGATAGAAGATGGGAGAGGAAAGGGAGCAGAAGCTGTGGAAAAGGAGAAGGGAGGGGCAGGCGCCAAGGAGCAGAGACAAGGCAACCAATTAGACATCAAGAGAGGGAATGATGGACAATCACAGCAAGTGACTAGCCAGCTGTGACTGTTAGTCTGGTAATCATCCATCTGAGCTGAATGAACAGACTGCCAGCAAATAGGCCTGGCTAGCACATGATCTGGGACCCCCAGGCTAGACAGACTCCTTCAGGTAGTTTGCTCATTTGCCAGCTCCTCTCGAGGGGCACAGGCGGAACCAAAGCAGGCAGGTTTAGCTTGTTGTCAGCCATGCAGAGACGGGACTGCTCAGCACCAGGAATGAGCCCTAGTTCAGGATCTGAGGCTGAGATGAACAACGTCTCTGCTTTTGTGGCCTGCCTTGCTGCGCGTCGCACATGTTGCGCTGGGCGTTCAATGACCGCGCCATTTGATGGCTCTGTGCTGGCTTCCTACACAGAGAGCAACGCTGATTGTCAATAACGTTGCCCAGCCAGGATTCCATCTTTCTAGTTACAAGATGCCCCTATGAATATTTTATGAGCTACGCTAACCAAAGGGGATAGAGGCATTAACTTGAAAGCTTGAGAACTTGATCAAAGAATATAATATGCCTGTGACCGTACTTCAAACACGGCTTAACCCCAGGGTAGCTGCTCATAAATATGTGCAAAGAAATCCCAGTTCCTGTTTACTGCACATTTCAATATTTATATTTAGCTGCTAACAGCCGTAACGTTTGCGGATTTAAAAATACGATAAGACTTTGTATTCTGGAGAGATGAATGACTGTAATAGAGTTGCAGTTATGAAATGCTCTTGGTATTTTTATATATTCTGGAGTCACCATAAGTAGCTCCATAGTTAAGGTTGAAATGAGATTTGCACTTAAAGCAGGAGATAAATGTCTTTATTTTGTGCAACAAATACGGTGTATTTCCCCCAAATTCACAGCACATAATCGGAGAGTAAGGACTACATTTTCTAAGGCTACTCAAGTGACTCTGTTAATTAGTTTCTGAGTAAAACTTAAATAAAAAGGGCCCTTTAAGACTTATTTTTGTGATTTTTAACAGTTCCTAAAGAGGCAAAAATTCACCATCATCATGAACCGCCAGGCCAGGATCCTACAAAGATCTATGAACATAGTTAATTTTACACTCTGTGATAGTCCCACTGATTTCAATAGGACAACCCATGGGGTGAAGTCCTGCCCCACTGAAGTCGGTGACGAAACTCCCATGGTTTGTGGAGTATAAAGTTACGCACATGCATAAGTCTTTGCAGGGGCAGAACCACAGTCATTGCTGGCACAAGCCATAAGTTTCCTTTCAAGAAAACGGGCTGTGATTAAAGCTGGTTGGAAAACAACATTTGTAATGAAAAATGTTGAAATTTCACATTTATTTCCATTCCACTGGGTAGGAAACCAAGCTGGTTTTTGTTTTTTCAAAAGTTGTAGTGAATTTTTTAAAATAAAATATTTATTGAAATAACACAAACAACGTGGAGTCCGGTGGCACCTTAAAGACCAGCAGATTTATTTAGGCATAAGCTTTTGTGGGTAAAACCCCCCACTTCTTCAGATGTATGGAGTGAAAATTGCAGATACAGGCATAAATATCATATTAATTATCAGATGTTTATGCCTGTATCTGCAATTTTCACTCCATGCATCTGAAGAAGTGGGACTTTTTACCCATGAAAGCTTATGCCCAAATAAATCTGTTGGTCTTTAAGGTGCCACTGGACTCCTCATTGTTTTTGTGGGTACAAACGAACATGGCTACCCCTCTGATTATTCAAATAACGTTGTTTACAGGAAAAATGTGGCTTTCAATAAACAAGACATGTCAATAACCACGTAGAGAATGTTTTTACACAAAAATTTCAATAAAAATATAATGAAAAATTAATTTTTTTTTTAAAAAGGCCTCTTTCAGGTGGATAATTCCCAATAGTCTAATTGTAACCAAGCCAATCTATTAATGATTCTTGTATGCGGTTGTTGTGATTATAATCAGGGCCAGGTCAATAGTTCAGGTCATTCTTAAGCCATGTCATTGCTTGTGATATCAGATGTCACTCAGCCAAACCTCGCAGTTCTTCTCCCGTTACTTTACATGCTCCCCCCTTCTCTCGCTTGTATGCTACAGGGTGTGTGGGAAGGAGAGGCCCCGGGACAAGCCAAAGGATGCAAAGATCCAAATGGAAGATGTCTGGCCTCATCTAAGAGGCACAGGACAACAGCCCTCTCTGCAATCACTTTAACATCTGCTACGCTTTCATGGCATTGCAATTTGATGAAGTGAGCTGTAGCTCACAAAAGCTTATGCTCAAATAAATTGGTTAGTCTCTAAGGTGCCACAAGTACTCCTTTTCTTTTTGCGAATACAGACTAACACGGCTGCTACTCTGAAACCAATGTAATGATGATTTCACAGTGCAAACAGAACCAGACATCATGGGTTAAACATTTATATGCCCAATGGCATAATGTGTAAAATGTGGAGCATCTAAAATGTGAAAAAAATCTGACCTTTACGAATCTGCAGATCACTCCTCCCTCCCCCTGTGTAGAGCCAGAGGCCAACTGAAAACCAGCCACAGCAACCACCAGCTTTATCTGGCCCAAAGTCACAGCAGACCGCTCTGTGCCTCAGTACACCCTCCATTGTCTTGCCTTGGCCAGTAACATTTCCAGTGCTCCTTTCACTACTCTTTAGTCCCTCTAAGGGCACAGCTTTTCCCCCCTCCTTTTTAACAAATTTGCCCTCTCTGTGGCTCAGCTACTGCATGCAGTGTCCATGCTTATGGTTCCTGCAGACTGGGAGCATCTGGATCTGACTCTGTTTGGATAAGGACAAAAAATGGATGGAACAGAATGGAATGATCCCATTTCAATTTCAAAGGCTGGCTAGCAACCCCCGTCCTTAGCTACCTGAGGCCTGTCAGGTAGTTTACTCATGGCACCTCTTTATTTTAGAGTGTACATTTGTTTGTCTTTATCATTAACTTTACCCAGCGTCCTTCCAATTAGAACATTGTATTAATTAACCCTTGCGCATGTGGAAGCTGTACACTACAATGACGTGGAACTTTCCAGTCTGAAATTCATAATGACCGAATGAATACCAGGCTGCTGTTTCAACTCCAACATTTCATTTTAGAAATGGTCAATTTTCAATGTCTGAAATAACATCAAGCTTCCATGCAGCGAACACTCCCACTGCCTGACCTCTCACATCACAACGTCCACTGCCCCACATGGCTAATGGGAGATTGGTGTCCTGCTGGGCTACGGTCTCATGGTCAGCTTCCAGTGCACGATTGCATCCAAACCTGACATGCCCCTCCCCCCCCCCCCCAGTTCAGCCTGCTGCCTAGAGCTGAAGCCCCAGCTTACACGTGGTGCTGATCCAGACGCAGGTGTTTGTCCTTTCGTTGCTTTCTCATCATATCACCCAGGATGTTACTTTCTATTCTGGTTTCTAGTCACGTCGCTTTCGGCACGACTGGCGGGAGCTCCGATATTACAGTGCTGAGCACGTTACAAGAAGAGAATGGAGACAAGACAAGCCTGTGATAAATGGAGCATGTAGTTTTGTGAATGAACATACTGAATTTAGTTCAGATCTGGAAAGTTTCCCAAATTTGTCCCAAAAGTTCATTTTTTGTTGTTGTTGCTGTTCTCCTGTTTCAAACAGAATTGAGGAAGCAGGTGCAATATCACGTGAGCTGGGCAACCAATTGTACGACAGCAATCTAAATGAGGGATACTCAGTGTGACCTGTTTGCAAACGGTTACTGTCTGGTGACAGGTTTCAGTGTGGTAGCCATGTTAGTCTGTATCAGCAAAAAGAACAGGAGGACTTGTGGCACTTTAGAGACTAACAAATTTATCTGGGCATAAGCTTTTGTGGGCTAAAACCCACTTCATCAGATGCATGCGGTGGAGAATACAGTAGGAAGATATATATTTCTTAGAGAACATGAAAAAATGGTGTTGCCATCTTCCTGGGGAATCCTCACAAATGATCAAGCTGGTTGCAGAAACCAGGGCTGTCTCCTGAGCCATTTGGAGCCCAAGAAAGAGACTCCTGTCAGGTGGGTTATTTTTTGAAAGTTGTATTGGGATCAGCTCCATTTCCATGCTTCCTTTGCCTGTGGTTTGCCTATGTGTTGTGCTGTGATTGTGGGGTTCACCGTCCATGTCTAGAGCTTTTGGGAGCCATTCTGTGGTAGAGGAAAGAAGAGGTGTCCAAAGAAATTCAGTGGGTGTTGGGTACTTACCCCTCAACCTCCTAACAGTTCCGGATGTCTCGGGACTCCCCCCAGCCCCTCTGTCCCAGCTGAAGTAGAACATTTCCTGCACTCCGGCCTGGATTAACCAATCCGCACTCAGCACACTTGCACAGGGCCCAATTTTCAGGGGGCCTGCGACGGCCAGATTGGGTGGGAGGTGGTGTGATGGTCCAATCCTGAGTGGTGCTGCGACCCCATGGGTCAGGTCACAATGCCACTCACTGAGATTTGGCCTGGCAGCCCTTCCATGTGGGGCAGGTGATGGGAGCAAGTGGAGCCACTGGGTGGCAGGGATCGGGAGGAGCCGCCCTGACCCAGGATGGAGCAGAGCACTGAGCCGTGGGGTGGGGAGGGGGAGGAAGATCCCAGGGCAGTGAGTGAGGGGCTACAGGGTGAGGGGTTGGAGGCTATGGGGTGAGTTTCAGGAGCTCTGGAAGGAATGGGAGATGTTGGGTGGTGGTGGAGTGAATTGTGGGGGCTGTGAGGGAATGGAGGGTGTTAGGGGCTGTCGGGTGAGTTGTGGGGACTGGGAGGAATGGGGGATGTTGGGGGCTGTGAGAAGAAATGGGGGTGTTGTGGGGGAATGGGAGGTGTTGGGGGCTGTGGGGAGATGGGGCTGTGGGGTGAGTTGTGGGGGAATGGGGGATGTTGTGGGTGGTGGGGTGAGTTGTGGAGGCTGTGCGGAGGAATGGGGGATGTTGGGGGGTGGTAGGGTTGGGGGCTGAGATGTTTGTCAGTGATGGAGACAGATGAAAAATACTGCTTTCATTATTTTGAATGTGTTATTGTTATAGGCATTATACCAACCCTTCCCCAGAAGCATAATTACTGTATTGATGGTTTTTACTCTGTCCCGCTTTAGCCACTTGCAAAGCTGGGAGATGTGATTCCCTTAGGCACCCTTTAAATTCCCAGCCTTAGATATCAGTTAGCCAGTTCTTAATCCATTTAAAGTGTGCTATGTTAATTTTATATCCTTCCAGTTTATTAATCAATATGTTGTATGGTACCAAAGCCAACGTCTTACGGAAGTCTATTACATCAACATTCTTACCTTTATCAATCAAACCTGTAATCTCATTTAAAAAAAAAAGATATCAAGGTAGTTTGACAGGATCTGTTTTCCATAAATCCATGTCAATTTGCATTAATTACTTTATCCTCTTTTAATTCTTTATTAATAGAGTCCTGTATCAGCCACTCCATTATCTTGCCTAGGATCGATGTCATGCTGACAGACCTATAATTATCTGGGCCTTTCCATTTACCCGTTTTAAAAATTGGCACAATATTAGCTTTCTCACAGTCTTCTGGAATTTCCCCAGTGCTCCAAGACTTATTGAAAATCAGCACTAACAGTCCAGAGAGCTCATCAGCCAGCTCTGTTAAAACTCTTGCATGCAAGTTATGTGGACCTGCTGATATAAAAATGTCTAACTTCAGTAGATTCTGCTAACATCTTCCATCAATACTACTGTAATGGAAAGAGTGTTATCACCATGTGATGAAGCTATATCATGCTTTTTCCCCAAATTCAGAGCAGAAATATTTACTAAACACTTCTGCCTTTTTTGCATTATAATTGATAATTCTACCATTTCCATCTAGTAAAGGACTAATACCATTATCAGGATTCATTTTGTTCCTAATATATTTTTAAAACTCCTTATTGTCCTTAACTCTCCTGGCCATAGATTTCTCCTTGTGTCCCTTTGCTTTCCTTATCAACTTTCAACAGTTCCTAACTTCTGATTTATATTTGTTATTATCAACTTCTCCTTTCCTCCCTTTGTTATATTTTACAGCCACCTTCACTTCCACTCTAACCCAGGTCATTTTTTTTAAAACCAGCATGTCCTTCTTCCTCAGTTGTAAGACTGTGGCTTTTTGAGCATAGGAAGATGTTCTTAAATGATTCCCAATGATCATTTACATTTTTCTGGTTAAATTCTTCCTCCTAGCTGATTTGGTTCAATTATTTTCAGCTTTGTGAAACTGGCCCCATTAAAGCACCAAGTACATATATTACTGGTCTGGACTTTATTCTGCTTGCACATCATAACTGTGATCAAGGCATGCTCACTTGTATCTAAGCTCCCTTTAATTTTTGTTCTGTTATCAGTTCCTTTATCTGTTAGGATAAAGTATAAGAAACAATTTCCCTGTGTTGGCTGCAACACTTTTTGAATTAGGAAATTATCCTCTATAACAGAGGTGGGCAAACTATGGCCCGCAGGCCATATCCGGCCTGCAGGCCATATCCAGCCCGCGGGACCCTCTTGCCTGGGCCCTGAGCTCCTGGCCTGGGAGGCTGACCCCCAGACCCTCCCCCACTGTCCCTCTTCCCCTGCCTCCTCAGCGCACCGCGTTGCCGGCACAACGCTCTGGGCAGCCAGGCAGCGCAGTTGCAGAGCCGCGGCCTGACCTGGTGCTCTGGGCAGTGCGGCTGTAGTGCCGCCACCCACCGGTGCTCCAGGCAGCACGGTAAGGGGGCAGGGAGCAGGGGGGGTTGGATAGAGGGCAGGGGAGTTGGGGGTGGTGGTCAGGGGGTGGGGTGTGGATAGGGGGAGGGGCGGTCAGAGGGCGGGGAACAGGGGGGTTGGATGGGGCAGGGATCCTGGGGGGCAAGTCAGGAATGAGAGGAGGGGTTGGATGGGGCGGCGGGGGGCAGTCAGGGGTGGGGCTTCCTGGGGCAGTCAGGGAGCAGGGTGCGGTGGATGGAGTAGGAGTTCCGGGGGGGGTGCGTCAGAGGATGGGGGCCGGTGTTGTATGGGGCAGGAGTCCTGGGGGAGCCATCAGGGGGCGAGAAGCGGGGGCAGGGGGTGTCAGATAGGAGGTGGGGGGCGGGCCATGAATGGCTGTTTGGGGAAGCACAGCCTCCCCTAACCGGCCCGCCATACAGTTTTGGAAACCCGATGTGACCCTCAGACCAAAAAAGTTTGCCCACCCCTGCTCTATAATGTTTAGAAATTCCAAGGATGTTTTAGTACTGGGAGCACAAGACTCCAGCCTACATCACTCAAATTGAAGCCCCCTGTGATCACCCAGCTTTGTTTCCTACACATTATAAATAGACACACAAGGAGGCGGTCATCCTGTTTCCTAGTGTGATTTGGTGGCCTGTAGCAGAAACCAACTAGCACTCCATCTTGAGGTATACCTGCTAGGACATAGAAGGAAATTATCTTGAATGCATATGGATCAGAGTTATTAGTGACTCAGAAACAGGTAATGCCATTTTTGACATGGAGTGCCACCCTCCCCCCTCACTTTTTGCCACTTGATCCTTCCTAAATAGGTTATAACCATTGATTTTAACATTCCAATGGTGCAAATTGTCCCACCAGCTTTCAATAATAGCAACTAGAGTGAACTGAAGTGCATGAATGAGCAATTCCAATTCCTCTGATTTGTTACTCAAGCTCCAAGCATTGGTGTATAGGCAAGTCAATATTCTGACTCAGTTTGTTCTGACTGTCTTTGTTTATAGTGTGACAGTTCTCGGGGTGCCCAGGACTATGAGTCACTTTGTTACCCCCTTGCCTCTAGCGAGACTTGCTTGTGTTTAACTGGGTGTCAGTTCCCTGACCTCATCAGCATGTGTGCCACCCAAACACTCTCCTCTGGGCAATGCCAGCCCTTACTATGCTTTGCGGGTTAACGATCGGTGCACCCCTTTAAACATTCTCCAGTAACATCCAGCCTCTACTCCATTGAATACTCAGAGAAATACCAGGCCAGCCGTTCCCCAGGGACTAGTGTGCACCCCAGCTTGTATGAGTCACTCAGGACCAGCTCCTTGTATAACATCGCAGTGCTGAGATAGATTTATAGTGAAGACAGCCCTAAGTTTATTATGAAACATTTGAGATTCAAGAGATACTAAGGACAGAGGAAAACCCACATATCCTCTGCAGCGTTTCAACCATGGTTGTGATCCTGTTTTCATGAGTGTAATTGCCCCACCAGATTACTTCTGAGGTGCAGGATGGAGGGCTGCCTTCCCCGCATATCCCCCAATGGTCTTTGTCTGTTCCTGAGTCAGGATAATCCTCCATAGCTTATTCTCCAGAGCGCTGCCTCCCTGGTGATTTCACATCACCGCTGTTGATGCTGTATGTAAAGGGGCCTCCATGGTGCCAACTTACAATGCTGATGTAAGCAGTGTCAGGATGAGCTCCACCCTGACATCTGGTGGTGAGGTGTGGCAAGTTGTGGAAAAGAACTTCAGGGGCCGATCTCATTTGCATAGGCACACCCACCCCGCCTAGAATGAGGCCATAGCTGCCCAAATGGTCACTTTGGCTGCTGTGGGATCCCCAGTGTCTCTGTTATTGGGGCAGGAAGAATAAATTGTTATTACCCTGATTATGGGAACTGTGCTTGGAACTGTACTTGGCCTTTTGTTATGATGGAGGGACTCACCATCAACTAAGTGGCACTCGCTAGGCAAGGGTCATGGGTTCCAAAACTCTGTAAATTGAGAGAGGCTGGGGACAAGTATTAATACTTGGTGGCATGGGCCCCTTGGTGAGGGCCTTACATGCTAATTGCACTGCCTCCTTTCTCCACTGTGGAATATCAGAGCTAATTTTGATTCTATTAGGCGTCTAGTTACAGGCTGCTGAGCTCACTTTGGGCTAACAGTGCACCAGCACTGAGGCTCCCCTACTACAAGCTGAATTCACCAAAGAGCTGAACTGACTAAGAGCCGAAATCACTGAGCGTTGTGTTAAGTAGTGGGGGAGCCTGAAGATATAGTGTGGAGCTGTTTGCGGGACGGCTGGAGTGCCTTGTGGACAGGCTGGCGGAGCAGTTTGTAGGACGGCGGGAGCTGCTGGTGGGACGCGGAGCAGTTTGTGGACCGGCTGGTGGAGCAGTTCATGGGACGGCGGGAGCTGCTTGGGGCCCGCGGAGCGGAGCTGAGCTGAGCGAAGGAGTTCGTGGGGCGGTTGGCGGAGCGGAGCGAAGGCCTATGGAGCTGTGGGGCGGTCAGCTTCAGATCATGTAAGGTGCCTCTTACCTCCGTCCCATCTCCACCCAGGGTGGGAGGTAAAGCTCCGCAGATGAACTTTCGAACTCTGGGGCTGCCCTGACCAGGGACAGAGACTTTTGGGTCATTGGACTTTTGGGACTTTGGGTGATTTGGGGTTGCTGGACTCAGGAACCAAAGGGAAAGGACACGCCCCAATTTGCTTGGGGTGGGTTTTTGCTCATGGTTTGTGTTATGAATCCTGTTGGTGGTGTTTCCCCAACATAATGCCACATTGTTTCTCTCTGTTATTAAAAGGCTTTTTGCTACACTCAGACTATGTGCTTGCGAGAGGGGAAGTATTGCCTCTTGGAGGCGCCCAGCAGGGGTGGTATATATTTGTCCCAGGTCACTGGGTGGGGGCTCGAGCCGGTTTGCATTGTGTTATTGGAATGGATCCCCTAGATATTGAGCCCGGCCCTTGTTGCTGCCAACTCTGACGGGCAGAAGGGTTACACTTAGTTTACATGGCTGACCGAAAGACAGGTGAATAAACACCTTTTGTCTGGCAGAAACCTGTTTGTCAGCTCTGCCTTGATCCAGACTTCAGGAACATTTGTTCTGTATCTGTAGATAACTCCTTACATAGGATCTGTACATACCTGTCACAACATTAATGGCCAGCATGACCCCAGCTTTCACTTGAGACCTCAACCACATTCTGTGGTGAACCAGCATGTACAGACAGCGATCAGGACATTCCGGTAACCCCCTTGCCAGCAGGCATTGGGGGGCTTCTCAGGATCACATACAGGGACAGGTCTGAGACAGACACAGCCCCAATGTTGTGTGTGTGAAAGCAGGCGCAGGCATATGTGCCTGTGTATATATGCAGGTATTTGCATATATGTGTGTGCTCGTGTGTGTGTCTGTGTAGGTGTACTCCACCAGGTCCCAGCCCAGGGCCCTAACAGTGGTGAATGGTTCCACCACTGGGTCAGCAGGGATCTCACCAAAACACAGCGACTCGTTTTCCGGCAGCACAACCAGACTAAAGCCTGGTTTCCCTGGCTACTTCCATCTGGGAGCAGGGCTCCATAGTCCAAGGGTCTGCCATCTCCTTAGGGTACAGAGCTGCTGAGAATCCTGGCAACTCCTCTCCATGGACAGTCTCCTCCAGGGGCAGGGTGTTGCACAGTGCAATTTTGGCTCCAGAGTTCTGCACCAGGCTGGAGACATCTACCTTCTTCCCAGGCTCCAACCCAACGGAGCTACAGGGCCTGCCTTTTATACTTCTTGTCATGCCACTCTGCTTTGGGCATAGGGGGCGGGGCTGGTTTGACTCCCCCCACCAGGGGGAGTGGCTTGGTCCCTCCCTGTCAGGCTCAGATGGAGGCCACTCTGCCTCACTACAAGAGGCCTTGGTTTAAAAAAAAATAGCATTTATTTTAAAGTTGAAAGTTTATTGATTAAACATAAGAAATTCAAAGAGGTTTTTATACTGAATTAGAATAAAAAATACTTAATAGGTTTTAATGAAATTTGTTTTGCATAATCACTTTGTTTTGTTTTTGGAGGCAAAATATTAAAGGTATTTTATGTTATTAACAACTTTTTGTGATGAACAGGAAAGAGTTCATTTTCCTGCCAGTCCTGATGGGCGAAGGGTATTTATGTCTCCTGTTTCTAACACCCAGACTGACACAAGGTGGAGGAGATACAGGATAGAGAAGGTGGGGGCAGCAGGGCTTTCGGGGATGCTGTTGGAGTGCTGGGCTGTTACAAATGGACACTCTGGCTGGCAGGTCAATTACGACACCTACTGTTTGGACCCTGGTTCGTGTCCCAACCAGGGACGTTCTTGGGGTGGTTTTCTGGGTTTTTTTAAGACAGGGCAGGACTGGTCCTCTCAGCTGGCTGTGCTGATGGAGTGCAGTTGTTTTCAGGAGATGCTGAAAAGGCAAGAGAGTGAGAGGGAGGCTGGGAGGAAGGAAGGTGGGGGGCAGAATGTAACCCAAGGGAAGGGAGGCAGAACAGGCTGTCTGTCTCTGCAGTGCTGTCATGTAGGTGGGTGAGGTGACAGTGCTGTCACCAGTGGGTGAGGACTGGATGCCATGATCATATGATGACTTTTACAGCTCATAGGTGAAAAACCAAGTTCCCTGAAGAAGAGCAAGGCCTGTTGGCATTCTTCTCTGGAAGAAAGTCCTCTGGCCTATTGCTCCTTCTGTCTGGAGTCAGGGAAGATGAAGTGGGAGAAGATGAGCTGGGATGCACTGGGAAGATGAGAAAAGATGTTTTTTTTCACAGTCTCCTTGTTAAGAACCCCAAAAGGGACCAACCACATAGTTCACCCCCTGGCTACTTTGTCCAGTATCGCTGGTTGGAAAATGAGTATTGTTTAGCAGAACAGTTTGACAAAAATGAAAAAAAAACAAAAACTGTTTGTCAAAATTGCTCATGGAAAATATTTGTCTCTCATAGGGTGAGAGCAACATAGCTACACCAGCCCTGCAAACAACATGGGAAATGTTGGCTTTTCAGCAAAAAAATGAACACCAACATTTTTTATTTGCAAATATCACTGCAGTGGCGCATGGGAGTTGTAGTTACCACATTCTCCTCTATGGGCTAGGCTCCCCAGCCGGACTACATCTCCCATATGGCACAGTGATCTCTGCTCATGGTTTGTCACTGGGGTGCATCATGGGAGTGCAGTGGCCATGGTGCATAGTGCCATTTTCTTGTACTTTTCACTGCTCAGGTGTGCACTGTGGCTCACGCTCAGCATTTCTGACCTTGTGCTGTGTGGTATTATGACACACTGGTCATTGTACAGAATCCCAGCACACAAAATAATCTCCTAGCATGCTATGCCTGGAGGTGCCTGGCTGTGTCTTGCACCAGCCATCCAGAATGCCTCCCTAAGAGAGAGTCATTTTGGGGTTCATGGTTGAGCTGGTTCCATTCTGTTTCAGAGATGGGCAGCACTTGGGTCAGATCAAATCAGACAGAGCTAAGGAATCTGAATTAAAAACGTTTATAACTGGACACTCACAGTGCATGTTTTGGGGGGTGTTAGTGTGTGGGGGTGACAGGTCAGAGGTGGGGAGATGAAGGTGGAGAGAAAATACTAGAGTGGAAAGAAAATGGTCTAGTGCATGATGGGCAAAGGAGAGATTCATAGATGCTAAGGCCAGAAGGATCCATTCTGATCACTCAGGATACATCTACACTGCAATTACACACCCATGGCTGGCCCGTGATAGCTGACTCGGGCTTGCGGGGCTCGGGCTAAGGGGCTGTGTAACTGCGATGCAGATGTTCTGGCTCGGGGTGGAGCCCAGGCTCTAGGACTCTGTGAGGTGGGAAGGTGCCAGAGCTCAGGCTGTAGCCCAAGCCCAAACATCTACACCACAATTAAACAGCCCAAGCCCCGTGAGCCCTGCTCTCTGTCTTGCTTCCAGATCTGCGAGCAGTGAGCAGGGTTACTGCTTTGGCTCAAGAGGTAGCAGTGTGTGCTGCGGTGATGAAGAGCTGGGTGCGAACTTCTTGGATGGCATAGGGAGGGGCAGAGAGAGGGGGACGGGGCCATCACACATGATGGAATTTCTTGGCGGTTTCAGTTAGCTTTATTTTACAAATCTAGGAAATTCCCCTACAAAGAGCTATGTTAAAAACATTGTTAAGGTTGCCAAGTCCGGCCCCAACCACTGCTTCCAGGGAGGTCTGGCAGCGCTGCAGCCCCCAGCTCAGCCCCTGACTGAGAGCCCGAGGGGGCTTCATTTGCCCCAATTCTGTCATAGGTTCAATTTTCTTCTGAGCCCCAGGAATAAGGGGGTGATGGGAAGAGACAGCGGTATGCCCTGGCCCCAGTCACACAGCAGGGTCAATCGCTCCATCCCAGGACCAACGAGGCCCGTCTCCATTGGCCCCAGGTGCACAGTCAGCTCGCTGGGGAGCTGCGCTGCAGCAGGACCCCAGTCCAGCAAGGCAGGGGATTGTGCACTCAGCTACCAGCAGCCCGTGAGCGGGGCTGCTCCCGCACTGAGGGCCTTTGCAAGGTCAGGGGAAGAGACGGGGACCATGAAGCAGCATGATCACAAAGGGCCAGAGGGCACAGTGAAGGCCCCAGGTTGGCAATGAGGGCTCATATTACCACCCTCTGGAGGCATGGTGCCACCCAGTGCCTCCCTGGACACAGGCTAAGCGGGCGCATGACACTGCCATTCAGGAGGTGGAGGACAAGCCCTGCCCTGCAGTGCCATGGCCCAGCTCCTGTCCAGCCCTGTCCAGGAGAGGGCAGGCTGCACTCGCCGGTGCCACGGGTGCACAGGGACGAGGAGGGCACTTTGTATCTGCCCCTCCTGCCCGGTCATCACTCAGCTGCCAGAGCCCTGCAGGGAAGGGCAGGAAGGCAGCGTTCAGCCCTGGGGACAGCCCCGGGGATCACTGTGAAGACCAAGCCCCCTGTCCCTGCCCCTGGATGATGCAGGAGACCAGTCACAGCTGGGAGCGACAGCTGTTTGGGGCTCTCAAGGGCCTCATGCTTCAGGTCCTTAACTGGCAGGGAGCCAGCAGGGGCTGTGAGCAGCTCTGCTCTTAAAGCGCCAGGCTGCTCCTTGAAGCTTTCGAATTCTTCCCACAGCCCTGGAATACATCACCTAGGTAACCAGTCTTAACCAGCCAGCCTGCCTTCACCCCAGCAGAGCATTTACAGGCAGAATCCTTGCAGGGAGAACAGCAGCGTTTTCCACCATGTAAGTGATTTCTGAATCCTTCCTAGCAGGCCGGCAGGGGTGGTGGGAATGGTCCCTGTGGAGCCGGGGCGTTGTGTCGGTTGCATGTTAATTGCATAGATGGGGATTGGCAAGGTACCCCAGGTGGCTTTCTCTGTCCTTTGCCTTTGCATCTAGCCGGAGGAGACAGGAGTGGTGTGTGGCTAGGTTTCAGGGCTGGGAGGGAGGCAATGTAGGTCCAGGCGGCAGCCCGGACAGCGTGGGCTCAGGGCTGGGAAATGATGTTGCTACATCCATGGCTTCGGTAGGTGAAGTTTGGAGGAACTGCGGCACCATTGCCTTGCAAGGATTGAAGGGAATTCCCTGTCTCCAACAGCAAGCTGCTTTTGCAACAACACACGGGGACACAAGATGGTTTGGAAATAGCCCACAGCAGAATATTTGCTTTTTCTTTCTATTGTACTGGCTGGTGTTTTCAGAGTGCCACTCCATGGGATTATAAATCTGGCTCTGTCAAACTTCTCTGTGCATGGGTGTCCAGCACACTGTGCTCTCAGCCTCCGCCCTTGCAGAGCTCAGAGACACAAAGAGGTGGGGATGTTGGAAATTGATCAGATGAACCTGGATTTTCCTTCTCAGTGGCAGTCCACACTGAGATGCCAGCTGGCTGGTATTTCTGCTATCCATGGCAGACTGCATCTCTGAGCAGCAGCCACTTTGCTACAGGCAACGAAAATGGTGCTATTTTCCCCCTCTTAGCCAAAGGTTCAACCCCTCCCCCATTTAATGGCTCTGGGATCCGGGACTGCGGCATGGGCTGGTGTGTGTGGCTCACTCAGGCTCTGTACGCCTAGCTGATGAAATGCAGAATGCCGACGGACATCTGCACATGGGCTTTGTGTGTTTGCGCAGGAAAAGGCATTCACTTCACTCGACTTCTACCTCTTCCCCTCTGCAATAAGCAGCGACTGGTGCTCTGTGTCCCCACCAGAATGGCTAAGGCTGGAGAGCATTTTCATCGCTTCATGTCATTATTGGCAAACCGTGATTCCTATTTTTAGGCGCTCTGCTTCCCTGCCCCTCCTTTCGCTAGCGTGCTGGGTCTCAGAAATAACCTGAGTCTCATTTGCATCATGGGTGTGGGGCTGGACCTTACTCACACAGCTGATGTAGCAGGTTCGGCCAAAGCAGCAGATCTAGCTTGTTTCCACCCAGTCGCTGACAAAGGAGTCAATATGAGAGGTGTCGAGCCCCGGCTGTCAGCCCAAAGCCAGGTTGCCAGGAGCTCTGTCTCTGTTCTGTCCCTTCTCAGCCATTGTGTTAGGTTTGGACAAGTGCTTTGGTAGCATCAAATGGGGAAAAAAACAAGCAAGCATAGTGCAGCCAGCATTACTGCAGGTGCATGGAACTCTAGCTTGATAACTGCCGCTCTCGGGGTCCCCCAGCAGCCGTGTTCTGTGCCCATCTTCACTGGCTTAGCATTGGAAGTGGGCCAGTAAATGTTTCCCAAGTGTTGTAGAGAGCATCGCCTGTATGTCTTCCAGAGGACAGATGTCACATACAGGTGGATACGAACCTTTAACGCACTCATGAGATTTTGGAAAATCCTTTGGCCTGGCCAGAGGCTCCATGAGCCAGGGCGGGTCGGATAACGGTGCGTGTCTGCTCACCTCTGAGCGGCCCAGGCTGGCTGGCCAATCAGATACCTGGACACGCCAGGCCCCCTGTCGCCGGGGAGCCACCACAGCCAGCATTATTCACGAGCATGTGCTACGCACAGCGATTGATGTCTGTCATGACACAAAGGCTGCACCTAGGCCAGGTGTTTCCTGCTGGGACAGTGAGGGAGCAGACTTGCCTGATGCCAAAGCAACTGATCACTCTGGGCTCTTTTCCAAGGGAAGTTACTATTGGACCAATTTCATACCGGGTATAACTCCTTTGAAACCCATCTGTGGCTTTCCCCAGGGAGAAGGGTTTGTGGACTAGGCTCTGTGTAGAATAGCCAAGGATATTGGCCAGGGCAGCCTTGAATTGGCTGGAAAATATGGCAGTGCCCTAGGGAATGCCCGTTTCCCAGGGCATGCCCTCCTCTGCTCTCCCTTCCGAGGTGGGGGTTCCCAGCTCGTTGAAATCAGCTCCCTGCACTGCTGCATTACTAATGTTGCTAGCAAGCCCTAACTGGCAAAAACCAGCAGTGGTGTGGCATTTTATCTGTAACTGTACCCCTGCCTGTCGCCTTCGCTCACCACTCGTGTCCCCTCGTCTGCACGAGGGCTATGTTGCACCGACCCACAGACTTGGCTGCTGCTGAGCTCTTGCCCCCAGAGAAGCCAGCTGTGCTGGCCGAGTGGCCTGGGCGAAAGCTGTGAAGGGAAGCATGACAGTCTATATGAGACCACACACCTCCCATGCTACAGCTAGGGCTCCCAATCCCGCCTCTGTCGCTCGCTCTGGCTTTGGTCAGATCACTGACCCTCCCCAGTTCCTCATATATAAACGAATATGCAGGGCCGGATTTCCAATTAGGCACAGTAGGCCCATGCCTCAGGGTGTTGGCATTCTAGGGGCACCTAAAAGTTAAAAGTGGGTTAAAAGTTAAAAAGTGAATACATACAGCCCCCTTGCAGGCAGGCGGCTCCTGGCCTGGGCCAACTTTCTAATCGCACAAAACCAAATACCCCTGCCCCTTCCCCGAAGCCCTTTCCCTGTCCTGCCTCTTCTCTGAGGCCCCACTCTCGCTCACTCCATCCCTCCTCCCTCCATCACTCGCTCTCCCCGATCCTCACTCACTTTCACCAGGTTGGGGCAGGGGGTTGGGGTGTGTGGGGGGGTGAGGGCTCCAGCTGGGGGTGTGGGCTCTGGGGTGGGGGGATTTGGAGTGCAGGAGGGGGCTCAGGACTGCGGCAGAGTGTTGGGGTGTTGGGGAGGGGACTCCGGGAGGGAGTTTGGGTGCAGGAGGGGACTCCGGGCTGGGGCAGGGGGTTGCGGTGCGGGACAGGGTGCGGGGTCCCAGCAGCGCTTACTGCAGCTCCCAGGAAGTGGCAGCCAGGTCTCTGAAGTCCCGAGGCAGAGGCGTGGCCAGGTGGTTCTGCATGGTGCATGCTACCCTTACACCTGGAGTCGTCGACCCTGCAGCTCCCATTGGTCACGGTTCTTGGCCAACGGGAGCTATGGAGCCAGAACTAGGAGCAGGGGCAGCCTCCCTGGCCACCCATGCACCTAGGGGCTGCAGGGTTCTGGCAGCCGCTGTTGGGAGCAGCACAGAGCCAGGGCAGGGTTGTGCTGCCGACCGGACTTTTAACGGCCCAGTCGGCTGTGCCAACTGGAGCTGCCAGGATCCCTTTTCGACTCGGCGTTCCGGTTGAAAACCGGACACCTGGAAACCCTAAGGCTGCTAAGGGTGCTGTGAGCCGCGGCCGGGCAGGCCGGCTGCTGAAGGTGCTGGGAGCATTCCAGCACCTTCCCAATCTCGGCCACCCCACTGCCTTCACCTCGTACGGGGAGGGAGAGGGAGGAGTGTGGCCGGAACACCATTCACTTGCATGGGCAGAGTTGGAACATGGCTGTGGGAGGGACAGAAGACACCCGGGGACCACTTGCTATGTGGAGAGGTACAGTCCCCGCCTTGCGCCTCGCCTGGGGCAGGTGGGCTGTGCCCCGACTCAGGCTGGGAGCGCCATGTGTGGCAGAGGGTCTTCTGCCTGCTGTGTTTACCTTTCTTTTCCTTTCATTTTTTACGGAAGACACAAAAGTCAGCTGTAGGCGGGGGTGGGGGTGCTGAAGATGCTGTGCCTAGGGGTGTGTAAGGTGTAAATCCAGCCCTGCCAATATGGTTCATACCTGGCCAATAAGTTGGGCCAGCTGACTCGGGCGAAGGGGCTGTTTAACTGCAGTGTAGATGTTCCAGCTAGGGCTGCAGCCTGAACTCCAGGACCCTCCCACCTGGCAGGGTCCTAGAGCCTGGACTCTAGTCTGAGCCCAAACGTCTACACTGCAATTGAACAGCCCCTTAGCCTGAGTCAGCTGGCACAGGCCAGCCGTGGGTTGTTAATTGCGGTGTACATGTACCTTGGAGGCCAAATTCCCAAAGTCATTTGGGCACCTGAAGATGCAGACAGACACCGAAACACCTATAAAAATTGGGCCCTGGGAGCCTGTCCAGTGGTTCTGCCAGAAGTGACGGGAAAACCCACCTGGCCCCTCAGACCAACTCAACTCTCTGCAGACCCGGGGGCTGATCCTCAGAAGGTGGAAATCATCATTGCGCCATTGAAATCAATGGGGCTGTGGACATTTCAGTGGCTGAGGATTTGGCCCATGGTTCATAGCTGATCGCTGGGACTAGCTATAATAATAAATAAGGCAGGTCCCAACAGTCCTTTCTCAGAGTCAAATCGACACCTGAATTTCAACCAGGTTTAGCCCAGCAATGACAGCTACTGGAGAGTTCACTTACGCAATGTACCAGAGCCCATTTCTGTCCTGACTGATGCTCTGGGGAGCCCCGCTGAAGTCAGAAGTGGGTGGGTGGGATTTTGCTTTCAGTTTCACAGGGGTAAACCCAGAATAGGTCTACTGGGTTCTCTTCCTGAAAGAAATACTCTAGCTCAACCACAAGATATGGGCTGGATGCAGGAATCACTGGGTGAAATTCTCTGGCCTGTGCTATGCAGGAGCCCATATTACATGACCATAAGGCTTGCTGCTGGCCTTAAATCTGTGACTTCAGTGGAGTTATTCCATGGAGTTATTATGCACTAGAGAGCAAAATCTAGTGGGGTGTGCGTGGAGAGAAAGCAGACAGCAGTGTATGCGAGTGGATGCACCCAAACTTGCTCTGAAACGGAAGGGGTGATTTCCCATTGTACGTGGCTGCTTCTCTTTGGGGGTACTAACTGGGGGGATGAGCCATGTTCTTTGGAAATGTCAGCCAACCATTGTCAGAGAGTGGTTGCTTGGTGGGGTGTCATTGCTAAGCTGCCCTGGGGATCGCACCGCCTTGTATGGTTGTTTGTTGTTGAGGGATTGGTTAGAGCAGCGTTTTTCTTTTATGAATATATAACAACAAAATGCTGCTTGATAAGGAAATCATTCTCTCCTCTCCAGCTGGGGAGGGCCGGCCACACAGGGAAGCATCATTAACAGATTGCCCTGCTCTGCATGAACCGATTAATACACCGAGATTTAGAGGTGATCGATGGGCGCCTAATGAAATACTTTGAGTATGAGTGTGGGCACCATAGAGTCAGCCCCAGTGAATGGGGAGTTGCTGCTGGAATCCTTGTAATGAGCTGTGATTTCAGCACCGGTGCCCCATGTCTGGAAACCCCAGGGAGGAAACTGCCTGGTTGTTACTTCCATGGTGGCATTGAACGTTTTCAATCAATAATTGTGATCGTCTTTAAACATAGCTCTCTGGCCTTAGTTACAAATGAATCCTGATTCCCCCCAGGAGCTGGTTGCTTGTAGGGGCAGTGTGCTGGGAGAGAAGCTGAGCCCTGATTAGGGGGCGGGGTTTCTCTGACTAGGGGTCCTATAAAGGTAGCCAGCCAGCCGCACAGGAGCCAGCAAACAGAGCTGTAAACAGGGGAGTTTGAAAGGGGAGTTTTGGGGGAAGACTAAGATCCAGGCAAAGGAACAGACAGGCTAGTGAAGTGAGCGTGTGGTGTTCTGGTAGCGTTTTCGTGCTTGTTGGGGGTTTGTTTTGTGGTGGGTGGGTGTTTTGGTTTGGTTTGTGTTTCCCAGATTAACAGGACTTAGGTGAGAAGGCTATGACAGACACCGAGGCAGCAGTGGTAGTGACCCAAGTAGTGGAAGACACTATGAAGATGACTGGATGTAGAAGCTGTGGCATGTACATGATCCTGGAGGGGGTACCTGTAAAGAATTTCATCTGCATGAAGTGCCACCTGATAGAGCTGAAGGAAGAGAAGATCGTAGGATTGGAGATGCAGGTGGAGACTCTGTTTGAGTTTAGAAGGGATTCGAGCAGATGATAGAGCAAAGACATGAGGAGGCTGAAGGGAAAAGCTCAGACTTGCAGATGGAAGCAGGACCGAAGAACTCTGAGGGGATACTGCTGGGTGAGGAAAGTGGACAGTGGAAGCATGTGACTAGGAGAAGCAGGCAGAGGAAAAGGCTGGGCAGTGAAGGAGAAATAGAGCTCAGGAACAGGTTTGCAGAGTTGGAAAATGAAGAAGGGGCACAGCAGGTGGTCACTGAAGGTGAGAGGGCAAGGAAAAAGAGAAGAGCAGATAGTCCTATTGGAAGAAGGCAAGAGTCAGTGGAGATAATAACACCAAATATGAGCCCCAGGAGGATACGAGATGGGTTGCAGAGGATTGCAAGGGACAATAGGAATCGAGAGGCCTTGTGGCCTGATGGGACAGGGGATAGACTGGAGAATCGCACCATTGCCAGGAAAAGGCAGGTCTACGTGTTTGGGGACTCATTACTGAGAAGAATAGACAGGCCTGTAACAAGAGCTAATCCAGAGAACAGAAGGGTGTGCTGTCTGCCGGGTCCTAAGATACGGGATGTGGACCTGAGGCTGAAGAGGATCCTAATGGGAGCCAGAAAGAATCCATTGATTATCCTTCATGTGGGAACAAATGATATGGCTAGATTCTCGCTGGAATGTATCAAGGGAGACTATGCCAGGCTAGGGAAGACGCTAAAGCAAATCGAGGCTCAGGTGATCTTCAGTGGGATTCTGCCTGTTCCTAGAGAAGGGCAACAAAGGTGTGACAAAATTATGATGCTCAACAGATGGCTCAGGCAATGGTGCTATAAGGAGGGCTTTGGTATGTATGGCCATTAGGACGCATTCATGGACAGAGGACTGTTCTCTCAGGATGGACTTCACCTGAGTAAGGAGGGAAATAGACTTCTAGGATGGAGGATAGCACAACTGATCAAGAGAGCTTTAAACTAGGAATTCGGGGGAGATGTCCAGGTAATCTCCACGCCAGTTATTCTCTTTGAGAGGGAAGAAAATGAAGTAAGAAAGGATACAGCTGTGGGTAGGAGAATGGACATAAGGCGGAAGGGCAGTGTACATACCAATCTAATAGGTAATATTGGCGGTAGAATGTCTGTGCCCAGTTGGGTAAAGAATGTGAGCGAAGCCAAACAGCAAAAATTAAGATGTTTGTACACTAATGCGAGAAGCCTAGGTAATAAAATGGAGGAACTAGAGCTACTGGGGCAGGAAATGAAACCAGATATTATAGGGATAACAGAAACATGGTGGAATAGTAGTCATGACCGGAGTACAGGTATTGAAGGCTATGTGCTGTTTAGGAAAGACAGAAATAAAGGCAAAGGTGGTGGAGTAGCATTGTATATCAATGATGAGGTAGACTATAAAGAAATAAGAAGTGATGGAATGGATAAGACAGAGTCTGTCTGGGCAAAAATCACATTGAGGAAGAAAGCTACTAGAGCCTGCCCTGGGATAGTGCTTGGGGCGTGCTATAGACGGCCAGGATCCGCGCTTTGCTGAATCAGGGCCCTGGTCTTGCCCAGACACAAGGGCGACTGGTGCCAAGTAAATAAAAACACCAATGAAGGCTATGTGGAGTGACAGTACAGGTGGCATCAGGACTTGTCCCCAGCTGAACCCCTAACAGCAGGAAATTCTTCAGGGAAGGAAAAATCTCCTTCATTCCTTGCCGCCTTCACAGCCACACCCCACTATCAATGCTGCTCACACCTGGCAACACTGTCAGTGCGCTCCCACACTCCAGTCACACCCAACCACACTGTCAGTGCTCTCTGACACTCTATTCATGCCCTGACAACATCCTGACAATGCTGTCAGTCCACTCCAGTCACACCCAACAACACTTTCAGTGATCTCTGACACTCCAGTCACACCCCGACAATGCTGACAGTTCTCTCCCAAACTCCAGTCACACCCAACAACACAGGCAGGGCATTCTGACAGCCCAGTTGCACCTAGACAACACTGTCCGTGCTCTGTAACACTCCCTTCACACACAGCCCACACTGTCAGTGCTCTCTGACAATCCAGTCGCACCCCAAAATGGCTGTCATTGCACTTGGACAGTCCAGTCACTCTCTGAGAACGCTGCAGTGTACTCGGACACTCCAACCACATGCAAACCACACTATCAGTGCACTCGGACACTCCAGTCACACCCAGACCACACTGTCAGTGCTCTCTGAAATGAAAATTTGAAACATTTTGTTTCAAAATTATCACACCAAAATGTTTCAACTTTTCCAAAATATATTTTCCTCCTTTGTCATTGGGCCAAAAGTATTCACCAAATTGGACCCAAATTCACAAATAGTTTCATTTGACCAAAAAAAAAATGTATTTTTCAGGAATACTATTCACAGAAATAAATAAATATTACCCAGCTCTGGTTGGCGATTAGGCCTAACTGGTGGATAAAATAACGAGATACTAGCCAAGGACCTGGGGTTTAGAACCCAGGACTGTAGAGCCTTGGGTAACTGATGTACCCAAAGTACCACCAGGAGCCTATAAAGAAGCATAGCCAGGGAGCACAGTGGAGAATAGGCACCGCAAGAGGTACCACCCACAAGACCCAGATTGACAGAACCCTGTGCCACTCCGATTGGCCAAGTGTCCCTACTTAACCCCAGGGGTTGGCCTAGGAAGTTGTTGGGGGCAATTTCACAGACTTTGCCTTGTCTCTGAATCCAGCCTGACCCCAACTTCTGCCTCCCAATTCTAGCCTGGTACTGCCTCGGGTCTTTGACCCTGGCCTAACTCTGACTCTAACTCTGATTTATGGGACCCGGCTTTGTGATCCCTCCAACTCCTGCACAGTGATGCCTGTCCCTAGTGGGCAGGACCTCAGCCCAGCTGTGACTACTAGGCCAGACTGCCTGTGCCCTGGTCCCTTACAGGTAGGCTATTCTGCCTATTGCTCCCTTTTGGGATCCCTAAAAAGAGTCTTTGGAGTGAAGATGGGTGGACTGGAGGGAGCCACTGTTATCATCATGCCACCACCACTGTATCCTGGGATCCACCATGATACCACGGGCCATTTGTCCTCCTTATCCTGAGAGAGGACCCAATCAGATGAGGCCAGAGAGAGGGACCCAGATGACATCTCCACCTCTACTAGCACTGGCTGAATCCTGAACACCAAATGGGCTGTGAGACTTGGTCTATTGCTCTCACCCCTCCATGTGTCATGTTTCCTTCCCCACCTGATTTCTTCTTTCCTGTCTTTCTTCCTTTGCTGTTTGTTTAATTGACCGGGCAAAGTGATGCCTAACGCTCAAGTCGATGGCACTTCTGTCTGTCCACACTTCATTGTTTAATGTTGTACCAGTAAATAAGGCTTTTAGTAACATCTTATCCCTTTTTGGGCCAGAGACAGTCCTTCTTCAGAACAACACTTCTCCTGTTCACGTCCCCACACACAAACCTCTCACCTGAGTTTGGTCGCTCGTTCAATCTGGGCATGGGGGTTTGAGTGAAAGCAGAAGTCAAGCTCTGGCTGATAACACCTCCTACTTGGCATTAGCCAGTTAAAGCTTCATCTATGTGAGGAAACTGGTCAGCATAACTATACTTGTGTCAACAAGCCTAAATCACTGGAGTGCTGATAGTCCTCCAGTGCCTTCCCACAATTCCTGGTGTGTGCCCAGGAGGATGGACTAGCTCTCCCATAACTCAATGGGAAAGAATCATAGAGTGGTTCCTCTTACTGCAGCACAGACAACCATGGGATATTCCCCGCAGTATTTTCCACTGCATGCATCCGATGAAGTGATCTGTAGCTCACAAAAGCTTATGCTCAAATAAATTTGTTAGTCTCTAAGGTTCCACAAGTACTCCTTTTCTTTTTGCGGATACAGACTAACACGGCTGCTACTCTGAAACCTGACACATGGGGGAGTGCATCATCAGTTAGGATCCAGTAAATCAGGTAGGGCTTTGCAAAGTGACTGCTCATACCCTCTAGACTCACCTGGCTGCTGATCACCTGAGTTAACTTTGCAGTGAAGACATAGGGAGAGAGAAAAGAATCTCCATCTATTAATTTATCCAAGAGAAAGTTCAGAGGTGACTTGATCATGTCTGCAAGTACCTACCCACGGAGAGGATTTCTGAGTATAAATGGCTCTTTCCTCTAGCAGACAAAGGCAGAATAAGAACCAGTGGTTGTCATCCCATTTCCTGATTCCAGCAGCCAGGGCTTTAAGGAACACACCACAAATCATGAAACCTGTGATAAAGTCACCAGAGATGCAATGAGGAAGCAAAGTATGCTGTATACAGCTGTGATTTCCTGGGATATTTAGTAGAAAGGAACGTAAGCCACAAGATTCAGATCCAGATCATTTTCTTAAACTTTTCTATAAAATATCTGCAAAATGCAGCCCAAAGTTTCCTTGTCTCTAGAGAGCTGGCTGTTTTAGGAAAACAAAACCAACTAAAGTTGGGCCAAAATTGAGGAAGAAGGTCATACTGGTTTTAAAAAAATGACTTGGTTTAGAGGGGAATTGAAGGCAGCTATATTTAAAAAAAAAAACCCATAACAAATAGAAGAAAGGAAAAGCTGATAGTAATGAATATAAATCAGAAGTTAGGAATTGTAGAAAATTGATAAGGGAAGTCAATGGAACCAAGGAGAAATCTATGGCCAGCAGAGTTAAGGACAATAAGGAGATTTTAAAACATATTAGAAACAAAATGAATCCTGACAATGGTATCAATCCATTACTGGATGGATGTAGTACAGTAGAACCTCAGAGTTATGAACACATCAGGAATGGAGGTTGTTTGTAACTCTGAACAAAACATTATGGTTGTTCTTTCAAAAGTTTATAACTGAACACTGACTTAATACAGCTTTGAAACTTTAATATGCGGAAGAAAAATACTGCTTTCCCTTTATTTATTTATTTATTTATTGTGGTTTACATTTAACATAATACTGTACTGTATTTGCTTTTTTTTTTATCTGCTGCCGCCTAATTGTGTACTTCCAGTTCCAAATGAGGTGTGTGATTGGCTGGTCTGTTCATAACTCTGGTGTTTGTAACTCTGAGGTTCTACTGTAGAATTATCAATAATAATGCAGAAAAGGCAGAAGTATTCAATAAATATTTGTTTGGTACTTAGAGAAAAACAGATGATATACTTTCATCATATGGTGATAACACTCTTCCTATATCACTAGTATCTCTGGAGCATGTTAAACAGAAACTACCAAAGTTGGACATTTTTAAATTAGCATATCCACATATCTTGCGTCCACGAGTTTTAAAAGAGCTGGCTGAGGAGCACACTGGACAATTAATGTTGAGTTGCAATAAGTCCTGGAGCACGGGGGAAGTTCCAGAAGACTAGAAGAAAGCTAATATTGTACCAATTTTTAAAAAGGGTAAATGAGATGAGTTGGGTAATTATTGGCCTGTCAGTCTGACATTGAGCCTGGGCAAGGTAGTGGAGCAGCTGATATGGCGCTCAATAAAGAATTAAAGTAGAGTAATGTAATTAATGCAAATCATCATGGGTTTATAGAAAATAGATCCTGTCAAACTAATTTAATACCTTTTTTAATAAAATTGAAAGTTTGGTTGATAAAGATAATAGTGTTGATGTAACATACTTAGACCTCTCTAAGGCATTTGGCTTGGTACCACACGACATTTTGTTTAAAGATCTAGAACAATATAAAATTAACATGGGGCACATGAAGTGGATTAAAAACTGGCTAACTGATAGGTCTCAAAATGTAATTGTACAAGGGGAATCATTCTTGAGTGGGTGTGTTTCCATTGATGTCCCACAGTGATGGATTCTTGGTTCTATGCTATTTAACATTTTTATCAATGACCTGGAAGAAAACATAAAATCATCACGATAAGTTTTCAGATGACACAAAAATTACTGAGGGGGGCTGCGGGTAAGTAATGAAGAGGACAAGTCACTGATGCAGAGTGATCTGCATCGCTTGTAAATTGGGTGCAAGTAAACAATATGCCTTTTAATATGGCTAAGTGTAAATGTTTATATCTAGGAACAAAGAATGTATGCTGTACTTACAGGATGGGGGACTCTATCCTGGGAAGCAGGGACTCTGAAAAAGACTTGGTGGGTCAAGGTGGATAATCAGCTGAACATGAGCTCCCAGTGCAACATTGTAGCCAAAAGCACGAATGTGATCCTGGGATGAATAAACAGGGAATCGAATAGGAGCAGAGAGGTTATGTTACCTCTGGATTTGGCATGGAGTGCGACCACTGCTGGAATCCTGTGTCCAGTTCTGGTGCCCATGGTTCAAGTAGCATGCTGATAATTAGAAAGGGTCAGAGAAGAGCCATGAGAATGATTAAAGAATTAAAAAACATCACTTATCATGATAGACTCAAGGATCTCAGTGTATTTAGCTTAATAAAGAAAAGGTTAAGGGATGACTTGATCATAGTCTATAAATACCTACATGGGAACAAATATTTAATAAAGGGCTTTTCAACCTAACAGAGAAAGGTCTAACACAATGCAATGGCTGGGAGTTGACGATAGACAAATTCAGATTGGGAATAAGGTGTACATTTTAACAGTGAGAGTAATTAACCTTTGGATCAGTTGACGAAGGGTTGTGGTGGATTCACTATCATTGACAATTTTTAAATTGAGATTGGATGTCTTTGTAACAGATCTGGTTTCAGAATTATTTTGGGGCCTGTGTTCTACAGGAGGTCAGACTAGATGATCACCATAATCCCTTCTGGCCTTGGAATCGATGGTTCTGAGTGCACCTGTCTCATGGCTCTGAGGAGAGCAGGTCTGGGTATCAGACACTGACCAGATGATTTTTCTGTCTGTTGAAGGAATCAGCCCTGTAAATCCCAGTGTCTCATTCACTGGGTGGCGTTCACCATAAAAACGGCCATATTGGGCCAGACCAAAGGCCCATCTAGCCCAGTATCCTGTCTTCCGACAGTGGCCAACGCCAGGTGCTTCAGAGGGAATGAACAGAACTGGTACTCATCAAGTGATCCATCCCCTGTCGCCCATTCCCAGCTTCTGGCAAAGAGCTAGAGACACCATCCCTGCCAATCCTGGCTAATAGCCATTGATGGACCTATTCTCCATGAACTTATCTAGTTCTTTCTTGACCCCTGTTATAGTCTTGGCCTTCACAACTTCCTCTGGCAAGGAGTTCCACAAAGAGTGCGTTGTATGAAGAAATGCTTCCTTTTGTTTGTTTTAAACTTGCTGCCTATTAATTTCATTTGGTGACCCATAGTTCGTGTGTTATGAGAAGGAGTAAATAACATTTTCTTATTTACTTTCTTCACACCAGTCAATATTTTAGAGACCTCAATCATATCCCCCCTTAGTTGTCTCTTTTCCAAGCTGAACAGTCCCTGTCTTATTAATCTCTCCTCATATGAAAGCCGTTCCATACCCCATATCATTTTTGTTGCCCTTTTCTGAACTTTTCCAATTCCAATATATCTTATTTGAGATGGGGCAACCACATCTACACACAGTATTCAAGATGCGGACATACCATGGATTTATTTAGAGGCAATATGATAGGGATATTTTCTGTCTTATTATCTTTCTTAATGATGCCCAACATTCTGTTCACTTTTTTGACTGCCGCTGCACATTGAGTGGATGTTTTCAGAGAACTATCCACACTGACTCCAAGATCTCTTTCTTGAGTGATCACAGCTAATTTAGACCCCATCATTTGGTATGTATATTTGGGATTATGTTTTCTAATGCACATTACTTTGCATTTATCAACATTGAATTTCATCTGCCATTTTGTTGCCCAGTCACCCAGTTTTGTGCGATCCTTTTGTATCTCTTCACAGTCTGCCTGGGACTTAACTATCTCGAGTAGTTTTGTATCATCTGCAAATTTTGCCACCTCACTGTTTACCCCTTTTTCCAGATCATTTATGAATATGTTGAATATGTGACAAAGTTCCTGCTCTACCTTGGTGGGTCTTGCGCTTATTGGCAGATTTGCTCGCCTTGGAGCTTCATGGCAGCCCTCAGCTTGGCCGTTTTTCTGAACTCACAGTACAGGTCGACTCCTCCTGCGTCTGACCAGGAGTTGGGAGGATTTGGGGGGAACTTGGGCCCGCCCTCTACTCCGGGTTCCAGCCCAGGGTCCTGTGGAATGCAGCTGTCTAGAGTGCCTCCTGGAACAGCTGTGCAACAGCTACAACTCCCTGGGCTACTTCCCCATGGCCTCCTTGCAACACCTTCTTTATCCTCACCATAGGACCTTCCTCCTGGTGTCTGATAACGCTTGTACACCTCAGTCCTCCAACAGTCCACGTTTTCACTCTCAGCTCCTAGTGCCTCTTGCTCCCAGCTCCTCACACGCACACCACAAACTGAAGGGAGCTCCTTTTTAAAACCCAGGTGCCCTGATTAGCCTGCCTTAATTGATTCTAGCAGCTTCTTGATTGGCTGCAGGTGTTCTAATCAGCCTGTCTTAATTGTCTGCAGAAGGTTCCTGATTGTTCTGGAACCTTCCCTGTTACCTTACCCAGGGAAAAGGGACCTACTTAGTCTGGGGCTAATATATCTGTCTTCTATACTTACCTGGCAGGGGAGACACCATGATCATGAAGACAGGTTTCAGAGTAACAGCCGTGTTAGTCTGTATTCGTAAAAAGAAAAGGAGTACTTGTGGCACCTTAGAGACTAACCAGTTTATTTGAGCATGAGCTTTCGTGAGCTACAGCTCACTTCATCGGATGCATAGCATATCGTGGAAACTGCAGAAGACATTATATACACACAGAGACCATGAAACAAAACTTCCTCCCACCCCACTCTCCTGCTGGTAACAGCTTATCTAAAGTGATCATCAAGTAGGGCCATTTCCAGCACAAATCCAGGTTTTCTCACCCTTCCCCCCCCCCCCACACACACACACATACAAACTCACTCTCCTGCTGGTAATAGCCCATCCCTCTTTGAAACCTCTCTTTATAATGCGCATGATAATCAAGGTGGGTCATTTCCAGCACTAATCCAGGTTTTCTCACCCCCCCCACACACACCCCCCTCCAAAAACCACACACACAAACTCACTCTCCTGCTGGCAATAGCTCATCTTACAATGTGCACAGCAATAATCCAAGTTTAACCAGAACGTCTTGGGGGGGGGTTTGTAGGAAAAAAAACAAGGGGAGATAGGCTACCTTGCATAATGACTTAGCCACTCCCAGTCTCTATTCAAGCCCAAATTAATAGTATCCAATTTGCAAATGAATTCCAATTCAGCAGTTTCTCGCTGGAGTCTGGATTTGAAGTTTTTTTGCTTTAAGATAGCGACCCTCATGTCTGTGATTGCGTGACCAGAGAGATTGAAGTGTTCTCCGACTGGTTTATGAATGTTATAATTCTTAACATCTGATTTGTGTCCATTTATTCTTTTACGTAGAGACTGTCCAGTTTGACCAATGTACATGGCAGAGGGGCATTGCTGGCACATGATGGCATATATCACATTGGTGGATGTGCAGGTCAACGAGCCTCTGATAGTGTGGCTGATGTTGTTAGGCCCTGTGATGGTGTCCCCTGAATAGATATGTGGGCACAGTTGGCAACGGGCTTTGTTGCAAGGATAGGTTCCTGGGTTAGTGGTTCTGTTGTGTGGTATGTGGTTGTTGGTGAGTATTCGCTTCAGGTTGGGGGGCTGTCTGTAGGCAAGGACTGGCCTTTCTCCCAAGATTTGTGAGAGTGTTGGGTCATCCTTCAGGATAGGTTGTAGATCCTTAATAATGCGTTGGAGGGGTTTTAGTTGGGGGCTGAAGGTGACGGCTAGTGGCGTTCTGTTATTTTCTTTGTTAGGCCTGTCCTGTAGTAGGTGACTTCTGGGAACTCTTCTGGCTCTATCAATCTGTTTCTTCACTTCCGCAGGTGGGTATTGTAGTTGTAAGAATGCTTGATAGAGATCTTGTAGGTGTTTGTCTCTGTCTGAGGGATTGGAGCAAATGCGGTTGTATCGCAGAGCTTGGCTGTAGACGATGGATCGTGTGGTGTGGTCAGGGTGAAAGCTGGAGGCATGTAGGTAGGACTAGCAGTCAGTAGGTTTCCGGTATAGGGTGGTGTTTATGTGACCATCGTTTATTAGCACTGTAGTGTCCAGGAAGTGGATCTCTTGTGTGGACTGGACCAGGCTGAGGTTGATGGTGGGATGGAAATTGTTGAAATCATGGTGGAATTCCTCAAGGGCTTCTTTTCCATGGGTCCAGATGATGAAGATGTCATCAATATAGCGCAAGTAAAGTAGGGGCGTTAGGGGACGAGAGCTGAGGAAGCGTTGTTCTAAATCAGCCATAAAAATGTTGGCATACTGTGGGGCCATGCGGGTTCCCATAGCAGTGCCGCTGATCTGAAGGTATACATTGTCCCCTCAGACAGAGACAAACACCTACAAGATCTCTATCAAGCATTCTTACAACTACAATACCCACCTGCGGAAGTGAAGAAACAGATTGATAGAGCCAGAAGAGTTCCCAGAAGTCACCTACTACAGGACAGGCCTAACAAAGAAAATAACAGAACGCCACTAGCCGTCACCTTCAGCCCCCAATTAAAACCCCTCCAACGCATTATTAAGGATCTACAACCTATCCTGAAGGATGACCCAACACTCTCACAAATCTTGGGAGAAAGGCCAGTCCTTGCCTACAGACAGCCCCCCAACCTGAAGCGAATACTCACCAACAACCACATACCACACAACAGAACCACTAACCCAGGAACCTATCCTTGCAACAAAGCCCGTTGCCAACTGTGCCCACATATCTATTCAGGGGACACCATCACAGGGCCTAACAACATCAGCCACACTATCAGAGGCTCGTTGACCTGCACATCCACCAATGTGATATATGCCATCATGTGCCAGCAATGCCCCTCTGCCATGTACATTGGTCAAACTGGACAGTCTCTACGTAAAAGAATAAATGGACACAAATCAGATGTTAAGAATTATAACATTCATAAACCAGTCGGAGAACACTTCAATCTCTCTGGTCACGCAATCACAGACATGAGGGTCGCTATCTTAAAGCAAAAAAACTTCAAATCCAGACTCCAGCGAGAAACTGCTGAATTGGAATTCATTTGCAAATTGGATACTATTAATTTGGGCTTGAATAGAGACTGGGAGTGGCTAAGTCATTATGCAAGGTAGCCTATCTCCCCTTGTTTTTTTTCCTACAAACCCCCCCCAAGACGTTCTGGTTAAACTTGGATTATTGCTGTGCACATTGTAAGATGAGCTATTGCCAGCAGGAGAGTGAGTTTGTGTGTGTGGTTTTTGGAGGGGGGTGTGTGTGGGGGGGGTGAGAAAACCTGGATTAGTGCTGGAAATGACCCACCTTGATTATCATGCGCATTATAAAGAGAGGTTTCAAAGAGGGATGGGCTATTACCAGCAGGAGAGTGAGTTTGTATGTGTGTGTGTGTGGGGGGGGGGGAAGGGTGAGAAAACCTGGATTTGTGCTGGAAATGGCCCTACTTGATGATCACTTTAGATAAGCTGTTACCAGCAGGAGAGTGGGGTGGGAGGAAGTTTTGTTTCATGGTCTCTGTGTGTATATAATGTCTTCTGCAGTTTCCACGATATGCTATGCATCCGATGAAGTGAGCTGTAGCTCACGAAAGCTCATGCTCAAATAAACTGGTTAGTCTCTAAGGTGCCACAAGTACTCCTTTTCTTTTCATGATCATGAAGGTGGTTCTCCCAGGGTGAGGCTCATCCATTGCACTGTGGGTGTGCTGACCCCTGCGATTTCCCCAAATGCGGGAAACTCGACTGCATAATTTGTGGTAGTGGGGGACTGCGTTCACGCTGTCCCCTGGAAAAAAAAATTACTCTCCTATAGCCATCTGGCCTGACCCTGTCACAAATAGGATTAGACCCAGTACAGACCCTGGGTGATGCCACTATTTACCTCTCTGCATTCTGAAAACTGGCCATTTATTGCTATCCTTTGTTTCCTGTCTTTTAACCAGTTACCAATCCAACTACACCGGTCCTTTCTGTGCCATACGTTAGTGCAGAGGTACAGGGCAGAAGGAATCACTCTCTCATCATGCATCAGTCTGTGTAGATGGCGCAGAGGCTGTTTATAATTGTGGAGTACAGGGGAGGACTGAGGTTTATTACAAAGAAGGTCTTGTAAACAGGAAGAGCATGTGGCCCGGGGGGCAGGTTTAATAGCGATGCCTGATGCACTCGGGAAGTGGATATAGCTGGTTAATGACGGGTCCCTGCTCCTGGCACCCCTGTCTGTGGCTGGGACCCCAGCTGGTACATGCACAGTGCTGGGTCGCAGGGAGCACACATCCAGCACTTTCTGACTCTAGAGAGGTTGTGTGGCTTGTCGGGTCACTGCTGAGCTTCATGGGTCAGAGTAGTTCTGGGTGCTGGATGTGACCCTGGATGCTAAATAGCCTTCCCAGCCATGCCCTTCTCCCACCTTCCTGTCTTGCCGTACACCAGAGCCAGCAGCTGGGATTCGTTATCTAACATCCCATAAGGCCCAATAAGGAATCAGAGGGAAGGAACATAAACAGATGAATGACTCCACCTGGCACAAGCTGCTCTCTTTCTCCTAGAATGGAATCTGATTCTGGATTGACCCTGTGACACTCCCCCAATGACAAAGGAGAAGGAAATGGACAGAAAGACAGGGAGAGCTGCTGGGACCCTGTGTCAGTGGAATGGGAGGGTTGGGAGCCCTGAGCACTGCTCAGGCAGGAGGAATGTACGGAAATTGCCTGTGAACAAATAACTGACAATAGCAATTATGGTGGGGCTCTGAACTGGGGGCTGTTCTGTGCCCCAGCCGCTCCCCATCCTGATCTCTTAAGCCATTCCCAGGAGAGGGAATGTTCTGTGGAGTGAGGGCTGAGAGTACATATTAGTGGTTTAATGATGAACACTTTCCCAGGGACATTGCAATTATTCCCTAAACAAGAATCAGAAATCCTGGGCACTCAGAGCTAATCTTAAATGTGAAAGAATCCTAGAAGGTCAGGAAATGTGCGGCGAAGGTGCTCAAACAGCCGTAACTGGCCCTCCTTTTTTTTGTTCTTTTCTTATTTAAGGACTGACCCTATGACTGATGGTTTATGCTATTGGAGATGGGAATGGACGGCTCTCATTTAGGGCTTTAAAAACTCATGGACAATGGCAGGGCACAGCCTGAGGCCAGGTGTAGCCTGAAAACTTTTGCCAGTATAGTAATGATGGTCTAGCTAGTTGGTATAGTTACATGGCAATACCCTCACTCGTGTAGACAAGACCTGAGTTTGGAAAAGACAGGGGGGGTAGACGTTTGGAGAATCAGCTGAGTACGAACACCCAGTCCGATGCTGTCACCAAAAGGGCTAATGCGAGCTTTGGATGCATGAACAGGGGAATCTTGAGTAGGTGTAGCAAGGTTATTTTACCTTCATATTTGACACTGGTGCAACCGATGTTGGGATACCGTGTCCAGTTCTGGTGCCCACAATTCAAGAAGGATGTTGAAAAGTTGGAGAGGGTTCAGAGAAGAGCCACGAGAATGATTCAAGGATTAAAAAACCTGACTTATAGTGATAGACTCCAGGAGGTCAATCTGTTTAGTTTAACAAAAAGGTTAGGGGTGATTCAATTATAGTCTATAAGTACCTACATGGGGAACAAATATTAATAATGGACTCCTCAATCTAACAGAGAAAGGTATAACGTGATCCAATGGCTGGAAGTTGGAGTTAGACAAATTCAGACTGGAAATAAGGCATACATTGTTAGCAATGAGGATAATTAATCATTGGAACAATGTACCAAGGGTCGTGGTGGATTCTCCATCACTAGCAATTTTTAAATCAAGATGTTTTTCTAAAGATCTGTTCTAGGAATTATTGTGGGGCAGTTCTCTGACCTGTGTTATGCCGGAGGTCAGACTAGATGGTCACAGTGGTCCCTTCTAGCCTTGGAATCTAGGAATAATTGTCCCATGCCCCAGTCCCTTCCATCCTCATCTCTTTGACATCTTTTGTCACCATGTCTCTGAGGTGTTTGCATCCTAGGGCTGAAAAAGTCAGTTGTTTTGAAAGAGCTCTTTGGGGCTGATCTTGTCTCTTTGAGCTGCTCACGTTTCTGAACGACATCACAAAACCATGCTGAAAATACAGCAGACACTTGCAAAGCAGAGTGCTTAAAGTCAGGCTCCGAAGCCCACCCATATCTAGGTACCTGGGGCCAGATTCTCAAAGAGTTCAGCATCTGACAGCTCCTATTTAAAGCACCTCAATGGAGCAGACAGATTTTTGAAAGTGACCAACCCTCAGCAGAGTTTTTGAATAATAACTGGAGAGGCTGAGCAGCCTGCAAGCCTGGCCTCTGTATTTAAGTGCTGAAGAGCTTGTGCTCACTAGACGTTTGCATATCCTATGAACTGATTGCCAATTATCTCAAAATACTTAACATCTCTGTATGGGCTGGTTCTGCTCTAGGGGCCTGACGCTGCCCTCAGAGCACCTGCTAAGCTCCTGCCAAAATCCATGGACTTCCTGCCCTGCCAACTCTGGGAATTTTGCCACAAGTCTTGCAGTAGTTGGTGCTTTTTGTAAAGCCCCAGCTCCTGGAGTCAGAGGAATCCCAGCTTTCATTTTTAAAAAAGTTTTAGCCCTTCTGATTGCAGAGGGAAGCATGACCCAAGTGTCCTAGGGGCAACAAAAACAAACCCAGCATTGACTATTAAACAAACCTCCTGGTTTTAACCCAGTACCCTGACTTTGGGACCTGACTGATGGGTTTTGAACCCTTGGAGACACTGGCACATGCATGTATGAGCCCTTGCTCCAGTCAGGTTGGTTCTGAGCTGTAGTTTGTCTCTAGCTAGTTCAGGAGAGCTGCGCTCCGGCTGAGCTGTGTGTGTTTTTATGGCTTTGAGAGAGATTTTGGGAGGCTTGGGCAGCTGACCGGTAGCACATTCATAATGTCATGGCAGGAATCACCGGAGGTGCTGTTACATACAGCCTGCAATTTCCTGTTCTCAGCCTGCCAGCAGTGTTCAGTCTTGGAAGGAATGCAGTGTAGTCATTCCATCAGCGTTACAGTTTCTTTGTAGGGGAGCTGTGCAAGCAGCAAGAGGCGGAGGGATTGCTCTGCCCCAGTCACTCCGACTAGACCCCTTCCATGGGCCACAGTTGCTCCCCAGGCACTGGGCGTCAGTGTTGGGCACTTAGCTAAGGGGCTGGGAAGGGGAGGCTGGCAGTGGGTGGAGTCCTCTTACTGCTGTTCGGATATGCAAACAGCTGGCAACAGGCATGGTACAAAGTCCCCGATCCACCCAGCTCTGAACCTGGTGGCACTGGGTCCAGATCTGAACGTGTGGACCCACAGAGGGACGCTTCAGTGATCACGGCCTGACAAAACGGGTAACCTGCAACTGTCTCTGGAAACTGAGCAACTGTCTGACCTGTTGCCTCTCCCTCTTTCCCTCTCAGCAGTGTTATCTGACCATGGTGAAACTGGGCAGCAATCTCTGTGAGAAGCCGGACAAGGAGCAGGGCGCCGGCAGCAGCGATGACAGCTTTGACAACATCCCTTTGATAACACCACTGGACGTCAATCAGCTACAGCAGCCCTTCCCTGACAAGGTAATATCAGCGGCGCCCCTCGGTGGCCAGCACCAAGCGCAAGTCCCCTCTGCCCCTGCTGGCCCCCTCACACTGTCTGATGGGGCAGCGGTGGTGCTTTGCGGCCTCATTTGCCCCTCGGGAGGTATTAACCACTTCCTGATTTTCCCAGGGCCCTGTGCTGTGTGTGAAACCAGCAGCCAAGCCCAGCATGCCCCCTGCGCCCGCAATCCCACTGCTGGGGCTGGGTTTGTTCAAGGAGAATTGGACTGTGCCAGTCAGGATGTGCGCAGCCATGCCCCCTCGCGTGCAGGGGAACTCAACAATAGTCAGCGCAGCAGAATCCACCCCGGGCCAATGACAAAGGGGCCGCGGTTTCCTTCGTGAGTGAAAATTAACTCATGCCATTTTTTTCCGAAACGGAAAAAAAAATGAAGTGAATAAAATTGAGTTTCTTATGGATTCGGTTATGTGGGGGCGTGATTAGCCAGGGGCGCCTCACCTTTTTCCATAGGAGAGCCAAGCTCTCAGATGGTGTAAATTGGGCTCTTTGTGCCAGCTGGGGACCTGGCCCAGAATTGCTCTCTGGCCATGTGTCTGTGCCTCTTTATTTGCTGGTTCCAGAACATGGACAGATGCTGTGCTTAGCCCATAGCTAAGCTTTGAGACTAAAGCTAACATTCAGAACTGGCAGCACCCTGATAGCAGCTGCGTCTCCCCATCACTGCAGGCCCCTCGCTCTCCCAAGGTAGGTTCCTCCCCCTGGGGCTCACTGAGCAAACATGTCATCTACATGCTGGCTAGCCAGTGTGTGCAAGCCAATGTGTGCAAATAGGTCTCTGGTTCTGTGCAACACTTTTGTTTCCCAGGAGTGAGGGATGGACACTTTTGTAGAAACGAACCAATCCAGGGAAATCCAAACTTCTTTGTGAACAGTTGGCAAACACAACAATGGGCTAGAGCCACCAGACAAGCCATCGGTTGTGGCAGAGGTGAGCAGCCCATCTTTGCCTGGGAAATACGAGGAACAGCAAGTCTTGAAGGCCCTGGGCCTGAGTCTCATTTGCACTAAGGTCGCTATACGTTGCTGTGCCACTGTAAAGGGGCCTTACAGTGTGCATATGTACCCTCCCAGAGCAAATGATGGAAAGGCTCCTTGGTGTGAATGAGATTCAGCCCCTATGTGTTTGCTGGGGCCTCTGTGGAGGGCTGGAGGACAAGGCTGGAGTGAGGCAGGAAGGCAGGAAGCAGGACCGGGTGGGAAGGCGGGGCTCAACAGTCAAGCAAATAGGCAGGGTCCTATTTCCCATAGTAGCAGCTAATCAAAATTCTAATACTTGCTCAGAAAAGTTCCTGTATCTCTTTCTGGTTTATATAGAGCTTCCCAGCCAATCGGTGGGCTTGTGAGCTTTGTGAGTCAGGAGCTTTGTGGGCGGGGCCTTTTGTGAGGTAGAGCTTTACTGGCCCCCTTCTCCAGTCATTCAAGGGAATGGCTGGGTAGTGGCCATAGTCTGAGGAGTACTGCCCGGGTTCGAGACCTACCATCTCACACCTCATTCCTTCTCCTAGAGCACCCTTGGGCGGTCATGGGCCAGGTTTTCCAGGGTGGTTTTTGTCGAAGGCATTGACCAGGTCCAGGAGCATGGACAGTGTCCACCAGTTCCCAGGAGCGCTCTTCAAGACCATAGCCTTTCCAATTCACAAAATAACCGAGTCAACCCCATCTGATTCTAGCCTCAAGGATCTTCTGGACAATATACTGCCCCTCCCACACGTACTGGTGGGAGGGGCAGTTTGGAGTGGTGAGGGAATTGATCCTGAATGTAGGGTTTTAGGAGTGAAATATGGAAAACTCTTTTATTCAGAGAGAACCGGGAAAGTCGAGTTCAAGTTGACTGCATTGATTTGCTGGTGAACTTGGTAGGGGCCAAGGAAGTGGTAGTTCAGCTTATGAGATGGCCTGTCTGTGTGTAGCTTTTTCATTGAGAGCCATACTTTCTGGTCTAGTGGAAGGGCGGGACCCTCCTGTTGTCATCGGTCTGCATGTTGTTTCTAGCTCTTCTAGGTGTCCTCCAGGCAAACTTTTGGGTCACTTTGGGTTTGATATATCTGTTGTAACCAGTCCAGGGCTACTGGGTTGTGGAAAGTTGCAGGTAGCTCTGGGTAGAACCAAGGGTGGAACACATAGTTTGAAAAAAAAAAAGGTGGGGGGGCTTTGACCCATAGATACGTGTTCTGAGTTATTGTATGCAAACTCTGGATGAGGTAGGAGCAAGGACCAGTCATTCTGGTGGAAGTTTACGTAGCATTAAATCTACAGCTGCAGGATGTGGCTGGTTCTCTCTGCTTGACCGTTTGTCCAAGGGTGGTAGGTGGAGGCAAGGCAGGACCAGATGTCCAAAATCCAGAGAACTTCTTGCCAGAAGCAGGAGATAAATTGCGCACCACACTCAGAGATGATGCGCTGTGGGAGACCATGGAAGCAGGCAACTTGGTCCACCCAGAGCCGGGCAGTTTCCTGGGAGGAGAGTAGGCCAGTGCAGGGGATGAAGCATGCCATCTTTGTGAGGTGGTTCACAATTGTCAGGAAGGTCATGAACCCACTAAAACTGGGTAGTTCTACTACAAAATCTAAGGCAGTGACTGTCCAGGGGTCAGGTGGAGTGTGGAGGGGTTGTAGGCATCCAAGGGGATTATTGTGCAGTGTTTTGGATCAGGCATTTACATTGTACAGGCCTACACTGTAACCCACATGTGAGACCACCAGAAGACATGAGAGATGAGATGCTGAGTTTTAAAGCAGCCAAAATGTCTGCCAGGAGGGAGTCATGACTTACCTGTAAGACTGTAGTCCTCAGAGGCTGGGGTGAACGTATATACACCTTTTTTGTAGGTTATGCAATCTTCTTGGTGGGAAGCTGCACCCAGAAAGGTATGAGGCTTGAGGATGCATGAGGTTTTCGGGTTCAAGTCCTTTAGGTCAGTGTAATATTTGCCCTTTGAGGACAAAGTGTCGGCCTTGCTATTTTTCCTGGATGATAGGAGGTTATGAAATCAAAGTGCAAAAAAAAAAAAAAAAAAGGCCCGCTGAAGTTGTAACTGGTTGAGGGCCTTGGCACTGCACAGATATTCAAGCTTGTATGATTAGTGTACACCTGGACAGGATACCAGGCCCCTTCTAGATAGTGACACCACTCTTCAAAGGCAGTCTTAATTGCTAGGAATTTTATCCAAAAGCTCATTATTTTGCTCTGTGAGTAGGAGTTTCCTGGAATAGAAGGCGGGCACGGATGTAGCAGTTGCTGAGAACAGCACTTTGGGATAGCACTGCTCTGATTGTCACACTGGAAGCACCCACTGTGTTGAAGAAGGTGTGCGAGGTGTCGGGGTGGACCAATATCGGAGCAGAGGTAATTGTGAGTTTGAATTGCTTGAAGGCCTGCTGGGCCTTGGGAGACCAAAGGAACCTGGTGTTTTTGTGGAACAGGGCAGCAAGAGAGGTGATTCTCTCTGAGAACTTTGGCATGAACCCCAGGAGACACTGTCGTTCACAAACGCTCTGTGGCACCACCCACTGGAGGACTGCTGTTACCTTGCACACGTCCAGGCCAGTACCAGCAGGGGATAGGATGAACCCCAGGAATTTTATGGGGGCTGAGGAAAGGCCTATTTTTCTAGCTTAGCCCATAGGCCATGTTGGCATAACCCCTTCAGGACAGAATGGACGTGCATTCTATGGTGTTCGTCCTTGTCTGAAAAAATAAGCGTGTCATACAGGTTTGCTACCCTGTATTGGTCCACAATGTCTTGGAGCACACCATTAATACAATGCTGGAACATCACAGGTGTGTTTGTCAAACCAAAGGGCATCAAGAGATATTTAAAGCGACCTTAATGCGTTCAAAAGCTGGTTTTCTATTCGTCCCCAGCTCTAATGCGTACTAGGCTGCATGCCCCCCAGACTCTAGCGTTGTGAATACCCAGGTGATGCTCATGCAGTCCATTAGCTCAGGAATTAGTGGTAACAGGTATCAGTTTCTAATGGTGACCTGATTCAGGGCCTGATAGTCCATACGTAGTCAGAGGCTTCCATCTTTTTTTAAACAGAGGACTAGTGCCCCACCAGTCAACATGGATTTACAAATAAAGCCCTTGGCTGGGTTCTCCTGAAAGTAGGTATGCAGCATGGCTAGATCGGACTCCAACATGGTGTAGAGGTGCCCGAACAGAATGTTTACTACTGGTTGTAGCTTGATCGGGCAAGCTGAGTCCCTGTGCGGGGGCAAGGTGTCTGCGTTCTTTTTTTCAAAGACATCTCTGCAGTCACTGTATTGGGATGGCAGTTGAGGACCAGAATCAGTGGGTGGCTCTGCTGGGCCAGCTACCCTGGCATGAAACTGCTGGGAAACTACTGCCCATTTCCTGGGGTCAAGCAGTGCTGGAGACAGTCAGATGCCAAGCCAAAGATCACAGCTGGAATCGGTGTGGGGGTAGGGCGTAGGAATGGGGACTGGGAACAGACACCGATTTGGGATAAGGAGAACAGGAACCAGGAACAGGTGGGAAGGCAGGGCTCAGGAGAAAGGCAAGTAGGCAATGTCCATAGTAGCAGCCAGCTAATGATTCCTCTGCTTGCTCAGACAACTTCCTGTGCCTCTTTTCTGGTTTAAGTAGAGCTCCCCAGCCAATCGGTGGGGCTGAACATCTCCCCCAGTCAGGAGCTTTGTGGGTAGTTGGGGCCTTTTGTGAGCTATAGCTTTGCTGGCCCCTTTCTCCAGCCAGTCAGGTGAGCTGCTGGGGAGTGGCCATGGTCTCAGCACTACCTGAGGACTCGTGGCATGTGTTCGAGGCCTGTGTTCCCTCACAGCCCTCTGATCGGCCCATCCAGGCTTGTCTGTCAGGAATGCATGTTAAACCATCTTTGACCAGAGTAAACCTGATGGGACTCAGCCTCCCATGTCGGCCTTATCGAAATGCTCATGCAGTTGGCTTTTTCCAACCAAAAACCATTGTCGGAAAAATGGCCGACCAGCTGTTGGCTGAGCGTCCTCTGCCTGATGGCCAGAGTTGGTGCCCTTGGGTTGGGGACTTTGGGCTGTCTCTGGTGTCTCTCCCCTTAAGCCCAATTTCTCAGTTGTGTTTTGGATGGACAGTCTTTGCTCCTCTCTGCTAATCTGGGGTCAGTCACTGAGGGGAGCGAGTGTCTCTGCATTTCAGTCTCCCCTGGCCCTGGCTTCTCCATCACTCCTCTCGCTTTGTGCTTCGTGGCCCCCGTTCTCCGCTGCAGCAGAGGAGCGCTTGGACAGAGGGGAGAGTGGGAGTGCAGAAAGCCAGCGACAGCTTCAAGCCCCTTGGCTGCCCAGCCCTGGAGAAGGTTAGACCCGAGGGGACTTATTGTAATGTCACCAGAATAAGCCTGGGCCCGCAACACCCTGGCCCACCCTCTCCTCCCATTGGTGTGGGGAGAGGGTGTGGAAAGTGGCTATGTGATCAGAGAGTCCCCAGCATGGGGAGCTCTGCTGGGAATCTCTAGCTTTTCCATGCTGCATAAGAGGCTGTATCAGACCAGAGAATATGGCCCAGTGTCTCCTGTGTCCCCTTCTCCCTCGGCATGTGGTGAGAGTTTGCCTTGGCTTTGCGCACATCTCTGTTGGGGCCCCAATGCCAGGCTGCCGGTCATGGGCAGGGAGCCATAGTTTGCTGTTGCCTTATCTCTGTTGGTGCCAGTCACTCATGTGTTGGCCTCCAGCGTCACTGGTTCTGGAGATGGAGAGGAGCCGAGTTTTGGGGTGAGGATGTACAGAAATGAATGAGGGCTCGCTCTGGACTGAGTGTGTGACTTTGGGTTGGGGGGTGTTTGCTGCTGCAGCTGGGGTGGTACCAAGGGGCTGGTGTCCTCATGCGATGTTGATCGGGGGATCACAGCTGTTGTTACCAGGAGTTCAGGGCACAGACTTTGTTGGCACATTTGCTTTTGGGAGTTTTCTCCCAGTCAGGGTGATCGGCTGTTACCATTGGGCCCAGACCTCGCTCCTTATTGGAGAAGGAGTTGGGTGACGTGGCAGAAGGGCATCAGCCAAGGGCTGTATTCATCCAGTGGTTTCTTTATGGCACAGGAGGTCTGTAGGGCTTCTCTGGGGCCATGACAGATAGTCTGCAACTCCTCCGGCCATCTCCACACTACAAAATTATGACGACCTAACTTACGTCACATACAGCCACCGCGGTTATTAAATTGCTTGTGTGTGTGCACACTCGACTTCTTTTGTCAGCGGTGCCTGTCCTCACCAGGAGTGCTTGTGTCGATTGCATTGTCAGCATGGGGACGGCTGCAGGAGGCCAGTAACAGTAGACGTAAACAACACAGTGTCTACACTGACACCTTGTCAACCGAATGACATTGAGCATGACTCCGTGCTGCTCGGGGAGGTGGCGTTACTAAATCGGCATCAAGAGGCATTGAAGTGGGCGGGAGCCAAATTGAAGTGAAGACACTTCCACAGCTAGGTTGATGCGAGGCAGCGTACGCCGGCCTAACCGTGTAACATAGACTAGGCCTCCATCCGGCTGGTGAAGCGTGCGTGTAGCACACGTTGTGATCAGCTGCTGCTGGGTGCCTGCAGGCAGAGAGGACTTTCGTGGGGACCCTTCAGGGCTTGACTCTGAACTATCCTGGGGTTTGTTATTTTCCAGGTTATCCCTGGTTGGCACATTCTCCTGTGAGCGGTCACGAGAGGACACTAGTGTAACGTGCTGGGGAGTGGGTGTGACAGGTCCCCACTGCACTGATCTGCTGAGGCTATGTGCCTGTTACAGCCCCAGCTACGCAGCCTTTTGCTTTTTGCCCTGGAGGTCCCCACTTCAATCCCCAGGGTGCTGACTGTCACAACAGCAGGACCCCGTCACCAGCATTCTGCACACCCTGTGGCCCCAGTTCTCGGCTGCCTGGTGCCCCGAGCGAAGGGAGGGCAGAGTGCTCACCCCCAGTTTGTGCTGGGGTCTGACCACATCAGGTGCAGGGAAGGCTTTTGGGCCAGTTTCTCAGCCCCACTCCATCCCATTTACATTGCTCCTGCCGAGCTTCAGGGACAGAGAACTGCACCAACAGGCCAGCAGGCTAATCCCTTTGTACAGTGACTCCCTGGCAGGTGTGGACCTGGGTGTGCCAGCCGAATCTCATTTCCTCTTGGTCTTCCCAGAAATAAGGTGCACTTTTTTAACAGCGAGGGTAATTAACCATTGGATCAACTGACCAAGTGCCATGGTGGATTCTCCATGGCTTGCAATTTTTAAATCAGGCTTGGATGTTTTCCTACAAGATCTGCTCTAGGGGCAGGGGCAGGTCTCTGGCCGGTGCTGCACAGGTGTCAGACTAGATGATCACAGTGATCCTTTGGCCTTGGGATCTATGACGCTGTGAACAGGAATCCCCCGTTGTGATGCAGTGCCCAGGGCGGTCAGCCTCTGCAGGCTCCACTGTGCCTCTGCAAGCTAGCGATGGGCCCGCTCCAGCCGCTGAGCCCTCCAAGCGTCCCCTGGAGTGTCCAGCCCCTGGTCCAGTGGACACTCACAGTATTCACAGATACACTGCTCCCAAAGGAACAGTGCCCCCAGCCTACCAGTTCCATCTCAGATCACAGTTCCGCCTAACACACAGCACTTAGACCTGACTATCGTGAAAACAAGTACAAGTGTATTGAATAAGGTGTAGAGAGTCGAGTAGCAGCAAGTCAAAGCATTGGAAACAAATGGTGACACATCAAATCAAATCAAAACACGCCTCTAGAGTTCAGATTGAATTAACAAGATGCTGTCCTGTCTAATTCATTGTACCTCCCGTAAAGTCTTTGCAGCATTTGCCAGCCAGGCTGGCTCTGATCCCCACTCCCCTTTCTTAAGACAGAAGATGCTGAGGGTTTGGCTCCTTGGCAAAGGATGCAGGCTGTACCTCAGTATTCCCAGTTACACCCAAGAATCCATTGTCTTTGCTTGTTAACAGATCGCCCCCTGCTGGTTTTGTATTTTCCTGCAGCATTCCTCGCATAGGTTTTGCACTCTTTTGATTAGCATCAGGCTCGGTAACGCAGAGAGGCCTCCATTGTGATACATGCAATGCATGGGACACACCTGACCAGCCAGAGAGATAAGTGTCTCCTGCCCCTGCCTGAACAGAATCTATCCAAGCCCTGTCACTTCCTGGTGACCTGCTTTTAATATCAAGGCTTTAAGGACATAATTCCCACTCTAAATACATAACTTCTTCACTATTACCCGTACATGCATTTCACAATGACTAGGAGGACCAGTGGGCTACTGGCGCTCAGAAGAGACCTGACATGCCACCCTTGGTGAATTATTAGGGATGTACCTCAACCAGGGGATCCCTGTAAAGCTCCATGCATCCCCTCTGCCAGCTGGCATCAAGAGGCCCCTGGGTCACTCTTGGTGTAGGGGTCATGTTGAGGGTGGGAGAGGCATGGGGCCTTTGTTCCGGTCATCACCAGCCAGTGGCATGGTCCCTAGGAGGCTGATACCAGAGTGTAAATAGAGCCCTGTGACTGCTCTAATTTATGCTGTGCTCCTGGCTGCCCCTAGGGTAAGGGCGATGGCTTAAAGCCGCCTTTGCTCCCTCCCCTCCCCTCCGGTTCTGAGCCAAGCACTGCTCAGCCAGACCTGAAGTTCTGGCCCTTTAAATTCGAGTTGTTTAGCAGGAGCCCAGGCAGAGGAATCTGTTTCACGAGGTTCGGTCCGGACTCAGTGTACCTAGTGGAAAGAGCAGGGCTGAGGTTAGCTCCCTGACTGGTTCACGTGGCTCGTGTTTGCACCATACCATTCTGACTCGGTTCATGGATTTAATCAGCTCGTATGTTTTCCCACAGCGTCAATGTTGTCATGATTTAAGATTCAGGTTTCAGTGCCGGAATAGACAGAGTCTTTCGGAGCCTAGAAAGCCAGTGCAGAGCTTTACCTGGTGCATGGGTTTGTAGCGTACACTGTTGTTAATGAGCACCATGAGGCCCAGCCATGGATGCTAGCTGGTTTCTCTGGCAGGGATCCATCTGCTCGGCTTTCCCACATTATGTCACTGCTGGTCAGTTACCTGGGATTCTGCAGCAGCCTCTGCAGAAAGTGCTGTTACCCCAGCTGTCTCTGTGGGTCATGGGCACTCTCCTCCTTGAACGTTGGGTGACGAGCCCTTCTGACCACCTCTCAGGGAAGTTTCCCGACTAGGGGGCTGGTTTAAATGGGTGGGGTTTGCCAAAGTGACTTAAAAGCCATTGAAAGTCAGTGGGAGCAGGGGGCCTTGCCGTCCTGTGCGCCTTTGAACGTCTCCCCGTGGCGCTGGTGTACCTACGCCACTTCTGCGCTTGTGTGGATACCACCCACTAGCTTCGATGGTGCTTCTTGGAGGCGCCCAGTGCTGTGTAACCGTGTCCGGAGTGACTGGCCCATCGCAGGTGGGTAGATCTCGATGGTATGTTCGGGTGCAGCGAGGGCTCTTTTTAATGAGGCTGTTTGGGTGTCAAACCAAGTGTCTTTGGCTTGGATTCCTTTGTGGAGGCTGTGGACGTGTTCCCTTGAGATCTGGCCATCCCGCGTTGCTGTCTGTTGGGTTTACGTTCTTTCTAGGCCTGCCAGAAGGACCCTCTCCTGCTGGAGCAGGGTGCTGTGTTGTAGGGAGCATAAGCAGTGGCTCTCCCTGCTGGAGGCTGGAGGGTTCCAAAGCTTTCTTCATCTATGGCAGCATCTAGGCAATCATTTTACCGCGCAAAGCATGATCCTTCCTCACTGGCTGAGGATTGCCTGGCTGTTCTGCTGGGGACTCTGTGTCACTGTAAGATGCCTTGTGCCCTAGTGTGCATTCAGAAAGGTCTTTTGGGTGCCTGGTTTTAGATGTGAATTGCTACCCCTCCACACCACGGGCTGCAGTCATGGCTGTGAGTGACTCTGCCAGCACATCATCGCCTTGGGGAATCCCCACCCCCTGCTCCCCACAGAACTACATACCTTGCACTGGGGGCCTTGCAGAGAACGGGGTAGGGCATTCGGTTGTTTCCTCTAGTGCAGTGATGCATCAACATCAAGAGATTGTACTCATGGCTGGCGGGCCCATTGTGTTCCCACTGGCACCGCTCGCTAACCATCCGTCTCCATTGATGATTTCCATGTCATTCTCGCTCAGCCGGCAAGTACAGAAAGGATGGCCCACTCTGAGTGCCTCCCTTCTGGGGCCTGGAGATGCCTTGCGGAGACCCGATTTCCGGAGAGTGACTGCTCAGAATTTGCTGAAAACCAGCCCCTCAAGTCGGGCTCCCCAAGTCATCTGCGACAATAATGACCATGGTTTCTGTCTCTTGCTAGCCCCAGCTCAGCCTGGCTCCTGATGGCCACGGTGTGTTTTCTCTGCACCCCACACCATATCTGCAGCCAACCACAGCTTCGCATCATGGAATCTGAACTTAGGCCAGCTTTGGCAAACGTAGGGACCAGAAGTTCGGCTCCTAAATCCACACCCAGGCATGTGAGTCAGAGATTGTAAGTGACACTGAATAACTGGCTCCTGCTGGCTTCATTTGGTAGGAGCAGGGGGTACGCAGCACCTCTGACAACCAGGTCACATATGGAGTTACTTGCCTATCTTTAGGCATCCACGCTAGCAAATGGTGATCTGCCCTGCATTGAATCTGGCTGGAGGTCAGCTTGCTTTTTGGCTATTGGCCTCACTACCAAATGAGCAAGACTCTTGGGAGGCCACTTATTGCAGTGTCACTGGGAGCAGAACTCCCTCTTGAAATATGCTGAGCCCTCCTGGAATTACCAGCAGCTCTGAGCTGGGGGGATTAGGGCAGAAGGAGGCTACAGGTTGCTCTCTCTTGGTCTGAGCTTTGCTGCCTTACTACTTTTTCTGCCCTCGGCCCCCGAGCAGCCATGATGATCCATTAGGGAAGCCCCAAACATGGTGAAATCCCACAGCAAACTCAGGGCAGCATTGGTGAATCACTACTTGCAAGTGGCCCAGGCCCGTTGCCCCAGGCCTTGTGAGCTCAAATACCAGGCACCTTCCAGCAAAGAGTCTGCTCTGCTTTTTGCCTCTCTGAGCAGTTGTTCCATGCAGCCTTGTCCGGTTGTATACAGGTCGCCGCTCACTGATTCCTCTCCTCACAGGTGATTGTCAAGACCAGAACGGAGTACCAGCTCCAGCAGAAGAAGAAGAGAAAGTTGCATGTCCCCGGAATTAAAAAACTGAACATAAACCTGTACGATGAAGTATCAGAAAAGGTCAAGGTAAAGCATTCTCCTGTCTCCCCTCCCACCCCACCTCAGCAGGGATTGTGATTTGAGGGATTGTCTCTCACATTGACACTGCAACGGGGAAAGTGAATAATCCAGATTAACTCAGACCAGCCCTGTTTTAGCCAGGAGAGGGGCCAATGTGTCACCTCCCACTCTCTGTCCTCAGGGGGGAAGCCAGCAGCCTGAAACCAGAGCAAGCCGATTTACATTCCTTACAGAACAGTGCATGGGCTGCTCTGTGCTCTCCACGGGCAGGAGGCTGGTGGAGATCCTGCCTCTCTCATGGGTAGTGTGAGGGCAAAAGGGCAGAAGAGGAAGAGGGACAAGGGAGGGCCTGTCGCTGTAGAATGGTCTGTTCCTGGGGCTGCTTCCTCTGCTGGAAAGCAGAAAGGGTTAACAACAGTCCTACAGACAAGCCAGGAGGAGGTGGCTAGCATGGGATTCCCTAGGGATGGCCAGGAGGCCCTGGTGCTGACTAGCCCCCCAGGAGGTCACTGCAGTGAGTGTGGGAGGAAGGGGCCCTAGTCCAACAGCACAGATGCGGTGCGGGACTGCTCCCAGGAACAGGATCTGGTTTTCTTCAGGAGATGCCACCCCCCAGCATCCCACAGAGGCTCAAGTGGCAATGGAGGAGGGAGATGGAAATGGGGCTTGCTGGGAAAGGGCTTGTTCAGGGGACAGCAGAGGAGTGGGGCTGTGGGTGAGGGGCAGACTCAGACAAGCTGGGTTTGAATTTTCAGTGCTCGGCCACACCAAGTGCCAGAGCTGCAGCGTTTGCCCATCCCTTGAGCCCCTCCACCTTGGGGTCCCTGGGCCTGTGGCAGTGCCATGAGCCTGGACACCACAGATCCCTGTAGTTCATTCACCTCAGGCTTAGAGGAGAGGCAGGATGGAGCCTGGGGACGAGGGGTTTGTAACCATTTCAGCACAAGGGTGTGGCTAGCTGGTCACTGCTGCTGTTCCCGCCCCCCAGGCTCACACATGCCCTGGCTCTGACATGCACTTGGAAGGGGCGTCTGCAGGGAACACCAGGTGGAATGGGCAGTGACAGCAGAATCCCTTCCACACGGCTGATGTGGATTGGCATAATACACTCCATATGAGCCGGTCTCACTGCTACTGGGTTAACCGGCTGTCCGGTGACTTCTGCCTCCAGACATGCAGATTGTTTGGGGGGCCCAAGTCCAAAGGTTCTGCAGTGTCCCAATTTCCCTGGCGTACTTTGTCTCCAGTCCCTTGAGAAGCCACACAGGTTGTTCCTTGTCCCTCTGATTTTTCCAGGATCATTGTCCTTAGCTGCACGTTATTTAGGGCCCGTTTTAGGACTCAGCTGTCTTACCTCTCACTCCTGAATTTCGATCCTTCTCCCCATTGCATGTAGAGGTCTCTGGGGGCCATATTCTGCCCTCCCTATTCACACTGAGTAGCCCCTGGCTCAGGGGGAATCTGACCGTAGCTGTCTTCATTCCCCCACATGTGCTTTGTGGACACTTGAAACCCTTGAGCTGTGTCAGACTGTATAAGCGCAATAACATTCCCAGTAAGGTACAAGAGACACACACCCTCAGGCAGGGCATTAACCAGACAAGATGGGTCAGGAAGACACCCCCACTCTCCCCCCGAACAGCTTATTCCAGACATGCCCATTATGCTTTCTTGCCCCTCCCTCTGCAGCCTCTGGTCCTGACTATTGTTGGGTACCGGACCCTGGGCTGTTGGTCCGGTGTGCTGAGGCCATAGCCACATCCGCACCTGTACAAACACAGCCTGGTTTTCAGTCCAGTCTCAACCTGACCACCTCTTTGACAACCATGGGTTAGTTCCTGCGGTGACATGTGGCCAGGGTTGGTTAAAGCTGTTAGGTGCATCTAGCTGTGTCTTTGCATCCACAAACCGAGAGCCCGGTCTGAAAACCAGGCTCATGATGCATTTCCTTTGCCCCCTCCCCCTACTCAGATTCCACCTCATATCTTCTGAGGGGAAAAAGGAAAAAAAGAAAAGAGAAAGAGAACGAGCTAATGTGTCTCTGAAGATCAGCTTCATCTTATCTGGGAGTAAACCCGCTAATGTGCATAAATGTAGGGTGATTGCACGGCATCTCTGCACAGCCGAGTTAAGGTTGTTGGATGCTTTTCCATATCCTATTACTATGGTAGGATTTCTGTTAAGTTAAACTTTCCCTCTGAATTTCCTGGATTCATAACACTTATTTGGGGGATAATTGCACCATCCCTATAATGTTTTTACCCTAATCACTGACGTACTCTTAGCCTTAACTCCATCTTGGGGTATTTTTTGGTTTGCAAAAAATCACAACAATTAGATACAACAGCCTCAATAACTGTGTTTAATTATAACCTAATTTCTTCAAATGGAGTCTATGCACTAGATTTCAGTGAGTTTTAACTACATGGGAAGCCTGAAGAGGCTGGGCTGTTCTAATAAGGCCATTTGGGACAAGAACATGTCGGATGCAGCATGTTTCATTTCCTAAAGGACTCATTTGTAGTTTAATTTTAACTTCTACACTAATGTATGGGTACACTTGTAAATTCCCAGGCAATCCGTTCGATACTCAAAGGCTGAGCGCTGAGGATATGGTGTGCTCTTCCAAAGAGGATGTGTCCCTTGTATGAGCGCAAAACTCAGCTCGGCCTTAACTCTGGTGTCCTCACCAGCATCTTCCTGGTGTACTGGTGTATTCTGTTCATTGGCCTGGTCCCAGAGGCCCATTTCTCCCCCAGGGGATATGGAAAATTCCCTCTGGCATTATAAAAACCAGGACCGTGACCTAGTCCCTCTTCCCCTTCTCTTTGATAAGTCATGTACCTGAATGCAGCATGCTCTGGTAGTGGGGAATTCCTGCTTCCCGTACGGAGCTCTGCAACACGTCTAAGCATCAAGGTGAAATAAATGGCCATGGGATCCACGTAGCACTCACCTAGCATTACCTAGGAATCACAGTGAAGGGAGTGGGCTGGCTGGCCGCTCCCTGGAGAAACAGAAGGGGCTGTGTTAGAATCCACTGGGTCTGCCAGAGGAGCTGGGTCTGTTGGGGAGTGGAGGAAGCCCAAGTCGTCTTCAGAAGCTGTGTGACCCTCACAAAGTTTCCACTGGCTCTGAGTTCCACCTGTGAGTTCCTCATAAGTCCGGGAGCTGCAGCACATCCCCGCATGGAGCGGGGTTGCGGGGAGGTCGGTCCCAGAGCTGGGTGAAAATTTCCAGTAATTATTTTACTGAAAAAGGCAGATTTAGATCAACCGAAACATTCTGTGAATTTGTGTTGAATTCGCTTAATTGTTTTGATAAATAAAAATCCCTCCAAATAAAATGTTTCCTTTTGAGACGACGTCTCATTTTGAAATGGATTTCAATTTTATTTTGGAAAAAAAAAACAACTGAAAAAGGTTAAAGCTCTAAAAATGAAACTAAACGTTTAGTTGGACTCAAAACCCTTTTTTGGGAACATTTTGGTTAGGGCAGCGAACTGGAAAATCAGGTGTTTGCAGAGCTCTGACCGTGCCCTCATCTACAGTATACAACCCCTGTGGGATCTGGGAGTTTGCACCGGTGCGGGTGATGGAGAGGCCAGAGGCTGAGCCACAGAGGCTGGCTCTGCACAAGTGGCACAGTCTGGAATGGGCAGAGATGACGCAAGAGATCCCTGTCTTCACTGTCTGACTCACACCTGGGCCCTGGTGCTTTAATGCAGCTGTAAATAGCAGCTCTCACACTATGAGTCACAGCCAAAAATAGAACTTCAGAACCAACAAGCCAGCCCCCACAGGAAGCTTTCTTTTGGAGGAAGCAGGGAAAGTTCTTTGCAGCCACTGCTGCAAATAACGTCAGACTTTGCACCGCCCAGAGCCAGCCAGGCAAGGTCTGGAAGTGAAAATGTGCCTTCTCTTGCTGACTTTCTCTCTTCATATCCATGCAGACTGGGTGCCTGGTCTTAGCCGGTGTGCCTGAGGCAGGCACTGTGACACTGCCCATGCTCTGCAGCACCAGCAGCAGCGGGCATTTCCATCCCATGCTGTGGAAGGAGAAGCGGCTTCATTGAGCGATTTATAAATGATGTCACACACGTTCTGTCAGGGCCAGTTCCTGGGGGCCGTTTCTCCCCCAGCAGGGTATAAGTAACTTGCCAGTGACGTCACTCTATCTACTTATCTTGGGTCGACATGTATTCCCCACCCCGCAGCTGCAATGGGCATTTGCTTCCCTCTGGAATCCATAGAGACCAGAAGGGACAGTTCTAACCATCCAGTCTGTCCTCCTGCCCACCACAGGCTAGCGAGCCCCCCTCCCTCCAGTGACTCCTGCAGGCAGCCCAGAACATGCAGTGGAGTTAGAGCAAATCCCTTTGAAAGAGACATTCTTTCCAGACTCCAAGTGATGGAGAACCCTCCATGTCTCTAGGTGAGCTGTTCCAGGGGCTAACTAACCTCCATTTAAAATGTGCTCCTTATTTCAAGTTTGTCCGGCTTTAGCTTCCATCCACTGGATCTTGTTCTCCCTTTTCTGCAAGATTAAACAGCCCTCTATTATTAGAAATTTCTGCCCCAAGGAGATACTTGTAGACCATGATCAAGTCACCTCTTAACCTTCTCCTAGATAAACAAAACAGACTGAGTTTCTTTAGTCTGTCACCGCAAGGCAGGTTTCCAGACCTGAATCATTTTTGTCTCTCTCTTCCAAACCCTTTCCAGTTGGTCCAATTGATTAGAAGTCCAGACACCAGACCTGGACGTGGTATCCAGTGATGGTCCCACCAGTGTCATATACAGAGGTAACACCTCCCCTCTTGCTATAAGGTCTGTGTGGACACCTGGCCTGGCTATGGTCATGGTCTCACCAAGGCAGGGTACCCTCTCTCATTGTCTGTCAGTGCCTTCAGGTTTGGGGATTTTTGCCAAAAATTTTTGTCTGGGTTCATGCCAGTTGATCTGTTTTGTTCCCTTTCCTTCCAGCTGACAGGGTTGATTCTCATCACGGTGGCCTTCCTGGCCTGCCTGCTCATGCTGGTCATGTACAAGGCGCTGTGGTATGACCAGCTAAGCTGCCCAGAGGGCTTTGTGTTTAAGGTAAGATGACCCCTGTCTCCCTCCGGCCTGTTTCAGTTATCACCTTACTGATGGTGGTGCTGGGAAAGGAAGAACGCTGCTGTCTCCTCAGTGTCAGATGTTTGCATTATGCTGAGCCCGGGCTCATGTATGGGCCCCGATCTTGCCTGGTGCTGAGGGCCCTCAGCTATCCATGCTCTCGGCTTTGCAGGATGAGCTCCCTTTGGGACTGTTGGGAGAAGGCCAATTGCCGAACCCCGACACTGGCCTGTCTCTCCCAGTAAGTGTCTTGTAAGCGATGTTCACATGGAGGTGGAGTTGCGCGTGGGTGAGCGGTGTAACCAGCTGGTCACAGCCGCTGGCTGTGTTCTTCCTTGGGACACCCCACATCCGCAGGCATCCTCCAGAGGGACCCCAGCAAGCATCTGACCTGCAGAGCAAAATGCCTGTTCCTCTTGACTGGGGCAAAGTGTCCCATGAGCGTTGTGAAGGAGAGATCTGCTGATACAATCTGCCCAGTGGTGCAAGCATATGGATTGGTGTAGCGATTTGCCGACCTTCTTCTGCTACTGTGATGCCCAGAACTGAACTTGGTGCTCTTGTGTTGTACCTGTCTATCCCCAGGGAATCTGAATCAGCTCCCTCTTCTGACTTGATGTCCTTTTGTATGCAGCCCAAAACGTAGGGGCTGTTTTACTGCTTTGTTTGGCAGCTCGCTGGGGCTGTGCTTTCCAGCATACTTCTAGCTCTCCCCCCAGGGCTTTTTTCCAAGCTCACGAAAGCTTATGCTCAAATAAATTGGTTAGTCTCTAAGGTGCCACAAGTCCTCCTTTTCTTTTTACTGAGTACTTGTGTATCACGCCCTCTCCCAACCACTGGTTAGCTTGCATTTGCCCAGGATCAGTCCAGTGTGTTATCTCTCCCCCTTGGCAGCGCTCTGGCTTTGTGAGCCGTTTGGGTGTGTACAGCAATGGTGTGCAGACTGGCCTCCAGCTGGTGCCCCTGCTGGGCGATTTCAGAGCGCAGTGCAGAGGTGCAGGATGTCACTAAGACTGGCCCTTTCCCAGTGGAAACATGTTTACTGCTTTGGGAAAAGAAACCCTGTGTCTGTGCCACAAGCAGCAGAAGCCAAGTGGGTGGTTTCATGGGGCGGAATATCCCCCCATCTTCAGGCCGGCAGGCTGTGACTGCTGGGCAGCCGAGGTACAAAGGCCGGGGGAGGGGGGCCTCCAGGGTGTGGTGTTGGAGCAGAACTCTCCTTGCGCTTCCTCCCGGTGAGCCTTGACTCCTGTAATTGGCCTGTGGGGGGGGGCGAAAGGGGGGAGGGCAGAATATCAGACGGATGCAGCCTGCCATGTCGGGCTGGGGGCGGGTGGGGGGCGGTAAGGAGAGACCATGCCGAGGGCCCAATTCAGTGCAGGGCTTTTTGCCAGTGGAAGCTGGTGCTGACCCAGTGGGAGGAGCCCACCTGGAGGAAAGTTCACAAGGAGGGAACAGCAGTGGCACAAGGTGCCAACAACTCCGGTCCTGCCAGGGGCCCATGGCCACCCTCAGTGCTGCTGTCTGGGGAGGGGCATGGCCAAGGCAGCTGGGGTAGGGCTGGTCAGAAATCTTTTTTGATGGAAAATTGGGGTTTTGATGGAATGAAATATTTCATGGGAAGTGCCTGGTTTCCAAGGAAAGGTCCAGAAACGGGCGGCCTGAAAACCAAAATATTTCCATTGTGAGGTGCTGCCACGGTGCCTTGTGGGCATTGTAGTTCGGGTGCCTCTAGCTCCCCATTCTCCTCTCTGGTCAGGCCACATTTCCCTAAGTGAGGGGTGTGAAGGTCGAGTGGTGACGCTCTGTGTGGGTGGGGCGGCACATGCTCACGCCGTGAAGAGAGCACTGTGAAGCTGGGATGAACTGTGGGGTGTCACCCAGATACCCCTGCTTCCCGCCTCTCTCGCTGATCACACACTGTAACCCACCAGCCAGTGCATTCGCTTCGTGTCCCCCTCCATGCCCAGTCCACACAGGTTATGAGTCTGTGACAATCCGGGCCTGCGGAGTCTGGCTTCTCAGCCCAGGCTACAAAGATTCGTGTTTAGGGGCTGTGCAGTAGGCAGCCCGGCAGGTGTAATGCAGGGCAACCTGCTGCTGCAGCCTCCCCTGGCGGTACCTAATTCTGGAAAGTCCAGGAGAGGCAGGGAGTGTTTCAGGGAGTGATTAATGGCACAAAGGGTGCCACGGCAGATGACACTAAGCTGCGGGGAGAGGTAGATACGCTGGAGGGTAGGGATAGGGTCCAGAGTGACCTAGACAAATTGGAGGATTGGGCCAAAAGAAATCTGATGAGGTTCAACAAGGACAAGTGCAGAGTCCTGCACTTAGAATGGAAGAATCCCATGCACCGCTACAGGCTGGGGACCGACTGGCTAAGAAGCAGTTCTGCAGAAAAGGACCTGGGGATTACAGTGGACAAGAAGCTGGAGTCAACAGTATGCCCTTGTTGCCAAGAAGGCCAATGGCATATTGGGCTATATTAGTAGGAGCATTGCCAGCAGATCGAGGGAAGTGATTATTCCCCTCTATTCGACACTGGTGAGTCCACACCTGGAGTACTGCGTCCAGTTTTGGTCCCCCCACTAAAGAAGGGATGTGGACAAATTGGAGAGAGTCCAGTGGAGGGCAATGAAAATGATTAGGAAGCTGGGGCACATGATTTATGAGGAGAGGCTGAGGAAACTGGGGTTATTTAGTCTGCAGAAGAGAAGAGTGAGGGGAGATTTGATAGTAGCCTTCAATTACCTGAAGTGGGGTCCCAAAGAGGATGGAGCTCGGCTGTTCTCAGTGGTGGCAGAGGACAGAACAAGAAGCAAGGATCTCAAGTTGCAGTGGGGAGGTCTAGGTTGGATATTAGAAGGGTGGTGAAGCACTGGAATGGGTTACCTAGGGAGGTGGTGGAATCTCCATCCTTAGAGGTTTTTAATGCCCGGCTTGACAAAGCCCTGGCTGGGATGATTTAGTTGGGGATTGGTCCTGCTTTGAGCAGGGGGTTGGACTAGATGACCTCCTGAGGTCTCTTCCAACCCTGATATTCTATGATCCCTCCAGCTGACCGCTAAACAGGGAGAATTGCTCTTTCAGTAACTTTCCAATGGGATACAATGTTAATAGACACAGAACTGAATGAGGCATGTCATTCAGCTACTCACACCCTTCTGAAGGGTCGACCTAGAAACAGTCCCAGTACCATAGCTTCTCCCTCTGATTCTCAGGCAGGGGCAGCTCCCCTTCTCCTCGATTCTGGGAACAGCTCAGCTACTCCAAAGCTGGATAAAAAAACATGTGAAATTAGCAAACAAAAACTACATTCAGTGGCAGTTAATGTTGCATTAAGACTTGTCACTAACCCAAACCCTTTAAATGTGACCTCATATCTATTATATGACCAAATCAGCCCATCTGACTGTCACACATTCCATGCATTTGGGAACATATTCTGTCTTAACACAGCTGAGATCACTGGTAAGGTTTTGTGTTAGATGCAAATTTGATGCCGTTGGGGCCTGTGCAAGTATTGGCTGAAGACGGAAGTGAGCTCTGTGGAGCGTTGGAGGTGGCAAGGAATGCAGGAATCTTTCCACTTAACTGCTTATTTCCAAGCTTTTAAGTTTTTGGACGGATGGGATATGTCCTGCATCAGCCTGAACTGTCACTAAACATAGATTTTGTTTGTTGTTAACATGTATGATAAGTTACACACACCGATGCACAGACAGACAGACAGACACACACAAGTTAAAAGAAAATTAAGGTTGCAAAGCCAAGCACTCAAAAGTTAGGAAATGCCAGAGTGAAGACTGTCTGTACAACCTTAACTCTGCCCCCTTGTGCATATGCATTCTGATACAGTTTGTAATGATGTGATCACAGACTATTTTTTCCACAGGAGGCAGTGGGGAGATGTGAGGGGATGGAGCATGCTCAGTGGGGGCAGAACCTTTGGAGATTTTCCTGCTAACACCTATGAAGTTTCTATGGAGCATGTGTGAAATGCGATTTTCTGAAGGTTTATAACTTGGCCAAATTTAAAAAAGAATTTGCTAACCTGGGCAAAGCAATGTATTTCCCCTCCCTTTGTTCTCTGAAACAGCTGAACTGTTTTGACTGAAATTTCCCACCCAAAATCAGCCTGAGACAAACAGCTGGCAGGGGAAATGTCAGGCCTGCTTGGCCAGCGTGTTGAAAAGAGTGAGAGCTGTTGATTTGTTGTGACGCTTCCCCAGCAACAGGCTCAGGGAGCAGTGGCAGGGGCAGGCTGTGTTGGGCGCTCCATCAGCACAGCACAGACTGGCCTGTTGGGAGGCAAGTCAGCCAGGTGAGGGGTGGACAAGGGCAGGCCCCAGCTCAACATCTAGCCCCCTGGAGAGTCCCAAGGGTCAGAACTATGAGGGGGCATCTAACCCAGCTCATTGGGACCAGTCTCAGATTCCTCCTGTATTGGGTGCCATGCAAGACCCATAGAGCTCGGGGTGATACAGGGGGTCCTGGCCCCAAAAACTGCCCTGGCCTCAGTGGGGCCGGGATTTCAGTCCCGGGGTCTTTTGGGGGACTTGTCTGTCCCCAGCAGCGTTTGTGTGGGGATCCCTGCCTAACTCCAGCAAGTCCTATGGGACACCATTGGCTGCCCAGTTCTGCTAAGCCAGTCTGTGGAGACTGCAAGGTGCCAGCAGTGGCCCCCTTCCCCCACTCTCCTCCACTTGGCCAACATTGACAGCATAGACCATCTTCTCATGGGTCCCTGAGCACAGGGTGTCCATCTTCTCTGAGGGCTTCAGAAAAGGGGCAAAAGCAGGGAAGATGGGATCCAGGAGCGCATGAGTTCAAACCTCACCAATTCCAGTCACTGCTATTGATATCTGTGTGCATGTCACAGCCCTGATTATTGGCCAGTGCTGGGTGCCTCGGCTGCAGTGAACAATCACATGCCTGTTACAAACAAAGGAACTGAGAGCTTGCTGGAGAGGCTCCCCCGCCATGTGACAGCACTGCTGGGGCAGAGATGAGGCAGAAGGTCCCCCCATCCTTCCTTCCCCCTATAACCCCCCTACCCTTCCCCATCTACCTCCCAGACCATGTTGCCTCCCACACTGACACCGTTGAAGCTAATAGTTTAGGTTTACCCCACTCAGGCAGGCAGGATTTGGCCCATCTAGCACATTAAGGACATCTGAGGCCTCTCCCCACTAGGATAAAAGGCAAGTTTTAAAGACACGCTCCCTAGCAGGCTTGAACTAATATGTTCTCAAACTATAGGGCAGCTGGGCCAAGCTGCAGTTAACAGGTGTTAGCTGGTCAAGGTGAACCCTAGCGGGGAGCCACCAGCAAACATGGGTTAAAATGCAATCTGCCCTGCCTGCACGAGAGTTTTAAACCGGGTTAGTTCAAAGGGGCTGGCTGCCGTGTTTAAACATACGCTTGCTGTCCTGGCATGGAAAGGCCCTATCTGATGTAGGACAGCAGCCGGGATCCTGCTCCTAAATCACTTAGAGGCTTTTGAAATTCCCCACCCTGCTCCTTCCTTGGGCGGGCCCAGCCTTTCTCTTGTCCTAACTCCTGCGTGTGCTTCCTGTGGGGAGAGCGGCTCGACGAGACTGGGGACCCCTCAGAAGCTGGAACCAGTTCTGCATAAGTTGTTTGCCGTTAAATCCCAAACTCAGGGGAAATCACCTGGCTTCAGGAATTTGGGATGGTCAAAAATTCTCAGTTGAGATTTTTGACAGAAAATGGGGGTTTGGGCTTTTCAAGAAAAGTGCCTGTTTTCTGTGGAAAAACCAGATACTCCCAAAATGAATATTTCAGTGTGGGGATCCTGATGCAGGGCCTCAAGAGAGTTGTAGTTAAGATGCCTCAGGTCCCAACTACTTCATGTCCTCTATGGGCCAGGCTCCCTGACCAGATGATATCTCCCTTAATGCAACGCAGCCACCAACTCCCATGATGCGGCTGCCTCCCAGCACCAAGAGAGGGATCATGGGGACGTAGGCAGGCCAGGGAACCCAGCATATATAGGGGAATGGTCACTGCAGCAGAATTCAGAGCCCGCCCACCCTGTTTTCCAGCTCGGACAATTGGACAGGGAGCAGAATTCTGCTTCCTGGTGCAAAACCAGAGGAACCCGTGTTGTCAGTGGAGTTATGCCAGTGTAAAGAGATGCCGCCCCAGGGAGTGGATCAGCAGGCACTGCAGTGGGTTGAGCTATCTGCATCCTTTCTCTTGCCGCATGGAAGAGCATGACCCAGCACAGTTATTGGTTACAAGGGAGCTTGGGGCCAGCCAGTGTCACTGCTCCCTCTGCTCTCTAACCAAAGCCTGCAGGTCTCATTTGCTCATGGCGTTTTCTGTTCTTTTCCCCAGCACAAGCACTGTACTCCCGCCGCACTGGAGATGTACTATTCGGAGCAGGAAGTGGGACCCCAAGGAAGTCTCTACACGGCCATTAACCACTTAAATCAAGGCAAGAAAACTATCCCTGAACTGCCGTCCCCTTGGTTACCGGTCATTAATGCCTTGAAGGAAGGTGAGAAAGGCAAAGAGGATCCGGCTGGCATTCAGCAGTAAGGGACAGGAGCCAGACACACCTGGACTGTGGTTCCGGGAGTGCGTGTATTAACTTCAAGGAGAGTATTAACCCATTCAAAGCTAGTTTTGTGTCCCAAATCAACCAACAAAAAGACAATGCTGAAAGGGCGCCTAGAGCAGGAACAAATTGTTTTCTTTTTGGCACAGAGAAGAGATTTTGCTCCATTCTGAGAGATGCCCCTCCCCCAATCTCTTGAGCATAAAAACGTTGTCCGAACGGTTATTCTTTGCTTTTCTTTATTTCTGTGTATTTATAACGGGGGCTGCAGGGGGAATCTGTCGGCGCGGTGGCCGAGTAGCCATTAGAACGCCATGCCATGCCAAGGCTGAGATGCGTTGCTAGTGTTTTTCTGCACCTCCATGGATAATTTGAGATGGACTGAAGTAATACTCTTCTTCGTGCTATACAGGGGTTAGCTTTTGTCTGCACACATTGCATTAGCCCCAGAAGGACCTTTCGGTCCCTGTCCAGTCGTGTTTCGTTAATGGTTTTTTGACACGGTGGTTGCTGAGTGCCCATGACCACCTTCATGGCAGGAGGGAAGAAAATAGGCTATGGGCACACCACAAAAATAGCAACCTTTTAGAGCAGCTAAGTGCTTCAGCGTTGCTATCCAGTGCTGTATGGAGGCAAATGTTAACACGCATTGCACTTTAATTTGAGTAAGCTTTTAAATGTCATTTATGCTTCGCTAGTCTCGGTTGCAATTTGATTGCTAATTACCAGGCTAAATCTGACACCATTTAATTACATTGCTGCTGGCTAGGGTACCTTTTTTGTTTGGTCATTAACACATCTTCAAGTCTGTAGGATCTGGTTGGTGTGAAATCATTGTACCACTCTCGTTTGCACCGTGTGTTTGTCTGTGTGTGTGTATGTGTACTGCTTTTAGGCCCTCGCGTTGTGGAACATCATTGGCGATTTTACACCACTTTGTACATTTTTATAGAGATTGTGATTTGTCACCTTGCAGCAAAGCACTTCCAAGTGCCAAAATGAATGTGGTAATCAGCAGCTTTTCTGTAAGTAAAAATAAATGTTCATCTTCACCGTGGCTTATTCATTCTTCTCCTGGTTGTAATTGGTTTGGGGTGGGGGGGGGTTGAGTCTTTCTTTGCAAGAACTCAGCAATGCTGACAGCTGTGCCAAGTCCAGTCACCTAACACGGAAGTGTAAACAGTGATAATCAAATTCACTGTCACTGCAGCATGGTCCTGTGACAGGAGCCCAATGCAGTCATTGCTCTGGCATGGGGAAAAGTGCCATGGAATTTAATAGCTTCAGAGCGTCCTAGATTTTAAGGCCAGATGGGACCATTCTGATCACTCAGTCTGACTTCCTGTATAGCACAGGCCAGAGAGCCTCACCCAGCGACTCTTGCACCAGCCCAGAACTCCTGGTTGAACTAGGGCATGTCTGATTTTAAGGAATGCCCCACACAATTGGCCTCCCTGTTGAAACATCTGTGCTGTTAAATACTTCATTTGCACGCCCCCAGGATCTTGGTTTTGGGTTCAATGCAAATCTGAAAAGGGCCAATTTTGCTCGTTTGGAGTCTGAACCCAGACTCTGTCCAGACTGAGCCTCAAAATCAGAGCCCAAACCCTGGGCTTGCCCTATTCTATATTCAAACACTTCCTTACTCCCTTTCTGCTGCAGGAGTTGCTTGTAAAACAGAGTGGTTGGGAAAATGCCCAAGGAGAATCAGCCTCCCCAGCCTTTCCCCAGTAGCAACAGGCTCTTAGCACCTCTGGGGCTGCCAGGTGCCACAGAGAAGGTTTACAATGCTGCAGGGTTGTCAAGATTTTTCAGCGCGTGCCGCCGTGTGGGCTGTCTCTCTCTCTCTAACCTCTGGCTTTGTTCGTTATTATCCACATTTGGCACTAGGACAAAAGTCATCCGTGACCGTGACACACTCCTGGCTCTGATGCTGCACAGCACTGAACAAAGGAGCTCAGTATTGTCACTCTGTTTCACAGAGAGGGGGTGTGGCAGAGGTAGAACTCGAACCTACGTCTCCTGCCTTAGCCACGGGCCCACATGCTGCCTGTGTTATTTAGCTGGAGTGATGGAGAACCCCTAGCTCCATGGTGCTGACCCACGTAACAGCTAATGCAATAATATGAGACCTTTCCAATCATCAGTGTGCCCTCTAGGGCCCAGTACAGTGCGGCAGGGAGAGAACAAACACTCCCTCAGCCAGCTGCTAAAGTCACTTCCTGCACCTTTGGAGTTTGTCGGTGGGTTCTCCATCTGGTTTTCGTCCTTTGCCAAAGATGACAGACCAATCCAATTGCACTCTCTCCCTGTGTGCAGACGGAAAGGCTTTGAGCTATACTTGGCAGGGAGACTTTCCGAGTCTTGGTAAAAGAGCCCAGCTTCTTGAGTCCGCTTTTGATTTTGCATGTTTTCATTGGTCCCTCCATATGGTGACCCAGAAGGGAGTCCCTCATCATCTTCCCCTGGGCTTGCAGCCAGGAAGAGCCCACTCTGGGTCCATCATTCACCTGTGGGGGAGACACCCCGCTCTCTGCAGTGATGGGTGGAGGTCAAGATTCCCTGTGAGACTCTCTGGTCTGTCAGCTGCCTTGGATGTCCCTCCCCAACAGGGTTAGGTATCATTCATGTTTACATGGAAAACCCTTCTCCCAGCATCTGCTGAGCTCCTTGTCCCCAAAGCAGAGTTCAGCGTGCTTGTGCCAAATCCTGGTCGAGCTGGTACAGTCATGCAGCAGTTGGGAGCAGGGGGGTTTCAGGCAGGTGGGAGATATGCACAGCTTGCAGAAGTCTCCACTTCTTGCTCTCTGAAGAGCACCATGCAGGTGCCCCGAGAAGGGCTGTGGCTAGAACACGGCTCCCCTTTGGAGTTCCAGGCACAGTCCACACGGATCTGTGCTCTGTCCTCTTGGCTGCCTAGTGAATGAGGAATAGAGAGCTTTGGCAAGTGAAGTTTTTTGCACTGGATACAGATGACCTTGCTGAACCTCAGGGCTGGTGGAGAACCAAGAAGTGACATATGCGGGTAGCTGCGTTTTGTCCTGTATGCAGAGATTATAGCTACAATTCCCAGCAATCTCCCCTTCTTTTTCTCTTCTGCAGAAGTTCCATGGACTTGCACAAATTTCAGGCCTTCTTAAATAAATAGTTCACAGTGAAGCAAGGTAAATAGCAGGGTCCCCCAAGGATCTGCACTAGGACCAGGGCTGTTCATCATATTCATAAGTGATCTGGAAAAAGGGGTAAACAGTGATGTGGCAAAGTTTGTAGATGTCCAAAGCAGACTGTGAAGAGTTACAAGGGGGGGTCTCACAAAACTGGGTGACTAGACAACAAAGTGGCAGATGAAATTTAATGATGATAAATACACATTGGAAAACATAATCCCAATTAGAAAGATAAGGTGGGTGAGATAATATATTTTACTAGACCAACTTCTGTTGGTAAGGGAGACAAATTGTAGAGCCACATGGAGCTCTTCTTCAGGTCTGCTTTCCTATTAGGCAAAATGGTTAAGGATGCAACCCCATGCCCTGGGTGTCCCTGAACCTCTGACAGCTACAAGCTGGGAGTGGACGACAGGGGACAGATCACTCGATAAATTGTACTGTTCTGTTCACTCCCTCTGAAGCCGCTGGCACCAGCCACTATCAGAGGATAGGATACTGGGCTAGATGGACCATTGGTCTGACCCAGTCTGGCCATTCTTATGTTCTTATTTCTTTCTATGTACAGTTATATTTACATGTAAATAGACAGGAAATGGAGATAGGTACCTGATAGTCCATGTAATGACATGAGTGCAGTAAGAAAGCAATTTGAAGTACTCTGCTCAGAAATATACACTAACAGAATACAATTATAAATGTGAGTACATGGCCCAGTCAGGAATTAGACAGGAACAAAGGTTCGCTTTCAGCTGCAGTACAATTTCCAAGGGGACCTTGTAACACTTAAACATCAGGCCTTCTTCCAGGAGTTGTTTCTTTAGCTGTGCCCAGGGCCATGTCAGTACAAAGGAAATGGAAGTATCTGCCTGGGAATTCCATGTCAGTCTAGGAGAGTGTGGTGGGAGGGTAATTAACAGGCACTGCCATGAACCAAGTTAAGCCCTGGGGTTAAACTTTGGTTTGTAGGATTTTGCAGTAAATACATGTATCAAAAAGAATAACTCCGTAGTAATTACCCTTTGGCTGCAATGTAGGTAATGTACCAGGATTCTTACAAATATGTGTTCAATATGAGACCAAAGGGGTAATATTAAGTAATTCAGGCATTAAAGTGAAGTTTCTCATTATCTGCAATAGCGTTAATTACAGGTATCAAAAATTAGAATTGCCCTGAATTACAAAGTAACTGTACTGTGATCAGTGTCCCTGTATTTCCAAATCTCTATGGCACTGGAAGAATACATGGATAAATACAAGAATAAATAACAATTACTGTTCCAAAGAGCTCAGAGCACTGGAGTTACAGGCGTTGTTATTCACCTTGTACTCAGACACCTACTGATTGTTTTCTTTAGGAAAATGCTGAGTTTTAAGAAAGCATACTCCAAACAGACGAAGTAGTCCAATCCCTGATAGCTGAAGAGCCATGCACTGCAGCTTAGCTCTCCGCCATGCAGTTCCTACACTTCCTTCTTTCTCCAGAAAACAGGGGCGTTAACATGGAACACTATTCACTTCTTGAGTGTGGGACTCCTCCCTCTCTGAGCATCGCCCTTTTATACACAGGCTCTGTCCTACCCACCCCACAGAATGTCATAAGAATGGGACTCACATACTAAAGCTCTCCAGCTGCATACGCATGTAGTCCATGCCTCCATGAGCTGTCCCTAGGATTGCCAGGCATCCGGTTTTCGAGCAGAACACCCAGTCGAAAAGGGACCCTGGCAGCTCTGGTCAGCACTGCCGACCGGGCCATTAAAAGTCTGGTCGGCGGTGCTGCAGGGCTAAGGCAGGCTAGTCCCTACCTGTCTTGGCACCACGCTGATCCCCAGAAGCAGCCAGCAAGTCCAACTCCTGCGCAGGGCAGCCAGGTTGCTCCGCGCGCTGCCCCTGCCCCCAACACTGTCTCTGCACTCCCGTTGGCCGGGAACTGTGGCCAGTGGGAGCTGGCGGGGGCGGTGCCTGCAGGCGAGAGCAGTGCGCGGAGCATCCTGGCCCCCCTGCCTAGGAGCTGGACCTGCTGGCTGCTTCCGAGGCCCAGCGTGGTGCCAGGACAGGCAGGGACCCTGCCTTAGCCCTGCTGTGCCGCTGACTGGGAGCCAGCCCAGGTAAGCCCACACCGCATCCCCAACCCCAACCCCCTGCCCCAGCCTTGAGACCCCTCCAAACCCAGAGACCCCTCCTACACTCCAAACCTCTCATCCCCAGCCAGAGCCCTCACCCCCCTGCACCCTCACCCCCCTGCACCCAAACCCCCTGCCCCTGCCCCAGCCCAGTGAGGGTGGGGGAGAGCGAGCCACCGAGGGAGGGGGAATGTAGTGAGTGGGAGGCAGGGCCTCAGGGGGGCGTGGCAGGGGGTTGGGGCATGGATGGGGCTAGGGTGTTCTGTTTTGTGTGATTAGAAATTTGCCAGCCCTAGCTGTCCCACTAGGCCAATGAGATGAGTAAGAACTGCCTGGCAGAGTAAGGGGTGCAGGGTCAGGCACAAATTGATCTGAAAAGTTCACTGCGGAAAATCAGTTAAGGTGTAGGCTGCATAGCAGAATAAACAGACCCTTCAAGTGCCGTGGAGAACTCACTTCTCCATGTGCATCACACCGCCATGCTGGGCTGAGTTAGAAGGGACATGCTCAGGGCTCTGCTCAGCATGGTGTGTAGATATCCCAGGAGGTGGAGATCAATGCTGCGGAGAAGGCAGGCTGTTAGATCTACAATGCAAGCAAATGGCCAAGGCACAGCATAGGGAAAATCAATTTGAAATGGTGAGTTTGCAATACAAGCAAACATTGGCTACTCTTTGAACTATTGCTGAAGGAGGCCACAAGAGAAAGTTCTGACTTCAGCATATATGGCTTAGCTACACCTGCCCACCTTTACTGGTTGATCCTCGAAGCTCCTAATGACTGAGAAGTGAACAAGCAAGTGCACAGGTCAGCTGTTTAAATATTTAATTTAACACAATCCAAACATCAGGAAGCATCTGGCCATGTCACATGAGACCCTCGTTGTTCCTATAATCATCAGATGGAAAACCAACCACACCTTCACATCTTCTGTTGTCTGAGATTTCTGAGGCCTGGTCTACACTACAAAGTATTTTCACCATAGCCGCCTTGGTCAGGCGTGTGAAAAAATCACATGCCCCTAGCCGTCATATCTATGCCATCAACCCCCCGGCCCCGTAGCAGGGCGCTGGTGCAAAAGCACCTAATTAGCCCCTGCCCAGTCACCTCCAATCAGGGGAAATAGATTGGGGCTGATGGAAAAGGCCTCATGCTGGCCTGAGGATTGGCAACACCTGCTGGCCTGACAAGCCAATGGCTATAAGGGGGCAGCCAGGGAGGGAACTGGAGGCCTCCCAGCTGAAGGCTGATGCTGCCTGTAAATGAGACTGAATAATCCTGTAAAGCTTGTATATCGATAGACACTGGTGGTGGGATAACCTTAAGTAAATAAAGACAAAGGTGTTGCACAACCTGAAGCCTCTCTAAGCCTCATTGGGGCAGCAAGCAGGCCCCAGGAAGAGGGGGGGGTTGTGGACCCTATTACATATGGGGGCTTGTCCAGGATCCTTTGCTGGTGACCTGGAGATGGAGGGCACTCTGCAGTGGCTCAAAGAGCAACATAGGGAGATGCAGAAGACACTGCAGGCCTTTCAGCAGTCCCACCAGCTGGAGAGGGCAAGCTTTACTGGCTTGGCAGGCCGAGCAACAACAGACTTTGCAGGACTCAAGGAACAGGCAACGGTGCAGCAGCAGCTCCTGCAGAAACTGGTGAGTCCTGTGAGGGAAGATGGCACCCGGTCCCTGGGCCTTAGCCTCTGTAAGGTGGCCCCGGCAGATGACCCTGACTCCTTTTTGGGCACCTCTGTGCGGGTGGCCCTGGGTGCGGGATGGGACAGGACAAGCTGGGCCCTGCGGCTAGCCCCATATCTTGCTGAGGAGGCGCAGGTGGCGTATATGGCCCTGACAGATGCCCAGGCTAGAGACTATGATACAGTGAAGGCAGCCATCTTGAACCGCCTGGGTCTTTCATCAGAGAAATACCGGCAAAAGTTTCGGGCAGCCCCGGGCCTTCGCCCAGAGATTGACGGACTGGGTGACGTGGTGGTTGAGGCCCGATGCCCAAACAGTGGGGCAGATTATGGATCAGGTGATACTCAAACAGTTTGTACAGTGCCTCCCAGATAGCATGCGGGTCTAGCTGTGGTAACTTTAGCCTGCCCCCACAGAAGCCACCGTGGAAAGGACGGAGGAATATGCAGAGGCAGACTTCCCCTCGAGGGAGCATCGGACCCTGTGAGATACAGAGGGAGGCAAGAAACCCCGTGAGAACCCCGCTGGGAAGCCGGTAGACAAGCGACGGGAGGAGCACAAGGGAACCCCTAGACGCCCGGGACAACTTGTATGCTGGTGCTGTGGACAGCCAGGGCATAAGAGCCTTGACTGCCTGGTGATGAACTGTGGGGACACTGAATTTTGTGGTTGGACCAAGGTTGTGGGGCGGAAGAAGAGGCGTGGGATAGCCTCAGAGGGGTCTAGTGGATACGGCCTTAACCCGCTCCCTCATACAGTGGCACTTGGTAAAGCCGCATTGGCTTATCCCTGGGGAAGGGATGGTGGTGGAATGCATCCACTGGGATGGGAAGTATAGTCCTGTGGCCCAGGTACCCCTGGAGGTGCAGGGAAGGTTTGCCTGGAAGCCGGTGGGAGTAATAGAGGGGTTGCCCTACCCCGTGGTCCTGGGGTTGGATTGGAACCCTTCCCCAAAAGGGAAAGAGGGCAAGGGGGGGAGACCAACGGAGAAAGCGAGAGAGAGGACCCTGGAGGGAGGGGGCAAGGCCCCTATGGGGGTGGACCCTGAGAAAGGGGAGTCCCCACAATCTCAAGGGGAGAAAGATACAGACCCTAGACAACACAGCCAGGATAGGGACCCTACGGGAAGGACCAATGAAGGAACAAATGTCCCAGGACGGAACCACCCAGGGGAGGGAATCCCTGTGATAGAGGCAGAGAAGCTAAAGAAAGGTCAGAGGATAGAAACCCACAAGGGGGAGGCCTAAACTCCAAGAGGGAGAGGGCCCAAACCGGGGACTTGGTAGGCTCGGGGCAGTTGGCTCTGATCTCTTTCCTTCCCTGGTAGGGGAGACAGAACATCTGGGGCGACCCGCCCAAGGTTGCGACTGGTGTGATGACTTCTGGGAGGAGGTAGACTTGTGGCGTGGCCCACACCCTTTTGTGGGGGGGGGCACGCCAAAACCCCACAGGGTTGAGCTCAGGGACCACCCAGATGGGCAGGGAGGCCACTCCTAGAGTGGAACCCCAGGCTGAGAAAAGCAGGGCCGAGGAAGGTCAGCCCTGGCATTGGCTTAAAGGGGGAAGTATGTAGCAGGGTGCTGTTGCAAAAGCACCTAATTAGCCCCTGCCCAGTCAGCTCCAATCAGGGGAAACCAATTGGGGGCTGATGAAAAGGCCTGATGCTGGTCTGAGGATTGGCAACACCTGCTGGCCTGACAAGCCAAGGGCTATAAAGGCTGGGAGGGAGCTGTAAAGCTTGTAAATAGATGGACACTGGTGGTGGGATAACTGTAAGGAAGTAAAGACACGGGTGTTGCACAACCCTGAAGCCTCTCTGAGCCTTATTGGGGCAGCAAGTGGGCCCCAGGAGGAGGGGCAGGTCATGGACCCTGTTACACCCCCATATAGACACAGCTGTGCCACCAGAAGAGGACTTCTGTCAGCATAGCTAATGGCATAAGAATGCTGGGCAAAAAACGCCTTCTGTTGGCATAAGTTGGCCCTATGATAGAGGGCTCTGCCAGAACAGCTTAGTACAGATAGTATAGATGATAGCTGTACTGGCAAAGAATTTCTTGTAGACAAGGCCTGAGACTCTAGCTGCATCAGATCTTGAAACACATTCGTAGAGCTGCCTGGAAAGCAGGAATTCTTCCCATGGGGATTTTTGAATCCCCTTTCAAGACTTTCTGATTGTGAGTTTCCAAGTCTTACACCAGAGGATTTGATAAAGTAAGAAATAGGAATCAAACCTACATTTTCATACTGCTTTGCAATCTTAACCAGTTGGAAATCACCACACTTTCTCACACTCTGGAGTTTTCCTGCTGGAATTCCAATTTTCCCACAGGAAACTGTTTTTGATGAAACCATATTTTCCATCAGAAACATTTTCTGCACAGAAAATTCTGACCAGTACTCCAAATTAGGGATAGGGAGTGGATGACTAAAGAGCCCAAGTGAGCTAATGCTAATGGAATCAGACTAAATGCTTGAAGGGTATGTGTACACAGCAAAAAAAACCCCATTGCTGACCCAGTACAGTGAACTCAGTCCTGCTGCCGAAGCCCCATGAGTGTGTTTCATTTCTGTGTAGACTTCTGGGCTCGGGTTGGAGCCCGAGCTCTGGGAACTGCCCACCCCTGCAGGGTCCTAGAGCCCTGTCTCCAGCCCGAGCCTGGAAGTCCATACAAACAGCCCTTCAGCCCGAGCCCCACAAGCCCGAGTCAGCTGCCACGGACCTAGGTTTTTCTTTGCTGTGTAGACCTACCATCAAGATTTAAAGGGCCTGGGGATTTAAGGCTCCACCTCTTCCAGCTGAGGACACGCCCCCTGCTCAGGACTCTGGCGTATCAGTAAGTCCTCTAACTTACTTTCACCCCTGCCTAAGGGTAGGCATTAATAGAAACTGGGTACCTAAATTCCATAGGTGTCTTTGGAAATCCCACCCAAGATGTCTAGCTAGCTGGTATAAAGAAGCAATTCGTTGTTAGAAGCCTCACTTTGAATATTTGCACCTGCCTTCCAATGACTGCCTGCAAAAATTGCAGCCAGTAGGAACTGAGAGAGTGCAGCTGCAGGAGCAATCTTAGAGGATGTCTTTGGAAATGGCTCTCTACGGCTTTTTGCACTGCTAACTTTGATGATTCTAGGACACTTTGCTACAGTGAAAGAACAGACCATCCAAGAGCTAAGTGAGATCAATAAATATGAACCAGGACAATATGGAAGCAAATGCCGGTGAAAACTCAGGGCCTGGTAGGGTGTGACTAGACTGCTTGGTAAGTCTGATGCATCTGTGTGCTGGGAATTAGCTCGAGCTTCAGACTCATTCATGACTCAGGGGTCTGCTTGTCCTTCTTGACATCCCCCTGACAGCAGTGGAAGCTCATGCTGAAGGGAGAGGAGCAAATGTGTGATGTCTGCTACCTTCTTCCATGACTGTTTAAAAAACCTAAGGAAAGAACTCGGATCAATGCATATGGAAATGTAAATCCTATGTATGTACACAAACTATGTTAATAGAACATTATTAAGTTGCAAAGTCAAGCACTGAAAAGTTAGGAAATGCCAGGATTAAGGTTGCTTGTGCAGCCTTCATTCTTGCCCCCTATGATGGAGTGGGCTAGGCCCTGAGGCCCCCTGCTGGAGGTCTCATGTCACTGCCACACCCTACCCCAGAAAAGGGCGAGAGAGAGTCTGTGGAGAGAGTCCTCCAAGCTGCCTAGAGTGCTGATGTGGGACGCAGCCAATCAGAGCAGCTGCAGGGAGCAGCCAATCCGGGCACAGCAGGCCCATATAAAAGGAGCTGCACTGCAACACTCAGTTTCTTACTAGAGCTGGAGGAGAGTGGATGGTGTGCCTGGCTGGCTGAGGGAGCTACAGGACACTAGAGAGACTAGTGCTGGCAGAGGCTGGTGGGGAACTTGAAGGTGCACTGGGCTGGCTGCTGGGACTCAATCAGGACAAGGCCCTAAGGTAAGGGTGAAGAATGTGCTGGGGCCATGCGGAAGTGGCCCAGGGAATTATAGCAGTGATGCTGTTTATTTAAAGGGACATGGTGGGTGGCTGCTATCTATAGGGTCCCTCGGCTGGGACCCAGAGTAGAGGGCAGGCCTAGGTCCTCCCCACTGGCAACTGGGAAAGTGGCCTGGAATTTGAGGAACCCCAGAAGGGGAATTGAACTCCTTTTAGTGGTCCAGCTGAAGAGCTGAGGCCAAAAAGGCCCAAACAGGTGAAGAGTCTCCAGGGATGGAGCCCTACACCAGGGGTGGGACTGCTTGCAGAGCAGGGACAATTTGAGAGATCCCAGGAAAGGGCTGAGATACAGTTCGACCAGGATACTGCAATAGGTCCTGCAGGACTGATTGAGGAGTGAGCCCAGAGATAGGACTGAAGATCGAGGGACCTTATAGAGTGTGCTGAAATAGGCTCCCTGTTGGACGTATATCCTGGAAGGGGGTTGATTTTTATCTCGCATTCAGACTGTGTGACTGTGGCCTGAGGGCTGAGTCATCAAAGACCCACCACAAACTGAGAGAGTGCAGGCTTGTGAGAGGGGAGTACACCCCATTACATCACCTATGTGTGTATTATGATAGGTTTCAGAGTAGCAGCCCTGTTAGTCTGTATCTGCAAAAAGAAAAGGAGGACTTGTGGCACCTTAGAGACTAACCAATTTATTTGAGCATAAGCTTTGGTGAGCTACAACTCACTTCATCAGATGAAGTGAGCTGTAGCTCACCAAAGCTTATGCTCAAATAAATTAGTCTCTAAGGTGCCACAAGTCCTCCTTTTCTTGTCCTATAATTGCATAGGTGTTAATGGGCCTCTCTACCTTGAATGGTCCCTTACAATGTGTGTTTAGCATAAATAGTTTGTTCCACTTTGTATTCCTGGGGGAATTCTGCTCACAATATTTGAAATTCTGCAAATTTTATTTGTCAAAATAACACTCTATAATTCTACGCGTTTCAATTATTTTGGTAATTTATTTCAAAATATCTGACCGTAAGTATGTCTGTGGCAATACACACACACAAATTCCCCACAGGAGTGGAGAGTTAAAGAAACCCCTATGACAACACAGTTCCTGTTTCTCGGCCCTCCCCCAAGCCCAGCAAGAAGTCCAGACACCTGCCCCCCTCCCTCCCAGAGCCCATCCATGGAGGGGCCCCCAGCCAATACACCCACACTCCCTCCTGCCCCAGGGATCCAGATGAAGAAACAGCCTGATGTTCTGTCCCAAGCTTGCATGGAGCTTCCTGCGTGCTGCCCTCTCCTTCCTTCAGGAAATGCTGGGAACTGCAGCTGCCAGGAACTCTCTAGCTCTCTCCCCTTCCCCCTGGCAGTGTCTTCTATATGCGAGCTGGGCTCTGTTGGGTCCAGTGGCCCCTAGTGGTGGCCAGTAACACTGTAGCCAATTTCTGTGGGGAAAGGAAATTCTGCGTGCACATTAATTCTGTGTTGCGCAGTGGTGCAGAATTCCCCCAGGAGTAACCTTGCATTTTGCAGTGCAGTTAGGAGTTCCTTTCCCAGACCTGAAGACGAGCTATGTTGTTCGAAAGCGTGTCTCTCTCTCTGTCCAACAGAAGCTGGTAGAATAAAAGAGAGTGCCTCACCCCCCTTGTCTCTTTCATACCTTGGGACTAACACGGCTACAACTACACTGCATACAATAATCATATGCTGTTTTTTCCACAGGACTCCGCCTCCTTCAGTGCACAGGATGGGTGGTGTGCACTTACTGAGCACCTGTTCAACATTTTGTCTTGTTCTTGTTCAGTGTATGGTTCTTGGCCGTATTTACTGCTCACTATTCAAACCCTGCTCTGAAGACAGACTTATTAATTTCTTCATGAGAGAGTCCACTTAGTGGAAAGACATTTTACATTAGAAATTGATTGTCTGCCCATTTTGGGCCTCTATCATTGACCTGCTGAGCGTGAGGCTGCCGTGGTGGATTATTCAGTTATAAAATATGTATAAATATGCTGGTCCAAAAGGTCAACACAATGAGACCTGATTATAGTATACTACACAGTGCTCAAGCACTATGTTAACTCAACTACCCAATGAAAGGGCAGAACTAGGGCTGCCTCGCAAGCTATTCTTCCAGAGCAGACTCTACTGTACAACTAGCTTGGACTCTGAGGAATAATTCAGCAAAACCTCTAAACAAGGAAAAATGCTTCCAGCTTTTTCAAAGGTTCAGTGTTTTTCTTGGTTCGTTTCCTGGCTCAAGCTGTTAGCGTTTTCATAATCCCCAGGAGCTATCTTCTTGCAGGCCAGATAGTGCACAGAGGCCTGTTCGTTATGAAAGATGATGATTGTATGAAATGTTTTAGCACCCTTACAATTTACAGAGCTGCACTGTTACATATATGGATTTCAGAACTCAAAAGATCAGTCATTTACTTCATCTTCTGGCTCTCCCGAGGAGATCCACGCCTCACTGGCAGCCTCTCTGTTCTGTACAAATGCTACCTTTAGGTTTCCTAAGTATAATGCCTCATTTTAAGGTGCAAGGTTTTGAATGCTGAGCTTTATAAATCTGTCTCTCAGCATGGACCTCTGCAGCACAGAGAGCTACGGTTCTCATCTGTTCCAAATGGCAGAATATTTGTCCCTGGATTGCTGTTGCTGTGATACTTAGTTTGCTGCTCATTGAAAAAGACTAGAACAACCTCTACCCAGCCAGTATTTATGGAGCATGTTACAAGCCAAGGATTTCAGACAAATGACTCCCAGAAATTCAGGGCCAGGTGCTGGAGGGGAAGAAATGGGTGGCTGTCAGGAAGCCAGTCACTGGCGAGCTCTGCCTTGTCTTGGCCCCACATGTAGGTGGAAGCAGCCTGACCTTCACTTGTTAACCCCCTTGAAATTGAACGTATCCAGAATAAGATGCAGACAGGAATAGCTGGCCTAAGAGGTTCATGGGGCTGATCCCCTTCCCCCACCTCCCTTCAACATCCCAGCTCTATAGTGGGCTGATCTACTACAGGGTGCAATACCACCTGCTGCCCCAGGGCAGGAGTGGGAGCGCTCAGACTTCAGCAGGGAGCAGAGAGAGGAGAGACAGGGCAGTGAATGCCACTATAAGGGCTGATTCAGAGCATGGGGTGGTCTGTTCCCATAAGCCTTCCCAGCTGTCTCTGCTCCTGCTTCAGATCCAGCACCTAGGCATGGAGTGGCTCTGCAAGAGGGAGGAGTGTGTGCACAGTGGGGGGGTCCTGGGCAGCTGGTTGGATCAGGGTGCAGAGCTGGGCCTACCCACAGCCCCACCAGTGCTTTTGGGCCCAACTATTGCTGGAGGCAAAAAGTGGCTCCCCTAGACCCTCAGGGTGACATGCTCTAGCCTGTATGCAAGGGCCATCGACTGGAGTCACAACCCAGGATTGACCATTCCAGGGCGGGGTCAGATCCCACGTGGAACGCAGCTGGCAGAAAGAGCCAGTCAGAGTTGATCAATCCCACTATGGCGGTGGTTCCCCTGAGTCGTCATCGTGGCCCTGTCTTGGGGCCAATGACTCTCACCAGCTGCTTCAAGGATAACACCGTCCAGCCCAGACCGAGCCTACTCCTTGGCCTAAAATCAATGCTCGTGCAGAGACCTCAGGTGGAGACTCAGGGGCTGCCTGCAGGATCCCCAGTAGAGGGGGCCTGTTCTGGAGGGGGATCCACTATGCCATGACTGCAGAGGGAGGTACAAAAAGGGCTGGTCATTAGGACACCAGCTCCCATGGAAATCAAATGCTGGCTTGTCATAGATCCTTCCCCTGCCAGGAGCTTGGAATGGAGGAGTGAGCACTAGAACTAGAGATTTGCAGAAATCAGGGCAGATGCGCAAACAACTTGTGAACAGAAAATTGGCTTGAATTTGTAACCAATATTGGGCCTGACTCATCTCTATATTACTCACTAAATTTCAGTGCAGTTGCATAGGTATAAAACTGAAGTAACACACAATGGTAAATCACAATGAATAATTTAGCCCCCCTAAGATATTCTCATTGTCTATTGCCCCCACACACGCTATCAGCAGAATTTCTATGTCATAATAACTGTTGCTTTAAATATCTTAATATAGCCTTAAAATTACTAAAAAGTTGAAAAACTAGACTAACCCCGCAATTTGGATTCATTCATGTAACTTTGGTATTGTGACTGCATTTACTTACTTTGTTTGAGTCAAACGTGTTAGTGTAAGTGTCTTAACCAGTCAGTAGCTGAGGGAAGAGTATTGTGCAAATCCATGAAGGAATCTTGCCAGTCTTGAAGGCTGCACATAATATGGCCTATATCTTCTAACCGCACAGCAACCAAGGGGAAAATCATGAAAGCCCCACTTAGTATCATTTGTCATACCTATGATCATTCTACATCTGAAGTGATTGATCTTTGTCCACAGATGGCATGCAAGGTCAAAACCTGGGGGCTGGACTATCGGGTCTGTCATGAGATAGGCATTGGCTATGTTTGAAGCTTGTTCTTGCCACCTAGTACGCCATCTGGAGGTGACATGAAGGCTCTTTACAGGAATTATCCAAATGGAGTGTCTTGTGCTAAGATGGTAGATCAGTGGGTTAGACGCATCTATAAACTAGGGTAGATGTGGCATGTCCTGTACCTTAAGGAACAGATTCTGCAAGGTTACTTGGCACCTTATCTGAGAAGGGGCAATGTTGGACAGGACCAGCAGCCAGGCCAGGTTCATCAGTCTCATGGTAATCAAAATGGCTAAGGCACAAAATGAGTTACGTTTAACGAGGGACACAAAAGGCAATAAGATATTCTTTAAATATATTTGAAGCAAGAGAAAGATGAAGAAACGTGTAAGCCCTCTACTTATCAGGAAAGGCAAGATAATAATGGATGACATAAAGAAGGCTCAGGTGTTTAATGCCTATTTTGCTTCAATCTTCATTTAAAAATTGTGACCAGATACTCAACACAATTAATATTAACAACAAGGTGGAAGGAATGCAAGCCAAAACAGGGAAAGAACAGGTTAAAGAACTTTTAGGTAAGTTAGATGTATTCACGTGAGCGAGCCTGATGACATTCATCCTCAGGTACTTAAAGAAGTAGCTGATGCAATCTCAGAACCACTAGCAATTATCATTGAGAACTCAAGGCAGATAAGAGAGGGCCCAGAGGTCTGGAGAAGGGCAAACATAGTACTTACCTTTAAAAGGGGGAACAAAGAGGACCCAGTGAATTATAGGCCAGTCACCCTAACTTTGATATCTGGAAAGATACTGGAACAAATTATTAAACAATTAGTTTGCAAGCACCTAGATGATGATAAGGTGTTACATATGCCAATATGGATTTGTCAAGAACCAATCATGTCCAACCAACCTTTTTGCCTTCTTTGACAGGTTTACTGGCCTAGTGGATAGGTGAGAAGCAGTAGATGTGATCTGTCTGATTTTTAGTAAGGCATTTGACTAGTCCCACATGATATTCTCATAAGCAAAGTAAGGAACTGTGATCTAATTACTATAAGGTGAGTGCAACACAGAGGTGAATTAGTGATTCATTACTCTGTCAGCAACTCTTGTCAGGCTTGGCACACTATCTACGCTATTAACATGCTGTTGTCATGATATATACGAAAAGGTGGCCTATATTATATAACTGGAAAACTAATAACTTGCTGATCATTAATATTCTTGTGTGGGATGTGTACAAAGTTATGGATATGTGCTAGAATTATGTTCTTAAAATGTGTTTGGCAAGTAATGCATCATCCAATGTGCCTGTGACCATGTGGACTAGGCCCAGAGGCCCCCTGCTGGAGGCCTCTGGGTCCTGCCACACCTGTCCCATGAAAAAAGTAGTAGAAGAGTCCTCCAAGCTGCATAGAGAGGCTGCATGGGAAGTGGCCAATCAGAGGCTGCAGGGAGCAGCCAATCTGGGCCCAGGAGGGCTATATAAAAGGAGCTGCTGAGCCAGAGTCAGGGAGTTGCTGCTTGGAGCCTGAGTAGTAAAAAAAAAAAAAAAAAAAGCCACTGGGGAAGTGGCCTACAATTGGCCAGTGATAAATCCCCAAAGGTGATCTGAACTGTTAAGAGGCCCAGGTGGAGAGCTGGGGCCAGAACAGGCCAGAGTGGGTGAAAAGTCTCCTGGGAGCATGGCCCCCTACTAGGCCAGCAGTGCTTAAAGATTTTGTTGAACTAAGACCTTAGAAGGGGTCTGCTTGAGTTGTGTTCCATACAGACTGTGTGAGACTCGGCTGGAAGGCTGAGACATGAGAAACTACCAGAAGGGGTCACCATAGACTAAAAGAGGTGCAGACACACACCCGAACATTGGGGTACTTGCAAGAGGTGGGAGCCACCTCATTACAATGCCCCTGGATAAGAGAATGTGTATTTGCTTGTCTGACCAGCTTGGTCATCAGGCAGAGACCATGAAGGTGGCATTTACATAAAAGGTAAACAAAGCCATCAAGCTAATTGGGGAGGAGGTAATCACTCAGCTGTTACTAGCAGGGGAGGAACTAGTATAAAGTCTTCACCAGACCACATGGCAGCTCTTCCTAGCAGGAGAAAAGGAACTTTATTTGAGGATACATTTCAAAGGTTTACTGGTCTATAAAGCCAGGGGGTCTGAACCCCAGAGAATAAGCAATTGAATCAACTGATTATGTATAATAAACTGTAGTAAAGTGTCTCAAGTAACATCTTTTTCTGAAAGCTGGTGACACACTGGTGATTAATATCTGTGAAATATCAATTTTAATACTATAGGAGGAATTATTGATGCTCATTGATATTATGCTTTGAAATCTGTGACCAAATATAGGTTTCTCCCGGATAGGAGTGGAAGGTAGCGTGGTGGAATCAAAGAAGTGGAAACCCTATTTACATATGAATAAGCAGGAGGATGGGAAGCCCACAGGAAGGGAAGAACACATGAGGTCCTCACACCTCTTGTTATAGGGTTAATGAAATCTGAGAGAGATAAGGGGAAACAGTCATTCTGGCATCTTTCCTCTAGGAAGACCGGAGAAACCAGCACCTTGTACTTCTGTGGATGGTCCTGTGTGTGAGAGTCAGCCATGGCTGGAAAGAAACAAGTTGGTAAGGAATCTACCTTGAACCAGACTGTAGCGTGAGTTAAGTCTTAGCCATTAGGAAGCATATTTTCACTTTTTTATTTGCTTGTAACCACTTTTTCTTTATCCCTTGTACTTAAATACACTTAAAACCTCTCGCTTTTGTTAATGAATGTGTTTTACTTTTAATCTAAACCACCTCACTGCTGTTTGACTTGAAGTGATTGTTAACTCCAGTTAAAGGAATAAGCTGAGCTTCGGTCTCTTTAAACCTTATTACTTCTCTGAGTGCTCCAAAAGGAGGCTAGGCACAGCAGAAAATATGGTTTTGAGGAAATTCAGGACTGGGGATATGTTGGGGTTACCCACAAGCAACGTTCCCTCTAATTTTTGACAGGCTGTGTGAGCAAAAAATTTCTTCTGTGCAAATTGTTGTGCTTCTGTGCAAATCTTTGTGCATGCGATGTTTCCCGTGTGTGTGGGGCTTAGGATCTGTGTGTGCACGCACATGCGCACAGCTTAGAGGGACCAGTTCCCACAAGTAGAAACCCAGGTTGGCAGAGAGCAGGGTGGGGCTGTTGTGTTGTAGGCAACACAGGCTGTTGGGGTCGGAGCGCTGAACTAGGGCGTTTGTGTCAGGGCCAGTGAGCAAAATTACAGATGGGGTTTCTGTTCCCAACTATTGACAGTTGTGTGTCTCAGAGAAAGATCCTCTAACCCCTCTCTCCAAGAGACGTACCCTTGTCTCCAAAACCAGGGAGGTGGCAGAGCGCATGCTGGTTTATGCCTATGCTACACATTTTCTGGCCAGCCTTGAACTCTCCAATTCCATGACGAATGTTCTTTTGACACTTAACGGCTTTTATATTTTTGGTCTAGCAATTATTCAGACGCTCAGCCCAATCGGCCAGGTCCTGCTTCCACGTGCTGCCTCACTTTCCCCCTCTCTGAAGTGGGGATAATCCTAACTGACAATTAGACAGTGTTTGATCCTCAGGTCTTGCTTCCCAAATCCCTGCCCTCCTTTCCCAACACCAGCCTCTCCCCCATTTCCCTAAACTTCCATGTCTATGTTGGTGCCTGTCTCATTCCCCCCAACTGCAAGTTCTCATACACAGTCGCCTTCCAGCAAGCTGAAGCTGACCCTGGCTCTAGAGCTGGAATTGCATATCCTGAGAGCTTCCCTTGCATGGTGTATTTACCGTGGGCATGAGAAAGGACAACACCCATGTGCAGGTAGAACATCATCCTCCACTTCTGTCCCAGCAGCAGGATGGCGTCTGATCCCTGCTCCCTCGGACAGCAGGAACTACTGAGAGGTGGGGTTGGCAGAGCGTGAGAACAGCCCATGAGGTTAAGAAATGGGGTGGGGGAGAGCCTCTTCCCTCCATGGGACATTACGTTGTCCCTCCGTGGGCAGTCCTTTCTTTCTGCAGGCTGTGCTTTGGTTCCTGGATTCTGCCCAGAAGCCCAGCTCCCATTCCCAGCAGCTTGGCTGTTCCATGCCCTGCTGTGCACCAGACCCTCTGCAGAGAGCTGCTTTGGGCACGGACTGCAGAGCCAGCTGTCATCCTGGCAGGTGTATCTCCAGGTTCCATAACCCTGACCCATAGTCTCCCTCCGCTGGCAGGCTCTGAGCAAGGCCTGCCCAGAGAAAATGGATGATGAGCTGTAGATCCTGCTGACAGCAGCCCCCAGCACAGACAAACTCCAACACATCTTGGAGGTGAGCAGAATGGGGAGGGGCAGCGGAGGTTTTACCTTAGCCCTGGGGACTCCTAGAAAGAAGAGACTGGAAAATCCATGTTTCCATTGGATCCTTCCAAGTATGTATTTGTGATATAAACTCACTGGGTGACTGTGGGGTTAACTCATTTCCCCCTTACGGCATAAGTCTTCTCCACTATCAAATCTACCTTGGGTACGAAGGGCATAAGCCCTGACAATCACCTTCACCTGTGGCTGTCTGGTCCTGGAGCCTAAACCAACCGGACTATCTGCCCCATCACCTAAACTGCCCTGTCTTTCCCTCCAAGGGCCTTGTCCTAAGTGCTCAGCCTGGCCCCTCCCTGGACCGTCCCTGACGTTTAAAGGATTCTCCAAGCCCCTCCCATGCCTGCTCCCCTTGGCGTCTCTCTCCTGGCTGAGCACAGGCTGCCCTTATATCTCTCATCAGGCCTGGGTCCTAGGCGCATGCTGCTTCTTGTCACATGACCCCCACACTTATTCCCTTCAGCCTAGGGAGCTGCATAACCTGGTCTAGGTGCAGTTGAGCTCCAACCCCTTTCCTGGCCATCTCACCCTGGGACAGGTTGAAACTGGAGACCTGTGGGCTAACAGTAACCGTTTGCTCTCGAAGGTGCTGAACACACAATGGAAGAGGAAATCCTTTGGCCTGGATTTAAATTATTCCAACTGAAAGTGAATTAGAGAAAATAGGTCTAGAATTATCTTCCTAGCAGCAGAAAATGTATAAGTTGACAGATGTTAAGGTCAGAAAGGACCATTATGTGCATCTAGTCACCCCTCCTGTACAACTCAGGCCCTAGAATGTCACCAAGGGGTTCCTTCAGACAACTATAACATGTGACTGAGCCAGAACACGTCTTTTGGAACAACGTCCGCAGGCATTAGAGCCAGTTGGCGAACAAACTCTTTCTTCTGCAGTGACGTGAGGTTAAGGGACATGAAGGAAAAGACATGGAGGCTGTGACTAAAGTTAGAGCAGCGAGGCAAGGAAAACTAGGGCTAGGTACCAAGACTGGCTATCAGAAGACCTGCCGTTTTCTATTCCTGGCTTTGGGACCATGAGCGAGTTTCTTCACAGCTGGGTGCCTCGGTTTCCCCAACTATCAAATAGAGCGAATCAAGGTTTTTTTCTTCCCCCCCATTTTACAGGGTGGGGAACTGAGACACAGTTGGGACCTGTCTACACTCCAGGACTGTAGTGCATTTCTAAGCTGCTGACCCGCACATTTTGTTCAGAGCCTATGGACAACACAGCTCCTAAATGTGTGTTTGTTCTGTGTTTATCTCCTATGTACCAGCAGGGCTGGACAGCCTTTTCTCACTGTGCAGTTGGGAGCAGGTCCTGCATTACTAAGGGTCTGAAGAAGCTCTCAAGGACAAAATTATTTTAAAAAATTCATCAGTGAATTGGGAGAAAACATACAATCACTGCTCATAAGATTGGTGGGCGACAAAATACTGGCAGAGTGGTAATTACTGATGAGGAGAGGGCAGTGATGCAGAGCAATCTGGCTCATTCAAAGAAAACAAGTTTGACCAGAGCCAAATGCAAGGTCCTATACCTAGCAACAAGGCCTGCTGGCCACACCTACGGAATGGGGAAGTGTATCCAGGAAAGCAGTAACACTGAAAAGGATTTAGGGGCCATAGTGGAGAAGCCACTCAACATAAACTCCTAGTGTGATGCTGTGGTGAACAGGGCTAGAGCCATCATTAGACATAGGAGCAGAGCTGTGAGTAGGATAGGGAGGTGACACAGCATCAGTGAGGCTGATACTGGAATACTGCATCCAGTTTTGGTGTCTTCATTTGAAAAAGATGTTGAGAAATTGGAGCTGGGGCAGCAAAGAGCCACCAAATGTTCTGAGGGCTGGAGAAAAATGTCTTCTAGGGAGCGATTGAAAGAGCTCAACCTGTGTAGCTGATCAAAAGCAGATTGAAAGGTGACTTCGTTGAAGTGTTGAAGTGCCTTAATGGAGAGAAACTATTGGGTATTAAAGGGCTCTTTAATCTAGCAGAGAAAGGCACAACAAGATCCAATGGCTGGAAGGTGAAAAGAGACACATTCATATCACAAATAAGGCACAAATATTCAACAGCGAGGATGATTCACCACAGGAACAAGCTACCAAGGGAAGTGGTGGATTCTTCATCTCTTGATGTCATTTAATGAAGACTAGATGCCTTTCTGGAATGTGTTTGCCCCAACAGTGGTATACAGGAGGCTTGTGATATGTAGGGGGTCAGATTAGATGCTCTAATGGTCTCTTCTGGCCATAAAGTGTACTAATTTCTGAAAAACTGAGTGTAGCATTGGGAGCAGCCTCTGATGTTTTACTGTCTAGCCGGCTTGCTTCCTAGAACGAACACTCATTGAGTGGGGTGATCCAGAGGGAGTAGCTCAAACCTCCAAAGTGTCTAGCCAGCGGCAGGACATTAGCATTGCAGGGGAGGGGTGGGTGTGGCAGTGACATCACAAAGGCCTTTTGCAGGACCTCAGCCTATTGGTCAAAGGCAGTGGGGAGCTGGTGACCTCACAGAGAGATAGTGACCTCAGCCGGCAGGACAGGGGTGTGGGGCCAGGGAAACCTCGGAGACCCCTGTGGCTTTTGCTTCAGCAAGTCTCCTTCTCGAGGTCTGTCTTTGAGGACTGAGAGAGTATTTGTGTTCACATATGTGAGCGCGAGGAGGAACCTCTTTTGAGTTTTCTCCTTTCCTTTGACTGATTTTACTAGAAAACAGACGTCCCTGTTTAGAAGGTAAGAGCCTCCGAGAGGTTTGGAACCTGTTCAGTCTGATCCATCTGGTGCCAGCTGAATGCTAGGCATGGAAAACATTAGCTTAAGGTGGCAGAATTTTATTCACCACCTAGGATTTTGTCCCTTAGAATCACTGGGGACATTAGGGTTTGTCCTTTGTGTTTTACCTTTTCCTCCATCCTTCCCTCCTTTCTCTTCATCTCTTACTACTTTTGTCCTTTCCCCTGTTCCCCTCCCACCACCAGGAGGGGTGTGTGTGTGTGTGTCACAGGGAGGGGCTCTGCAGCTCCCACTGTGGGAGGTCCACCCAAAAATGTGGGGATGATATAGTGTTCAGACAGTGATCCCCACTGGCGACCTGGGCCATCCTTTGGGCTCTCTGGTTAGAACCCTCAGTTTCTCACCCCGCAGTCTCTACTCTGATTGGCTGAGCAGGGGGTTATTGACCGGGAGGAGACTCTGGTCCTTGTTGTTCTCTTTTAAGACCAAGTAAATAAGTCATAACCAGTCATATATTTGATGAATTTTGTTGCTTCTCTGCATTAATTGTCTCTGAGCAGTTCATGATTCTCTCTAACATTCCAGTTCTCCTAAAATACTTGCTGAATAATTGCTATGAACTGCTGTTGGTCTGGAGCTCATTTGAGAGCACTTTATTCAGGTCATTCAGTGTATGAAATTCAAGATGCGACGGTTAGTTTGAAAGTCGGGGTTCTGGGGTCCTATTCCCAACTCTGCCACTGACTGGCTGTGTGACTTAAGACAAGTCAATTCTCCTTTCTCAGCCTTAGCTTCTCCCTCTTTCAAGTAGGGATTGCAATCCACTCCTACCTGTCTCACAGTGGGTGGAGGATGGGGATCCATTGAAGAGAGTCACTAGGAGCAGTGCATAATATGAGGTGTCCTATCACATTTACTCAGATCAGATTATGACATAATAGAAGAGCTGAAATATTCTATTTTATTATTTTGAAATTAAGAGCAGCAACTACTTAGCTCAGGCTGAAGCAACTTATCTAGTTTTTGAGATCTAAGTGTCTCCTCTTTGTGTGTGATGAGACAATTTAACACACTGTGCCAAACAGGAGATGCTTTTGTTTTGCAACAAAATATTTTTGCAAAGAATTTTCATCCCACTTGTTATGATTTCAAGAAACCAACTGGTTTAGTCTGAATGGGATTTTCTGACAGAAACAGTTTCAATGAAATTTTCTCAGAATCTCGATTCCTGGGCTCTATCCCTGCCTCTGGGGGGGTTGTCTGTTAGAATAGGAGTCAGGACTGGTGGCTTCTCTTTCTGGCTCTGCCACCATCTTGCTGTGTAGGCCCTTGGGTAGGTCACTTCCTTTCTCTGGGAACAGGGACAATTCTCAAACTCTGGGCAGTCGTGAGCCTGGGTGAGATAAGGGGTGTTAAAACCCTTTGTGAAAGAGAAAGGGGAGTTTCACAGTGTTGAGCACCAAGGAATTCTAAACTTTGCTAAAATGTCTAGTCTGCGGAAATAAGAAATGGTCGGGGCCAAATTTTAATAGTGTTTTTTAAAGCCCATTCAGGAAAGAATTTTCTGTAGTATCTGGCTGGTGAATCTTGCCCATGTGCTCAGGGTTTAGCTGATTGCCATATTTGGAGTCGGGAAGGAATTTTCCTCCAGGGCAGATTGGAAGAGGCCCTGGAGGTTTTTCGCCTTCCTCTGTAGCATGGGGCACGGGTCACTTGTGGGAGGATTCTCTGCTCCTTGAAGTCTTTAAACCACGATTTGAGGACTTCAATAGCTCAGACATAGGTGAGAGGTTTTTCGCAGGAGTGGGTGGGTGAGATTCTGTGGCCTGCATTGTGCAGGAGGTCGGACTAGATGATCATAATGGTCCCTTCTGACCTTAGTATCTATGAATCTATGTGAGTCCCACTCTTTTAGGTACCTGGGGTTCTTTTCCATTTTGCCACTTTTGTGGCCTTAACAAACCAGGTGCTGTGCCCCAGTTCTTTTTTGGGGATCTCAGACGAGAACATCTTCCCATCCATTAACAAGACAGGACCTATCTTTAAAAGGGGAACAAAGAGAGCCCTAGGACTTACAGACTAGCTAGCCTCACTTCCATGCCTGGAAGAATACTGGAACACATTATTAAACAATCAGTTTTTCAGCACCCACAGGATAATTTGGTTCTTAGGACTAGTGAGCATGGATTTGTCAAGAACAAATCATTCCAAACCAATCCGATTTCCTTCTTTGACAGGGTTACAGGCCTAGCGGAGGTGGGTAAACAGTAGATGTGATCTATCTTGGTGTTAATAAGGCTTTTGACACAGTTCCATAGGACATTCTCACAAGCAAATTAGGGAAGTGTGGTCTAGATGCAATTAGTATAATGTGGGTGCACAGCTGGTTGAAAGCCCGTACTCCAAGAGTCCTGTTCCATGTTTGGCTGCCCAACTGAGAGGGTGCACCTAATGGGTCCAGCAGGGATCAGTCCGGGGTCCGGTACTATTCAATATTTTCATTAATGATTTGGAAAATGGAGTGGAGAGTATGCTTCTAAAATTTGCAGATGACACCAAGCACTTTGGAGCACTGGACTGGACTTCAGCATGCCCTTAACAAATTGGAGAATTGGTCTTCTTGAGTCAAACTCCATGGCTGGGCCCCTCTCTATAGACTGGGCTGAAGTGAAACCCCAGAGCCAAACACTCCTTCTCCTGGACAGTGCACTCCAACCTTTAATGGTCAGATGCTGCTTAGCACTGTCACAGCAGCTTTTGCTGGGGGAATCTCCCAGCACTTTCCAATAGTGGGAAAGTATTAAATCCCCATTTGACTGCTGGGGACAGAGCCATAGAGGGGAGAGAAACTTGCCCAAAGTCCCACAGGTCAATAGGAAAACCAGCACTGGAACCCAGGAGTCCTGACTCCCAATCCCCTGGTCCAGTCACTACAGCAGAGCACACTCCCTCTCAAAGGCAGGGGGACCGGACACGAGGGCCTGGTTGTAATTGCCAGCTGTGGGAGGGAGTGTGCAGCAGTGGTTAGTGAAGGGCCTGGAAATAAGGACAGCTGGGTCCATCCATGGCTCTGACACTTGGCATGACACTGAGCCAGTAGCTTCCCCTCTCCAGGCCTGTTTCTCACCTGTAGGGTTGGGGCCGCAGTCCCTACAGCCCAGGGGGGTTGGGAGGCTCCAGGAAGGTGTGTAAAGTGCTGGGATGTCAGGAGCTGGGAGGCGCTGTCACCCCCACACCAGGGCAGTGTTCTGCACCCCCTGCTGCTAGCTGAGTTTCTCCATCCCTTGGGAATAAGACAGACTCTTGTTTTCACAGCTAGTCGATCGCTTAGTGTCATCACCCTGCCTGCTGGCTGGGCAGGGTAACTCCTCAGGTCACCACCCTCTCCAGCCTGCCTTGGGCTTGGAGAGTGAGGAGGAGGACGAGAGACAGCTGGCGACCCTGAACATCCGGCATCCTTCGCTCCATCACCTAGCGTGAGTGAGTGGCATTAGGGTTCCTCTGTGGCATCCCCTGTCTGTCTGGGGAGAGGCAGAAAAAGGGGGAGAGAATCTCTTCCCGCAGAGAGAATCTCTTTCCAAGGAAATTGGATTTGCAAACTGCTCCCAGGAGCCCCTCGCTCTCAGACCGGGGAGGGGCTTCTCCAGAGCAGTCTCCGGTGTGTTTGGAAAGGGCCCAGCACTGGGGCTCCTAGCCCTTCCCTTGTGGGAGACTGTTCCCCAGGCTGAGAGTCTCTCAGCTGGGCCAGAATCTGTGAGCTGCTGAGCATGGAAATCAATGGGCAAGGAGGGGGCCCTGGGCTTGCTCTGCCTAGGGACTCTGACATGCGGAATGGTTTCCCAGGAGAATTGCCGACTCCTGGGTTCTGTTCCTTCTCTAGCCTTTAGGGGAGTGTGGCCTGGGACGGCAGGAGGGAGCTGCTTGTCCAAAGTGACCAACGGTCTTTGGGACTGACCCCAGTGCTCGAAAAGGAGGAGACTCTCCGCGTATTGCAGCACCAGGGATGACGAGGGGGAAAGTTGGGAGCCAATCATGCAATGAACTCCTGCCAGTGTGTGTAGATTGCACTCCCTGCACCCCTGTGTGGGGGAGGAGGAGCTGCTCTGGCTGGGGTAGGGATGGGGAGGGACCAGAAAGGCTGGTTAGTGAGAGGCTGCCTTGACCCCAGACTCACGCCTGCTCCCCGTTTGGTTCCAGGATGGCCAGGCTCCTGAGGATGTTCAGGAAGGAGGCTCTGCAGGTGGCCCCAGAGCCTGAGGGAAGCAGCTGCCATCTTATCCAGGAGCAGAGCTGTCCCTCCATCCCTGCTGGCGGGGAAGGAGCTCCCGGCCGGGCCAGGAGGTGGAAGCCCCCAGCCTTCTAGCAGAGGAAACCCGCTCCCGGCGCAGGTGCCGAGGTGGGAGATGCACCGGCCAGGCCGAAATGGAGCTGGCCCAGGATGCGGCTGGGCAGGCAGGACCCAGCCCAGGAGAGAAGCCGGGCAGGGTGGCTCTGGGGCTTGTTGTGTGGGAAGCACCGGCCCCAGGAGCCCAGTCCTGATTCCCAGCAGGAGGCATCGTCCTGCCCGGTCACCGAGGACCTTCCAACCTCCCCAGGGCCGGAGGTGGAGGATCCCTGTCCCAGCACCAGCAGCTCGGCCCGATCCCCGTGGGACAGCAGCAGCACCTGGGACTCGGACAGCAGCAAGGCCGATGGGTGCTGCTGCTTTGTTCCAGGTGAGGAGCCAGGCTGGGCTCAGGGAGGGGTGAGGAGGGGGCTGTGAACACCCTGGGGCCAGGCCCTCGATCAGTGCCGTGGGGCAGGTCCCCAGCCCAGGTGTCTGGCCTGAGCCACATGAACCCCACTGACACTAGATGCTGCCACTTTGGTCCTTGATGCTCCAGTTGAGGGGAGAGGGGCGCAGGTACCTCCGAGGGAGTCCAGGCCAGTGGGAGGGCAGGCGTCTCCTTGCTATGGGCTCCTGAAGAAGTTGGGGGCTGAAGGCATCATTGAGAGGGGGGAGTGTGGGGCCCGATCTGCCCTGGGTCCTGGAGGTGGGAAGGGGGCATGTTGCCCCACCATGCCACTGTCCTTCCCCAGAGTGGCAGCAGGCATCACCCTGTCCCCTTCTCTCCCTGGTGCAGGGACGCCCAGGGACTCGGAGGAGGAGGAATGGGGGGACGTGGCAACAGAGGAGACTGTTCTCAAGAACATCCAAGAGCAGCTCCAGGGCCGAGAAAAGGTACAAATGTTCCCCAACTGTGCTGGAACCGAGATTGTCCTGCTCCTTCCCAGCATCCTGACCCCCTGCAGAGGGTCTTGTCTCTGACGATCCACCAGCCCTAATGGGGACCTTTCTCCTCCATGATCTGGGACCCCCAAGATGGGGGAGTTTGTCACACACCAGCCGGGTTCTCCTTCCCCCACAGGCACTGTCCCAGTTCCTCACCCTGCTTGTGTAGGAGTCGTGGGTGATTTGGACAATGGGCGGGTCCCCACAATCCCCCATTCAGGCCTGAGTCCTGCAGCTGGTGTGGGTGGGGCAGGGAGGTCCCTGGCTAACTGGCTGTCTCTCCCCTAGCCCCACTCCTGGTGGGTACAGGATGAGGCCCAGCAGCTCATGTTCCTGCACGCCATCCACCCCACGTGTCTCACTGCATAGCAGAGGGCAGGACACATTGGAGCCGCACTGCTGCAAGGCGGCTGTGGTGGAGAGGATTGTGGTGAGTGAGACAGGGTGCCCAGCAGCTGGAGGGAGGACAGAGACAGGGGAGGGGCAGGGGTCTCCCCAGGCCAATGGATGGGGGATGGCTGGTGCTGGAGGGGAAGCTGAGGACAGGGATTGTTGGGGCTGAAGATTGGGGAGAAGAGACAGGAGAAATTCTGAGATTGATCACTAGTGGGCAAGAATCGGAGGAGCGGGAGGCAGGTGGGGTGGCTGTGTAATCTCCTCACTGGGAAGTAAAAAGAAAAGGAGTACTTGTGGCACCTTAGAGACTAACCAATTTATTTGAGCATAAGCTTTTGTGAGCTACAGCTCACTTCATAGAATGCATACTGTGGAAAGTACAGAAGATCTTTTTATACACACAAACCATGAAAAAATGGGTGTTTACCACTACAAAAGGTTTTCTCTCCCCCCCACCCCACTCTCCTGCTGGTAATAGCTTATCTAAAGTGATCACTCTCCTTACATTGTGTATGATGATCAAGTTGGGCTATTTCCAGCACAAATCCAGGTTTTCTCCCCACCCCCCCAGCCCCCACACAAACCCACTCTCCTGTTGGTAATAGCTTATCTAAAGTGATCACTCTCCTTACAATGTGTATGATAATCAAGGTGGGCCATTTCCAGCACAAATCCAGGGTTTAACAAGAACGTCTGGGGGGGGGGGTAGGAAAAAACAAGGGGAAATAGGTTACCTTGCATAATGACTTAGCCACTCCCAGTCTCTATTCAAGCCTAAGTTAATTGTATCCAATTTGCAAATGAATTCCAAGTCAACAGTCTCTCACTGGAGTCTGGATTTGAAGTTTTTCTGTTGTAGTATCGCAACTTTCATGTCTGTAATCGCGTGACCAGAGTATGGCCCCACAGTATGCCAACATTTTTATGGCTGACTTAGAACAACGCTTCCTCAGCTCTCTTCCCCTAACGCCCCTACTCTACTTGTGCTATATTGATGACATCTTCATCATCTGGACCCATGGAAAAGAAGCACTTGAGGAATTCCACCATGATTTCAACAATTTCCATCCCACCATCAACCTCAGCCTGGTCCAGTCCACACAAGAGATCCACTTCCTGGACACTACGGTGCTAATAAATGATGGTCACATAAACACCACCCTATACCGGAAACCTACTGACCGCTATTCCTACCTACATGCCTCCAGCTTTCACCCTGACCACACCACACGATCCATTGTCTACAGCCAAGCTCTGCGATACAACCGCATTTGCTCCAATCCCTCAGACAGAGACAAACACCTACAAGATCTCTATCAAGCATTCTTACAATTACAATACCCACCTGCGGAAGTGAAGAAACAGATTGATAGAGCCAGAAGAGTTCCCAGAAGTCACCTACTACAGGACAGGCCTAACAAAGAAAATAACAGAACGCCACTAGCCGTCACCTTCAGCCCCCAACTAAAACCCCTCCAACGCATTATTAAGGATGACCCAACACTCTCACAAATCTTGGGAGTCAGGCCAGTCCTTGCCTACAGACAGCCTCCCAACCTGAAGCAAATACTCACCAGCAACCACACACCACACAACAGAACCACTAACCCAGGAACCTATCCTTGCAACAAAGCCCGTTGACAACTGTGCCCACATATCTATTCAGGGGACACCATCACAGGGCCTAATAACATCAGCCACACTATCAGAGGCTCATTCACCTGCACATCCACCAATGTGATATATGCCATCATGTGCCAGCAACGCCCCTCTGCCATGTACATTGGTCAAACTGGACAGTCTCTACGTAAAAGAATAAATGGACACAAATCAGATGTCAAGAATTATAACATTCATAAACCAGTCGGAGAACACTTCAATCTCTCTGGTCACGCGATTACAGACACGAAAGTTGCGATATTACAACAGAAAAACTTCAAATCCAGATTCCAGCGAGAGACTGTTGAATTGGAATTCATTTGCAAATTGGATACAATTAACTTAGGCTTGAATAGAGACTGGGAGTGGCTAAGTCATTATGCAAGGTAACCTATTTCCCCTTGTTTTTTCCTACCCCCCCCCCCCGACGTTCTTGTTAAACCCTGGATTTGTGCTGGAAATGGCCCACCTTGATTATCATACACATTGTAAGGAGAGTGATCACTTTAGATAAGCTATTACCAGCAGGAGAGTGGGGTGGGGGGAGAGAAAACCTTTTGTAGTGGTAAACACCCATTTTTTCATGGTTTGTGGGTATAAAAAGATCTTCTGTACTTTCCACAGTATGTATCCGATGAAGTAAGCTGTAGCTCACGAAAGCTTATGCTCAAATAAATTGGTTAGTCTCTAAGGTGCCACAAATACTCCTTTTCTTTTTGCGAATACAGACTAACACGGCTGTTACTCTGAAACCTGTCACTGGGAAGTGAGGCCCGAATCTCTCACGCTCCTTTGTCTCCTTTGGGTCTCACAGGAGCTCATTGAGGAGCTTCCTGATAACTCTCCACCCAGCACCATCCTCGCTAACTCCCTGATTGCTGTGGGCAACCTCAGGTACCGAGACCCTCCCGCCCGGTTCCTCTAACCCTGGTGTGGCTCAGGCCCAGGGCTGGGAGTCACTACCCCTCCCACTCCCAGGTCACCTCCCAGGGGTGGCTCCTCTGGCAGAGGTCGCAGGAAGGTTCACTCTCTTCTGGCTGGGCTGTTCTTTTCACCCCAGTAACATTGCAATGGCTTTGGGGAGAGGCTCACTCCCAGGATCAAATACAGGAGGGGCAGCAGGGTCCAGGGAACAGGTGCTATTGCTGCCCTGCCACTGTCTGGAAAACTTTGGCCTTGTCATTCCCTGGCTCGGTGCCTCAGTTTCCATTCTCGCCAGCCTGCGCCTATTTCCCTGCAGTTTCGCATCCATGTTGGTGCCAGTTCCACCCCCGCACTGCACAGTCTAATACCGGCTCCTCTCTATTATTGCCAGCACCATGACACCTGCCCTGGAGCCAGAGCTGGAGACCCACCTCCTTCAAGCTGCCCTGCATGCCGTCTTCACCCTGGGAACGGAGAAGGACACCACCCAAGTCCAGGTAGATCATGCTAAAGTCATGGATTGAAGAGCCAGCTGTCATCCTGCCATGACTCCTTGCTAATTGCCTGCAGTGGGATGTGAATGAGAGAGGCCAGGATATGTGTTTGGGGGTCTCACCAGTGCTTCCCAGAGATCCCTCTTCCCATCCTGTGGCAGGTGTGGCCCAAGGTTCCCTAAGTGTGACCCATGGCTCTCCCTTGCTGTGCAGGATCTGCATAGGGTCTTGCCAGACCTCCTGGATTCCATGCTGGGGAACCTGCTGGCAGAGTCCCCAGACACCGACAGTCTCCACTACATCTTGGAGGTGAGGCCGATGAGAGGGCTGGGGGGCAATTTTACCTGAACTCTTAAATCCATTTTCCGGTCTGTCCTCCTAGCTGGGCCCCCAGTGGGCCGTCCTTGGTCAGGGCAGTCAGTGCAATGCAGAGTCAGGCCCTTCCTCGTTGACGGACAGAGGAAGGAGCTGAGACTTCAAGCCAGAGCAATGCCTGGGTCTGTTGAGCACTAACCACAGGGCCCCTGGCTGGCTTGGGGAGTGAGAGTCTGAACCCCTCCTGTGAGATCCAGAAGATGGTCCTCAGAAAAGAGTCACAGGCTCCTTCCTAGAGAAACAGGAGGACCCCAGAGAATCAGCCCTTCTCTCCAACGGGCCCTGAGATTCCTGAGGGGATTGTGCTCACACTCAGTCCCTTCACCCAACCAAGGACGTGAGAGCTGGGGGGAGGGGTCTCTCTCCTTCTTGGTGAGCTGTTCAGGAATCAGGAGTTCAGGGAGGACAGGACCAGCCCAATACCGAACATTGTTCCAATCTAGAGAGACAATGACAAGTTGTGAGGTGCAGGATACAAGCATCGTCCTGGGGGCAACAATCCTCCTTCTAAAGCTCTGCGGTCAGTGAATTAAATATTCCACCCTGCTCACAGCCCCCTGGGTATGGGGGGGTCTCATTTGCCAACACGTGCACCTGCCCATTGATCCTGAGATGCCTCCTTTCCCCACAGCACATTAACTACTGGATCGTGTCCAGGGTGTCGCAGAAGAGAGCCAGGGCCATTAGGAGCAGCACGGCCCTGCTCAGATTCACCATCACGCTCCCTGAGTTTGATGTAAGTGACCTCTGACCCCAGCTTCCTGACTCCAGGCGTAGGTGGGCTTGCTCCAGCTGGCCGTAGGATCTGCTGCTGCAGGGGCTGTGGGTTAGGAGTGTTCCTCTTGGGTAGGCAGAGTCAGAGCAGAGAATGAGCTTGGCTTGAGTCAAGTTCTTCCTGTCCTGGTTAAGTGGTGACTCTGGGCTTTTAAGGGGACCATGCTCCAGTTCATGTCTCCCTGTCATCCTGGAGCAGCTGTGGAAGCAAGTCCTCAAGGAGGGCCCTGCCCACATCCCTGTGCTCCAGGCTCCCTTGAGGGCAGACGAAATTAAGGGTCTAGCTCTAGCTCCTATCCTCTAGTACAGTGGTCCCCAATGCAGTGCCCGTGGGCGCCATGGTGCCACCGGCGGCATTTCAGCGGCAGGGTGTCCGGCACAGAAAGGTTGGGGACCACTGCTCTGGCATCTCCTGCAGAGGGGCTGAGGCGAAGGAGTCCTGGCCCAGCGGGGGACAGGGAGCTGACAGGAAAATGCTGATGGAGTCCCCTCTCCCTCTCCCTTCCATTAGAACTCAGCAGAATTCCCCAGGATGGGTCACCATGTGGCACAGCTGGCTCTGTTCATCAGTGACCCAGACAAGGATATCAGCCAGCAGGCCAGGGAGGGGGTTTACCGGCTCTACCAGCTGCTGCTACACCAGAAGGGTAAGGAACCCAGCTGGGAAATGGCACCCGAGAGAAGAGTGAGACTGGGACTCCAGCCAATTTCTCTCAGACTGACCCCGGCTAGAGGATGAGTCTCTCTCTATCTCTTTCTCTGTTCTACACCACTCCCTGCAATTCTGTTGGGCCAGGCACGTAGTGAGGACTCTGCCCACTGTGCAGCCACCAATGGGATTGGAAGGACACAAGCACTGCAACCAGAATGCCAAATGTGTGTGTGTCTCTCTTTCCCAGGGCTGACCATCCATGAGGCGGAAGACCTGTGGTGTTGGGACTGGCACCAGGACAGCAGGCTCCTGGGCTACAGGAACACAGCCAGGGTGGGGGAGGTAAGGACACTCTGCCAGGGCATGAGACAACTCAGGGAGTGGGGGTGGCTGGGTCCCCTGCAGTGGCTGCCTCCTGGGGCCACTAGATGGAGATGCCGTTCTAGCCCCAGGATTTGGCACCTGGCTCTGGGCAATCTGCTAATGCCTCACATCTTGTTGGTTTTAGGTCTTTGGAAATTTCTTCAGAGGGGCAGAGAAGATTCTTTGTCCGCACAGCAGTGCTGGCCATCCATGACCCCCTGCTGCATGTCAGCCAGGCTGGGCTGCTCCTTGCCTACTCCCTCCTGGGGGAAGCCCAGCAGCTGACGGGGGACACGGTAAGCAGTTGCATTAGACTCAGGAGATTGGGGCCGGGCCCAGGCCTCGTTCCCATGCTATCGCCATTCGCTGGCCTGGCAGCAAGGAGCCTGGTGGGGAGTGAGAGTGAAAGCAGGTGCTACTGGGAAGGGAGATGAATTCACCTCCATGAGCAGGAGGGAACCAGCTTGTCCCCGGAGCAGCTCCAACCCCGCTCTTTAGCAAGGCTAATTAATGACAAGCATTACCTCATCACAGACTTATGTTCTTAGGACATGGTGCTATTGCTCTTGGGAAGGGCAGAAAAGTCCCCTAAGTGCGCTCTGCAAGTCTCTACTGTCCCACAGGGCCGCCCCCAGTTCACAGTGGCCTAGCGTCCGTGTCACCCGAGCCACCACCCAGAGTTGCTCCCATCACTGGCAGGCTGGGAGGCCAAGGACTGACTGGTGATGGTGACTGACCAGGCAGGGCTGAGGCACATGGCGGGGGAAGCTTGTCCTGCTGCTAACAGGGCTGGACCCGCTCTAGAGAGAACGGGAGGATTCAGTCAGCAGGGGCTGCTGATCTGCCCCATTCACCAGGGCTGCCATCTTGCGGCTTCAGCGTTAGTGGCTGGGATGACTTGGGGAAAGGTCTCAACCTCCAAGCATCCCACTTCACTGCTGCCAGAATCCCTCCTGTCCCCCATGCTAGAGCCCCATCCCTGCCCAACCTGGGTGGGGGTGGAGAAGAGGGTTCTGAGAATTTGAGCTGTGGATTGGAGGTGGAACAGCTGTCAGGGGCACTGAGGGGGAGGTGGCCGGAGTTCACCCTACAAGGAGGGGGGTTGGCACTGGAGGTCATTAGAAAGGACAACACAACTCCATTCTGGGGGTCAGGAGGATGAATCCATCCCTCAGAGGTGGGCAGGTGCTGGGTGGAAATGCTACTGCTTCCAGGTGCCCTTAATCCCCCCTGATTCCTCGGGGGCATCCAAGTCTGACAGGTTCTCGTTTCCTTGCAGCAGGAGGACATCTCGGCCAAAGTGATGAGCCAGCTGCACATCATCCGGCACTTGCGCCAGGTGCCTGAGGCACTGCAGGGCCTGTGCCTCTGAGGCCACCAGCAACTCCCGCTCCCTGCTGCAGGTACTGCTCTGGCTCCCTGTAAATGGAGAGCTAGTGGAAGGGGAAATGGAGCCCCCTGGCACTCACAAAAACTCTCTTCCCCCTCTGTGGAGCAGGGTCCTTCCCTCTGCCCCCCCAAATTCCTTCATCTAGGGCAGGAGCTCTTTCCCTCACACCCATTTCCCCCTGTTTCCTTGGTCTACCTCCATCCCATTCCTCCTGCTCCCAGGCAGAGCTCTCCCTGCCCCATATGGTGCAGAAGGGCCATTGTGTCAGGGCCAAAGTCCTTAGCCCCACTGAAGCTCAGAAAGCTCCACTTTTGAGGAGGTGGGGGTGGGACAGAGGCTCAGGCCTAGCTTTACCTCCTGCCCTTTAGTCTCCCCTTGGCTCTTCTACGGGGTCTCTGGGTGTGAAATGAATAGGAGCCTCCTTCCCAGCTTCTCTTCCAGGCCCTGGGATCTGTCACAGCCTCCCAGACAGGCACAGGCTGCAGCTGAGCCACCTCCGGGAGCAGTGGGGACAGGTTACCTCGTCCCGTCAAAGCAAGCAATTCTGGGTCTCCAAGAGGCTTAGATGGAAGACCCCACTCCCCCATGGAGGTAAGAGCCATTTAGTCCTTGGGGCATGTGGGAGAGAAATGGGATCCCCAATGCATAGCCTGGCTGGGAGCTTCCCCGTCCCTGGCTCCTAGCTCTGACACAGAGATGTCTCCATCACCCTGGTTTTGTTCCTAGGAAGGGGCTCCCCAGAGACGTCCTCTAACCTGAACTCCTGAGAGCATTTCCGGTAGAAGGCCCCAGCCCCTCGGGCATGAAGATAGCATCGGGTAGTCTCATTCACGTGGCATCTCCGGTCTCCACCTCCACTTCCCACAGCAGGGCAAACAAACCCATCAGCTCCCAGAATCCCAACTCTTTGACCTCCTTCTGCTCAGCAGTGGGGTTTCTCCAGTCCCCTCACCACACCTGTCAGCCTCTGAATGATGAAAGGCCTGAATGTCAGTGTCACCAGAACAAGCAAACTCCAGTTCCAGGCAGTGGGGCCTGTGGGTACTCAGCCCCTCTGGAAACCAGGTCTGAAATGGGGAGCAAAGACCCCAGCCCAGTAACAGTAGGAGTGGACAGAGCAGGCCTGTAACAGGGTGCTTTCCCCTGGGCTGCACAGCCTGGGGCTTAGCCTAGCTGATTACAGAATGAGCCCTAACTGAGAGGCATCATGTACCTCCCCCTAAAGAGCCAGCTCAGAGCAGCAAGGAAAGCCTAGAGGGGAACTTGAGAAGAGAGGTAGGAAGTGCCCAGGGAAAACTGTAGCAAACAGAAAGGAGCAGACCTAGCTGTCGGGTACAGGGCCCTGGGCTGCTACCAGTGTCAGGGTGGGACTGGGTTCCCCTACTGGCCCCAAAGAAGGGGGAATACGCGCACCCGGAGAGTGTTACCAAGCCCAGCAAGGAGGCTGCAGGCTGAGCAAGAGCCCCAGCGATGACAGAAGGACTTTCTTTCTTTGGAAAGATCTCTTTGGACTTTTAGTGTGAGACAAGCTGGGCCCCAAAAGGTTGTCTGCAGGTGGTGACCTGGACAGAGGGCTGAGTTACCAGGCAGAGAAACTGCCATGGTGCTGGAGCAACCATCGATGGGGGACGCTAGCCAAGTGAGAGGGCTGTGATGCCATGCCTGGCCACCGGGGGGCACGTAACAATGAGTAATTGGTTTATGATGGGCATAGTCAGGACGATTGACTTCCCCTTGTGATCCGTGAGGGCTGATGGAAGTCTTGGTTGCTGAAGGAAGGTCTGTCCTCCCAAGCGGGAGTCTCGAGGGACCGGTTTCCCTGACGGAAAAGGTTTTGGCGTATGCAGCGGCAGTAGCAAAAAGGCTACAGAAGAAGCTAAAGGCTTCAGAACTGGCTCTGCAAACAGCTGTGAAGGAGAGTGAGTGGCTGCAGGAAGAGCATTGGGATACTGTAGCAGAGAAGGATGGCCTCTTAATTCTGGTGAGCGAGCTGGCAGTGGAGCTGGAGACACTGTGCTCGCAGACTGTACACGCGCGCAGCCGGTGACAGTGATGAGAGGATGAGGGATGAAGCTTGGACAAGAATAGAACTTGCCCCCCGTGTGGGCCAGGTTCTAAGGAGGAGGGTATATAACAGGGGGGCTTGGCCTGTGGGCTACACAGCCTGGAGCTAGGCCAAATGGATTACAGAGTGAGCTCCACCTGAGGAGAAAACCAGGGAAAACCACAGCAAAGGTACAGAAGCAGGCCTAGCTGTTCGGTACAGGGCCTTGGGGCAGAACCTAGAATCCAGGGTAGGACTGGTTCTCCCATGGCCTCTAAGGAAGGGGACGTACAAGGCCATAGAAAGGGCTACCAAGGCCAACAAGGGCAGGCCGAGCCAAAGTCAGGATTAGGAAGAACCCCCAAAGGGACAGAAGACCTTGTTTCTCTTAAAGACATTTTTGGACTTTTAGTTTGGGATGAACGCCACCCAGGAAGGAGTGGACTAAAAGATGATCACCTGGCTAAAGGGCTGAGTTCCCAGCCAAAAAACTGCCAGAGTGCCCTAGTGACTATCGGCGAGGGTGCTAGCCCAGCAAGAAAGCTGACACGAGGCCTTCCCAGAAAGGGGCACCTATCGGTGAGTGAACTCTGTTACAAGCCTGCTTCCATTATGGAAACAGCCTAGTATTGGAGAGTGGTGGGGATGGCCTATGGGAGAGGATGGCTGGAGGGGTCATATAGGAGGGTAAGCAGGGTCCAGAGAGCAGGGAATGGGTTGTACTGCAGCCCTGCCACTGAGTGGTAACATGATCCTAGCCAGGTCACTCTCCCACCTGGTGCCTCACTTTCTCTATCTTTGAAACGGGGATCGTCCTGACCCACATTAAGAAAGTGTTTGATCCTCTGCTCTTGCTTCCCAAATCCCTGCCCTCCTTGCCCCACACAGGCCTCTGCCCTGTTCCTCAAACTTCCATGCTCACATTAGTGCCTGTGTCACTCCCCAACTGCAAGGTCGCGTGTACAGTCTCCTGCCAGCAAACTGAAGCCGCCCCTAGATCCAGAACAGGAATTGCAGTTCCTGTGCGCTGCCCTGAATGGAGTATAGAGCATGGGCATGGGGAAGGCCAACACTCACATCCAGGTAGATCATCAACCTACTCCTCTGTCCCAGGAGCAGGAAGGCCTCTGGTTCTTGCTCTCTTTGGTAGCTGGAGCTGCTGAGTTGGGGTTGCAGTGGGCAGAGATGGGAACAGGCCATAGGATTCACCAAGTGTCAGGGGAAGACTCCCCCTCTGTGGGAGATTTTTGGCCCTCTGTGGGGAATCCCTTCCTGGCAGATGCTGTGCTTTGGTTCCTGGACTCTGTCAGGAAGCCCAGCTCCCATCCCTAGCAGCTTGGCTGTTCCCTATTCTGCTGCGCACCAGGCCCTCTGCAGAGAACTGCTCTGGGCAAGATCTGCAGACACAGCTGTCATCCTGGCAGGTGTAGCCCCAGGTTCCATCACCCTGACCCACGGTCTCTCTCCGCTGATAGGCTCTGAAGAAGGCCGGCCCAGAGACATGGATGTCATGCTGAAGAGCTTGCTGACGGCAAACTCCAGCACATCTTGGAGGTGATCATTATGGGCAGGGGCAGGAGGAATTTTACTGTAGAGACTGGAAATGAGAGACTGGATGATCCACGTTTCCATTGTGTCCTGCTACCTGAGAGCCACTGGGCTACCCATGGTCAGGGCAGTCAGTGCAGAGCCGTGTTGGGGCCCTTCCTCCTTCAGGGACAGAGGGAAGGTGCTAGTGCTCAACAACAGGGCTCTGCCTGGTTCTGTTGAGCGCTAACTCCAAGGCCCCAGGCAGGCTTGCGGAGTGAGAGCATCAGACCCCTGTGAGGTCCAGGAGAAGGCCCTCAGAGAAGAGCACTGGCTCCTTTCTAGGAAGCTGCTGAGATTCTCAAGGAGGGATTCATCCCTTCTCTCCCATGGACGCAGAGGATTGTAAGGAGCAGGGTGTTGTCCTTTGTCCAACAGAGACCTGTCCTAGGTCTCACCCACAAACCTGGGAACTTGACGGGGTCCTACCCCAGCACTTGCCCTGAACACTCTCGTCTCCCCTCCCCTCTTGCCTATTTAGCTATGGCTCTATGAACATGAAACAAACAGGAACTTCTTCTCCATCTCTAAGCCAAACTGGTTTATCAAGTCTGACCCCTCAACACATTTTAGGGGGTGTATTTCCAGTACATGTACAGAACTCATTATACCCCACTCAGACCTACATCACACAAGAATATTCATGACCAGAGTGTTGTCCGCTTTCCAAAAATAAGAATGGCCATAATAGGTCAGACCCAAGGTCCATCTAGCCCCTTACCTGTCTTCCAACCGTGGCCAATGCCAGGTGCTCCAGAGGAAATGAACAGAACAGGTAATGATCAAGTGGTCCATCCCCAGTCACCCATTCCCAGCTTCTGTCAAACAGAGGCTAGGGATAGCATTCTTACCCACCCTGGCCAAGGGCCATTGATGGACCTATCCTCTGTTCTCCCCCTGGGATGACAGAACCCTGATTGTCATGTCTGTCTTCCAGGCTCTATCCCAGTCTCTCACACAGATGTATCCTGTAACCAGCCCAGCTTAGGGAGCAGTGGAGACAGGTGATCTCATCCTCTCAAACCAAGGAACGTGGGTCTCATTGAGGCTCAGATGGAAGGTCCCATGCATCTCCTGGAGGTAAGAACCATTCACTCTTCCTGCCACTTGGGGCTCTTACAACAAACTGGGGGCTCCTGCTACATATCCTGGTTGGGAGCTTTCCCTATCCCTGGATCCCAGCCCTGGTACCTGTTTCTCATCATGATCTATTTCTCATCATGATATCCTCATTTTATTCTCAGAGGATGTGTCCAGGATCCTGGATAATGTTTTCTGCAGGAGATTTGAGCGGGGAGAGATCACTCACTGTCATGACCCAGGGGTCTTCAACCCAGGTCTGTAGGGTTCATGGGAGCAGCCACACTCTAACCCTCCACCTGGAAGCCTGCTGAACATTGCTTACTTAGCACCCATGAAGTTCAGCCCCTGTTTGAGGCTCCACTCCTGAGGTCCTATTGGAGGAGTCCCAGAGAAGCTAATTGGCCCCCTGGCCCTGCTTAAGGCAGCAGCAGGAACAGGAAGCTGACTGAACACCGGGGCTGCTCCCTGTTCTGGACCGTGCTGCCTGTTTCTGCTGCTGATCCCCTGGCTTGATTTCCTGGCATCTGATTTGTGGTTGTGATCGCAAGATTGTCTTTTGCTTCTGATCTTCCAGTCTCCTGACCCAGCTGGCTCTCGACTCCTGTCATGTGAGTGTGGACTCTGGCTCTGACCAGTAGGTCTGGCTGCCCTTGACCCAGCCGTGACATTGACTTTCGTACAATTTCTCCAATGCCCTTTTTTTTGCTGTCCAGCAAGATGCAGCAGTACCTTGGCTCCTAAAGTCTAGTTGCCTGCTATTCAAGGGCTGAGGAGTAGTGCTTGTATTTCCCCCACCCCAGCTGCTTTTCCTATGGGAGTCTCCCTAGAGCAGAGGAGAAATTTGCTCTTCTCTTAGGATCAGTCACAGCAGTAATTCCACCCACCCTGGGATCAGGAACCATTTTTGAAGCCCTTAGCGTGTGGGGTAGGTGGGGGCAGAGGCTGAGGCTCCAGCAGTTTCCACCGGAGGACACCACCCTGTCTTTCTATGGTCTGACTAGGGCTCACCATCCATCCTGGAACTGAACACCAGATGGGAGGTGATAGATTGTTCTTGTGTGTGATGGAGCTGTGTGCCAGAGAGGACCAGGAGCAGATGCACCACACGTGGCCAGGAATGGGCTAAACAGCCTGTAATACTAGGTGAGTACAACCATGGCCACATACAGACACCATGGGCATCCATGGGGACTGAATCTGGCCCTTTGCTACCAAGAGCACAACTCACTCCAACTTGAGTCATTATGGTAGTGACCCCTGACAGCCCCTCTGAGGGGGGTAAGTATTAGCTGGGGCACAGGGATGGAAAGTAATTGGCTGTGAGGTCAGACACAACATCACTGACAGAGGCAGGACTGAAGCACTGTACTGATACCAGTCCAGCTCCAACCACTAGATTCCACCCACTTCCAAAGCCAGAGACCCCAGGAGCCCTGACTCTGACAGCTAGGCCTTAAATGACCAGACCAAATTCCCTCCCACTCAAGAAGCCATAGAAGGGACCCATGTGTGGTGCATCATAGCTAATGATGAATACAGCGGGCTTTGTCGTGTGTGGTGAAGGGTTTAAAATGGGTCTCTTTACTATCACACTAAACTTTAAAATAGCTGGGTATGATGAAAGGGCAGGTCTATAAAGGTAAGAGATCACTCTTGAAGTCTGAGATTCTGTTGCTATTGCATGCTTCTACCAGCTGATCTCAACCCAACAAATCCCTCAGCTGGTAACTGAGCTCTTGTCCTCTTTTTCTGGACCAGCCACCAGAAATACATACATGTACAATATATGTGGCCAAGGAAATACAGAGGCATGGGGGTCACTTGCAGAGTTGCCTGTTAATGCGACTCTTGTGGGGGAGCATGGCCGGGTACTGTGCATTAGGCAGGAGACAAATGTCTCCAAGCCTGCACATCCTGAGGATCCAGAGTCCTCTCTCCAGATCCCAGAGTCCTAAGGAGCCAGATGGAATCTGGCCTCTCTCCCCTCACCTCAGCAGTCCAGAAGAAGCTGTTTGCAGACATGTCACATGTTCTCTCCTGCCACACTCACCTGTTGGTGACTAATGCAGTCACAGAGTCCAGTCTGGGTGTCCTGTATTCCTCTGGGCTGTGGGAAGCAGGAGGACTTGAGCTGCAATGGAGCCTCCTGTGCATGGGCTGAGTGGACAACCTCTCTATTGCCCTATCTGGCTTCCAGCAGCCGGGGGCTGAGGAGGAGGTGAAGGACTTACCCCAACACACTGCCTCTACCTATGCAGCAGCTCTAACATCACCTATCCCTGTACCCACTCCAGCTCCTCACAGAGCAGCAGCCCAGTAGTGCATGCCCAGATCACTGGCTGTAGCATATCGCCCCAGCTTAAGTCGCTTTGTAGAGCTAACCTTAATTCCAAGTAGCTTGTAAAATATTGTGAAGTGTTAGTGGGTGCTGGACACTTGTTGAGTTCAAACACAATCCGGTGATTTCAGTTTGGGCTGGACCAGTACAATGTTTTGAGCCTCAGGCGTGTGCCAAACAATGTTGTAAGAACTAGGAAACTTCACTCCAGTCCTCTTCTTGGGAATCCCTTGACCAAATAACCCCAATGTTGCACCATTAACTCTGCCTTGAACCGAGATGAGCTACAGCAATTTTCTAGATAATCTGTGTCAGCTTGTAGATTTTAGAGCACTAAGGAAATTTAGCTATTAATAAGCTCATCTCAGCTTTAGCCACAGTGCTTTTGCTGCCCGATTGTAATGGCACTGAACTGGGCCTTAGGTGATGGATCCCTTGGCCACTTGAGCTGGGCTGTACGACCAGTTCAGTGCTGTCCAAGGCAGGCTGCTGCCTTGTCAGCCTGCGACACTTCCCATTGGAGGAATGCACCAGCCAGAGGAGTGAAGAGCGTAGCAGGGATGTGCTTGCAGTGACCAGTCCCTCCGAAGGCCCAGCAGGAATCTGCCCATGACCGCATGGTTGAAAGACTGTATCTTTCCTCATAACCCTATGGACGGGCTAGTTTCATTGGCTCTGACGGGGGGTTGGTGAGTACAAATCCATCACGCTCATCACAGATCATGCAGAGGAGGGCAGAGTGGGGCCTCTCCCCCATCCACTTAGTGCCATCTCCTGGCTGAGTTGGCATGAGAGATGCGACATTATTAATTATTATTATTATTGGAGACAAGGTGGGTGAGGTAATATCTTTTCCTGGGCCAACTTCTGTTGGTGGAAGAGACAAGCTTTTGAGCTTACACAGAGCTCTTCTTCATATTATTATTTATTATTATAACCTGTATTATCATGTAGCCTCAGAGCTCTGAGTCATGGACCAAGGCCCTATGTGCTGCACAAACACAGCACCAAAACCAGCCCTGCCCCAAGGAGCTGATATCAAAGTGCCCTGAGACTGGATCACTGTTGGTACGTAAGTATACAGAGGGCTCCAAGACATGGCTCCTCCGAAGAGCTTGTGTAACCCACACACCTCCTCAGTGTCGTGTTCTGTCCCATCTAGTGGCACTACGACCACTTAGAGAGAGAGATTAATGAGTTTGCTCTACAACCTTACCTAACAGCCAGCTGCCTTTTACTTATGCAGTAGAGGCTCCTGCATCTAGCTCCAGAGGTCCCAGGTTCAATCCCGCCCGCTGATGACCGGGGTCTGTCAGTGTTCCACTTGGACTCCAAATGCCTAGCTCCCTCCTTGCTTTCTCAACCACAGCTCCACTCTGAGCAAAGTCTCCATTGTGCCGTCTGTCATGGTGACGCCCAGCTCCCTTCCCTGAGCTGATGCAGGGAAGTGCACAAGCAGTTCAAACTCTTCCCACCTCGGCAGGGCTCAGCTAAACCCCCAAAGCTTCCCCTCTCCAGGCCTGGGAGGACTGGGGTAGCTGGCAGGCTCAGAGGATGGGGTCTTTTGTCCTTACAAGGCAGCCACAGGGAGGGGGAGAGCAGACACAAGCCGTGTGCACTCAGGAGGCCACCGTGCTGCAAAGGGAGGACAAGAGTAGGGGCAGGAGTGGGAACGGCTGAGCAGCTGATCCCTGCAGCTGGGGTCCCTCTCAGGCCAGTGGCATTTACAAAGCACCAGGTGCATCCATGTGTTCCTGATGTGCTGGGCAGCCCTGCCAGCCCATTATGGCTTTCAGAGACCATGTCGGGGGGAGGGGGAGGCCAGACAATGGCAACATGGCTGCCTTTGTAGCCATGCTCCCATTGCTATGGGAATCAGCCAAGGAGGCAGCAGTCCAGGAGAGTTTGAGGTGGAGGTGGAATGCACTGCTATGGGGGAAGGTGTGAACTCATCGCACTCTAGCTAGGCTGGTGTGACCTCAGGCAACACTTCTAGTCTGGGGTAAGAGAACCCTTGTGCAGTTTAGCTTGTGTCACTTTGGAAACAGTTTAAGCTAAGCTGGAAAAAGCCTCTCTTATTTCACATGGAGAGTGTCCATACAGGGAATTCTAGGGCACAGTACAAGTGGGGCAGTGACAGTACAGATATCCCAGTATGCAGCCCAGTTGCAGGCCCCAATCCTACTGCTCCTATGCAAATTGGTGGCAACCTCCCGTGTGGTGTAGAACCAGGTTGTTTGGCTCCAGTATTGTCCTCTCAGCTTGGTGCGTTCCAAGGAGCCGACAAATGGGCTTGGGGACAGATTGCTCCTGGGGATGCCAGGTAATCAAATGACAAGCAGCGGCTCATCCCAGACTGTCAGCTCCAGGCGTCACCTGTCTGTGAGTTGCATTTGCAGGAGATAAAGCAGCAGCCTGCTTAGTTGCACAGCTGTGGAATCCTCCCCTCCAGAGCCAGCATGGGCGGCAGGACCAGCCGATAACGTCTCATGCTCAGTCCAGCTCAGCTCTTTCAAAACGCAATAAACAAACTTGGAATCCACAATCCTGAGTTCACAAAGCAGCGCTTCACGCTGGGCAGAGCTCTGGGAGCGCTGTTCAAAGTGCCTGGCGGATTAAAAACCTCTCAGTGCTCGGGCCAGAGCCTTTACTTCGAAACGTAAGATAAGGAGGAAACTCAAAACATGCCTGTGGGCTGGTGGCTGTATTTGATCCATGTTAAAATTATTTTGCTCATTTTGATCAGCCTTAAGCTGTGGGAAAAGCGGTGAAGGGCGTCGCATGCCTGTGGTGAGAGTTATCTTGATGAAGCCTGCACTTTGCAAGATTATATGTAATGAAACCAAAATGAAATTCCTTCTTTTATCTGAAGGTTGCAAAGAAGCATGTCTGGGCGTGCGGTACCTGGGCACCTGTTCCTCATTAAAGAGGGCCGGACGTCTGTGGCCTGCAAGGAGCAGAAAGCATATCCAAGACCTGCAGGCAGGGCAAGCAGGGTCTGACCCCAGCCTCTGTTCTCGTCTAACATGCACGCCGATACCTGGGCTCAGTAGGCTTCCCTGAGTCTGGCGCCAGAGCTGAGAAAATGCCTTTTATACCCTGCCAAGACATGGCCAGCCAAAGCTTGCTTTTTTTTTTTTTTTTAAGAGACAGGCTTCTTTTTGGTGGGTGTTTGAAAGCTGGTGTTTAAAGCACTAGGAAAAAGGTGGGAGGATTTAGTTAAATGTTTTTTGAACATGTCCTCCTTTTATTTGAGTCTGTGAATTGATAAGTTGATATCATGGTTGCCCTACATTATGTGGTTCTCACAGTTCAGGGAGAAGATGGCACCGAGTCACGCTGCAACTGTTACTCGACTGCAAAATGAGATCTGAGCAGGAACAGCCCAAGCCAGTTATTGGAGCAGACGTTACACATCTCAAGTACTGCCAGGTGAAAGGGCATTGATTAAGACCAGCTTCTTGCCAGGCCGAGTGCTCTGGTAATGAGCATGGGCTTGCTCTGAGGACTCTGCAGTAACGACCACAGTGACAATTGTTGATGCAACACCATTAACCTGGGCCATGGAACTGCAAAGAACTCCTGAGAATCGCTGCCTTCATTTGGAATATTTCTCATCCGAAGCTCTGGCTGGCGAGGGATGCCTCATAGCCCCACATGCTCTTCGAACACTACTGATATGCAAATTTCAAAGGCTGTCCTGAAGGCATTGACTTCAACCAGCACTGGCCCTCTGTGGTTGCCATGAGAGACACAATTCTTCTCAATGGTGCTGAAAAGCCCCAGGAATTAGGAATTTCAAAATAAGATTGAAACTGCAGGCAAGGACTTTATGGTTCAGGCCCCAGCCTGACACTTACAAGATCTGGGTTTAGTTCCCTGCTCAGCCAGACTCCCTGAGTGACCTGGGACAAGGCTTTTAATCTTCCTGTGCCCCACTTTCCTAGCTGTGAAATAGACACTATACAGTATCTTGCTTTCTCTCATGCCTTGTCTACTTAGAATTGAAGTTCTTCAGGACAAAGTCTGTTAGACCCAGGCAAACACTTTCCCATTGAAAAATGGGGTTTTGTTGGGGGGAAAAAAATTCACAGAAAATTCGTTTTCAATTAAAATATTCATGTTTTTGCTGAAAACTTGAAATATCATCCATCACCTTTGCATCCGCCGTGCCTGTGAGTGGGTGGGTACAGATACCTGTTCTTTGGGCAGCTGTGCCAGCCGCAGCTTGTGGCCTCCTTTAAGAGGAAGCACCCATTTATACCCCAGTGTATTTCTCTGGTTCCCCTCCTCAGAGGAAACAGCCGATTCTGCATGCAGAGGCAGAGATTTTCAGCCATTGAAGGGATTTAGAGACAAAGACTTTAGCAGAATTGAAACATCCAGCCTCTATAAGCAGCTTTGGAAATCTCAGCCAAAGGCAGGAGGCAAACTCACCCATAGGTGGTGCCGTTGGGACTGAAGTGTGAGGCATAAGTATGGAAATTTCCGAGAAAGGAATTCTGGGAGGTACTTTCATGTCTCCATGGCCCATTCCAAACACCATGTATTGCTTATCACATCTCTCCATAGCACTAATGGGTAGGGTACTGGAGGAGTTTTGCATCAGTTTAAACCAAATAACTGAAACCAGCTCACTCACCATAACAGAGTTTTAATATTAAACTCAGCTGTTACTGGCCCAGTGTTACCCAGCTTCTCACTGCTTCTACAATGAGTGCAGGAACATAGGTAGCCATGTATTTAAATATAAGTGGGGCTGTGGTGCTGCTTGGGTAATCGATGGCCTGTCGTTATATTATTGCACCCAGTAAATTATGCATTAAATCAAGTTGTTTGAGCAAATAAGCTCTAATATGCCTGTTGTGTACATAATTTCTAGTAAGCATTAGTCATTACATTAATGCTAAGTCCACAGGGTTGTCGAGACTAAGGGCTGTTCCGGGACATGCCCATTAACGTCAAGGGGTGGCTCTGCTTTCACTCAGAGCAGAGTTTAGCCTGTACGTGCTGCGCCACCCGATTTTCATAGATTCACAGATTCCAAGGCCAGAAGGGACCATTTTGATAATTTATTCTGACCTCCTGCATAACACAGGCCACAGAACTGCCCCAAAATAATTCCCAGAGCAGATCTTGTAGAAAAACATCCAATCTTGATTTAAAAATTGCCACTGATGGAGAATCCACCATGGCTCTTGCTAAATTGTTTTAATTACTCTCACAGTTAAAAATTTGTGCCTTATTTCCAGTCTGAATTTGTCTAACTTCAACCTCCAGCCATTGGATTGTGTTTGACCTTTCTCTGGTAAGAAGAGCCCCTTCCCAATGTAGACAAATATAAACTGTAATCAGGTTACCTCTTAACCTTCTCTTTGTAGAGCTCTTTGAGTCAACCACTATAAGGCATGCTTTCTAACCCTTTAATCATTCTCGGGGCTCTTCTCTGAACCCTCCCCAATTTATCAACATCGTTCTTGAATTGTGGGCACCGAACTGGACACCGTATTCCAGCAGTGGTCACACCTGTGTCAAATACAGAGGTAAGAATCACCTCTCTACTCTTACTCTAGATTCCTGTTAATGCATCCCAGAATCCCATTAGCCCTTTTGTCCACAGCATCACACTGGGAGCTCATGATCAGCTGATTCCACACCATGATCCCCAAATCTTTTTCAGAATCACTGCTTCCTAGGACAGAGTCTCCCATCCTGTAAATATGGCCTACTGTGACACAGTATATAAACCCCACACTGAGCAAACAGGAGTTAACCAATCACTTTTGGCCACAGAGGCCATGCCCCCTTGCCCCTGCTATGCATGCTCCCCATGAGGGGAACAGATAAAAGGCAACTGGTCATCTCAGTCTCGGGTGGCTGAGGAGGAGGAAGGACATGTGTTGTGGGCTCCTGCAGAAGAACCACTGACTCTTCAGACCACCAAGGCTATGGACCCAGACTCCACTGTGGAGAACCAGCCAACTTGCAATCAGTAGCAGTCTAGTCACTATGGAAAGCTCTGGAGAGCTGTTGGGAGAGTCCAAGTGGTTCTCATTGGTGGCACGTGAGCTGGACTGGCTGTTCACTTGCCCTGTATGTCAAGCCACCTCAAGGCCTTTCACCTAAAGCCAGCCAGAAAGCTAGGATGCTTTTCCTGAACTGCAGTTATGATTTCCCTTTCCACTTCTGTACTGTGGACACACCCACACTGCTGTGACTCTGGCATATGCATTCTCTCCCATCTGAAAAGTGATATGTCAAACTTCCCCCATGCATGTTTTAATTCCCAGATGCTATGGGCCAAATTCCCAGCTGACCTAAGAAGATGTAGCTCCAAATTTTCTAAAAAAATTCAGCCTGGGGCAGATGTCTGGCATGGAAAATTTCAGTCCCACAGCTAAAGTTTGGCAAAGATATACACAACTGAAAACAGGTGCTGATAATGGGACGTGTTGGGTAACCTCACTAATAGGCAGCACTACCAGCCTCGCCTATAATTATATCAAAATAAAAACTATGTAAAAAGAACATTGACTTTGCAAAGTCAACCACTCCAAAAATTAGTAAATGCCAGAATTAAAGTTACTTGTGCTACCTTAATTCCACCCCCAGTGCATTGTGATACAATGTTTAATGACATGATCATATATGGTTTTTTTTTACAGACCCCCCTGCCTCATTCAATGCACAGGATGGAAGTTGCATGGAAGCTGGGGTGAAACATTTTTAAATCATCAGGCCCAGGTAACTTGCACCCAAAAGTCCTAAAAGAGTTGGCTGATGAGAGCTCTGGCCCGCTGATGTTCATTTTCAATAAATCTTGGGATCCTGGGGAAATTCCAGAGGACTGGAGGAGGTACTTGTGATGGGTTCGGTCACAGAGACCCCCCTGGGGACCGTCACCTGACGTGCTGGAATCACCTCTGAGACGGTTTTCCCTGCAAGCTTGGAACTCCAGAACCTTTTCTTGTTGAGCCAGACATGCTAACCTGCTGCAATGCAGACCCAGGTCTGGTCCATGCCCCCAAAGCTGTAGACTTTAACGAAAAACTGCTCAGCAGGTCACCTATCTCCAGCACCCAGACACCCAATTCCCAATGGGATCCAAACCCCAAATAAATCCATTTTACTCTGTATAAAGCTTATACAGGGTAAACTCATAAATTGTTCACCCTGTATATCACTGACCGAGAGATATGCTCAGTTGTTTGCTCCCCTGGGTATTAATCACTTACTCTGGGTTCATTCATAAACAAACATGATTTTATTAAGAATAAAAAGTAGGATTTAAGTGGTTTCAAGTAATAACAGACAGAACAAAGCAAAAACACACAAGCCTAAGTCTAATACATTAAGAAACTGTTTACAGGTAAAATCTCACCCTCAGATGTTCCAATAAGCTTCTTTCACAGACTAGACTCCTTCCTAATCTAGGCCCAATCCTTTCCCCTGGTACAGTCCTTGTTAGTTCCAGCAGACATCTTAGGTGGAAAGCAGGGGTGTTCTCATGACTGGAAGCCCCCTTTGTCCTGTTCTGCCCCCTTTTATAGCTTTGGCACAAGGCGGGAGTCTTTTGTCTCTCTAGGTCCCCACCCCTCCTTCTAAATGGAAAAGTACCAGATTTATGATGGATTCCAGTATCCTGTGACATGGTCACATGTCCTGTGAGACCTTATCCTTCATTACCCATGGGCTGGCCAGCACGTACACAGGAAGGCTTGCAGGTAAATAAACCCATTCACAACCAATTGTTCTAGTCAATGGGAGCCATCAAGATTCTAAGCCACCATTAATTGCCCACACTTTGCATAATTACAATGGGACCTCAGAGTTATACTTCATATTTCTAACTTCAGATACAAGAATGATACAAATAGAATACATGCATGCAAATAGGATGAACACACTCAGTAGATTATAAGCTTTATAATGTGTGGCAAATTGCCGGAACTACTATAATGGGTCTTGCGCTTTCTCTTCTTGGATGGGGGTTCAGGGCACTGTTTCTTGCCCCTGAACTGGGGTATTAACTGCCCCACTAGTGTCCTAGAGGAGGGGAGTGGAGAGGGAGGACCCGGCCCCACCCTCTACTCTGGATCCCAGCCCAGGGGACCTAGGGATAGCGGTTCCTTCCCCTGGGCTACTTCCCTCTCCTGCCCTTCAGCTTGTGGGGCTTCCTGCCCTCCCTCTGCACAAACCAGGTGTCCCTTTACCTAAGGTCTTGGTCATCTTAGCCCATCGCAGCACTTCTCCAAACTCTCCTCTGCTTCCCTCCAAACTGCTCTCTGCTCCAACACCAATCCACTCTGCTTCAACTCCTCCTCTTGTCTGATTGAAGCAGGGGGCTTTTATCATGTGACTGGCTTCAAGTGCTTTAATTAATTTATAGCAAACTTTCTTCCCTCTACAGGGAATAAGGCTCCCTTGTAACACTCTCCTGCTGCTCTCTGGCCATGCTGTATCACAAATGATACCTTACAAGAGACCTTTTGCATAAAGCATATTCCAGTTACATCATATTCACGTTTGTATTTCCATAAAACATATGGAGTGCAACGTCACAATGCTAATGTTCTGCCAATACTCCAAAAGGGCAAGTGAGATGGCCCAGGTAACAGCCTGGAATGTGATGATACCCAGACATCAGTTTGCCCTCTAAAAAACAGATGTTATGAGGTTGGTGAAACCTTGCTCGGTGTTGAGTTAAAGCCTTGTTCAAGCTGATGTGTGAATGTGCCCTTCACTTAAGATAGCGCTAAGAAACATTTAAGGGGCCACACCTAAAACAGGATCTCATAGAACAGAGGTTCTCAAACTTTTTTTGTTGACCCCTTTTCAATGCAATGTTAATCATGGACTACCAACTGAGAAACTGATTGACAAAAGTGTGTACTTCATATAAACACATACTGTTAGTAAAATGCTTTAAGAAAAAGAGTAGAAGGGTACTTACAAATATCAGTGTGATGGGTGGGCCTGCTTCTTATGGCAGAGTCTATCTATCCTTTGTGTGATGGTTGACAAGCAAACTCGTAAATCACTCTCCACTTCCAGTCGAGACCTGAACTTTGTCTTCATAGCTGGCATGGCAGAGAATGATGCTTAACATATATATGTTTTTCGGAAAGGTAGCCACACTTTCATTGCTTCTGTAACTAAAACTCGGTACTCTGTAGCACCAGTTGGCCAAAATTGACAAGGTCTCTGTTCCTGAAACTTAATTTTCAGTGTGCGGGCACAGGTAGTTCGAGCAGCTCCTGTTCTGCTTTTCCACTCAAACGGCAAGATGCCACAGCAGAAGTTGAGAACAGATCCTGGAACCAATCATATTCCTCCATGTTGATATTTGTAAAGTAAACCGTGAAGTGCTCAGTCAAAGGTGAGCAACAATCCCGTCTCTCTCACAGTCAATTTTCATGCTGTTCATATCCAGAAATTCTGTCCATAGTGGAAACAGATCTGAGGTTCCACTGCTCAGCCTAGTTTTCCAAATCTCTACTTTCTTCTGAAATGCTGCACTCTTGTCATTCACCTACAGTATGGTTGTACTGCCGCTTTGTGTGGACAGGTTCAGCGCATTCAACAAGTTAAAAAAGTCTGTGAGTTATCAGGTCAGAAAAGTGTGTGGTGATCTTGGGACTGTGCACAGAAAGAAAACTCAGCAGCTCTTTGAAAAGCTCAAAAACTCTTTCCAACACACTGTTGTGAGATAGCTAATGCACTTCCATATGAAACAATAATTTGTCATGTCTTGCACCCATTTCTAAACACAGCCTTGCAAAAAGGTGGGAATTCAAAGGCCAGGACTTTACAAAATTCACGATTAGCACATCATGTAATTCATGTTCCAGTCTCTTTGATGCAAGGGCTTGGTGACCCAGCGTACAGTGTGTTACCACGTGGGTTTATGGTTCATATTCTTGCTCCACCACCAATCCTATTGCCTGTCATAGTGACAGCACCGTCTGTGCAAACAGCAACACGCTTCTCCCAATTCAGAGATTCAGCTTTCACGAAATCATCCAATAATCTGAATATTTCCTAATCTGGTGTCTGTTCTGGTAACTCCTAACAAAGAAAATCTTCCAAAATTCCCCTGCAGCCAAACATAATGAACAAAAACTAACAATTGTGCTGCGTTACCGACATCACTTGTCTCAGCAAGCTGAACTGCAAACTGTTCACACATACACTAGTAGGAGAATTGAAGAGCTTTCAAATTATGTAAAATGGCAACAAATTGTGTCTTTAGAAAGTGGTATGGCCTTAAGTTTCTTCACTGCCATCTTCCCTTACCATCACTTCACACATTTCTACAGCAGCTGGAAGAATCAGTTCTTCTCCAGTGGTGTGGGATTTTTTACTTTTTGCAAGCTGAAGATATTGTTTGTCATTTGAGTTTTCTGTTGATTGTATTCTTTCTTTGGCTGAAAAAAGTCTCTGGATTTATCTTTATACTCCAGGTGGCTTTGTTGTGAAGTGTCGTTTCAACTTTGCAGGTTAGATTGCTTCGTCTGATAGGATTTGTAAGCATACAAAGCATTGTGGTCGTCCATTACTAAATCCCATAAAACCAAAATCAATAGAACTTTCATCAAACTTTCTGATCTTCATTTGTTTCTCATGGTTTGACTCTGCATTGTCCATGGCTTCAGTACAACTAGCAGTACTAGTATGAGGACATTTTAAAAACATATCCATTTTCGATATAATTTGCTCACACACTGTAAAAATATATTCCATTTCCATCTGCCAAAGACAGTCATCAAAAAAGCGTACATCACTTCTGATTTGTCACAAAGCAGTGAGGTTTTTTTACATTCATGCTTATGCAATGTGAGTATTATGGCATTGTTCATGCATCATGGAATATGTTGTATAAACAGAAATAGTAATTTTGTCAGCTTTAATTGTGAGGCAATGAAATATGCGGCGAGATTTCTAAAAAAATTTTCGTGAAATTTTGCAGACCCTTTATGCAATTTCGAAGGACCCCCTGAAGTCTGCAGACCCTAGTTTGAGAACAGCTGTCATAGACTCGGTTCAGAATCTAGCATCATGTGGGTGAGGAGGTTCCACTGAGTATTTTGACCAGATGGGCGTGGGCAAGAACACACAGAAACTGGAAACAGACAAGAACAGAAAGAGAGAGAGACAGAGGCAAAAAAAAGCAAGAAGGCACCTGTAACCAGAGTGTGATCCTGGAAAAAGCTAGAGAGAGAGTTTTGTGTTGGCTGGACTATAAACTAAGACACTGCTCCCTTTGTTCTGGGTGCTGCCTGCATTCAGAGAAGCAGGACTTTGTACATTCCTCGTAAATCAACAAGGATGCATCAAACAAAACAAGAGAGTCCATCAATTTCTATTTCCAACTGGAACATCACCAGGGCTCAGAAATTTGTCTAGCCACTTGGGTTGACAAAAGGCAACCCAGTTCCAAACAGTTTCCTCCCTCCCAGGGCTGCTGTGGGGTTAACGAGCAAACATTTCTAAAGCACCCACAAACAGAAGGCACCAATGTTACATTCCTTACTGTAGTGTGCGTGTAGTAAAACCAACGCACAGACATGGGAACGTGAGTGCGGTGAGGGTCTGGGCTTGCTCCAGCTGACATCAATGGCAAAGTTCCTTTAAATACCGGTGGTGCCGGATCTGTCCCCATGGGGGTGACCAGGCTGTGAAAGATAAGCAGCTTGGCTTTTTAGAGAGTAAATGGTCCTGATCCTGGAGAGTCTTGGGTTTGCTAGCCAACACCCCATTCTCTCACTTGTTACTGGTACTTAAAAGTCCAGGCTAGCCTTTGATGTAGCCAGTGCTGGCTGCAGTTGCAATTACTGCATTTACTGTGTGAGTGGCAACCACTGTTGGATTTTCCACCCCACTAACCTTCCAGTTTTGATGATTCACTAGGGACTCCAGCCAAGACCTTTGTGTGGAGGACCAAAGAATGAGCACCAGGGACCTTGCTGGGCGGGACACAATTCTCTTCCCCAACCTAGAACCAGATCCTGGGACCCCCTATGTTGCTGCTCTGTTGGCTGTCATGGCAGCTGCTGCCCCATGCTTTTGCTGCTAAGAAGTATTGGCTATGGGATTACCATCAGTGCAATCTGTTGGACATGGCCCTGCCTTCTCTGTGCACTGTCAGAGGCAGACCTTCTGTGGGTTACACAGCTCCTGGGGCCCCTGGTCCTCAACAGCCCAGAGGAAGGTCAACCTAGATCTGAGCAAAAACTGGAGTTTCTGTCTTGCAAGAAATTCTGGTATTTCCACATTTGATTGGTTGGGTACAGAGCAAAAGACACAACACTTTCCCTTCTAGGTCACTGGCTGCTATTCAGCTCAGGTCAGTAAAGAGTGCAAGCCACTGTAGGATGACTGTATCAGTTGGTGGGGGGCGATGCTCTATCAGAAAACCGGCTCCAGCACTAACAAACTAGCCTTGACAAAGTCCTCATTCATTTCTCTTCATTTAGTTGACTCTATTCCAAGCTGTGAGTGAACCAGAGGAACAGATAAAAGCACTGTGATCACAAATGGTTTATTTCTCATGTTAGCACGCATGGTTTCATGTGGTTTTTCGGTGACATGGTGCTGCTAATACACCACATACAGACACCTGATGAAAGCAGCCTCTTTAAATACAATGATTAACTTCAAAATACATCCTTATCTGTGACTCCTTGTATAATTTATTTGAACCATCACAAAGGCTATTAACTTCCCTCCCCTTCATTGGTATTTACTAGGTTTTTAACTCAAAACAGGCAAAGCTCAAAGTCCAATAGGAGTGTTGTAATCTACATGACTTAGAGCATATGCATGTTGAGTAAATTTTATACTATCCAAAAATGCCATAAAACTTTTATAGCAGGAAGGGTCAAGCTAGATACACAGATTTTTATTTCATGCTGTAATTTCTTGTTCAGGAAAGACTTGAAACCACAAGACATTTGACCTTTCCACATTAGGCTTCTCCAGATCCGATCGGGGGAAACTAGATGCACTAAGACTTGCTACTCCATGAGGAGGATTCAGGGAACTGAGCTTGGTTTTAAAGACACTTGCTTTTGTAAATAGCAAGAGAAGGTGACTACAAACAAAAGGCTTAGGTTTAAGGGCACTTTTAGCAATACGCTTTTAACTGACAGAAAGAAAAGCATCTGCAGAAGCTAATATGAAAGCAGACAAACCTGCAGAAAGGAGTCTACAGATTGACCGAAAAGCAATCTGATCTTACAACAGCATGAGTGCTGTCTGTCTTTATTTAGTTATAAAGACACTCTTGTCTTGAACTAGACAAAACAAGAGAAGACGTCTGATAGGAGCCCAAATCGCTATTGCCTTGACTCTTGCATATCAAAATGAAAAGTTGAACCCTTGAAAATTTTCATGAGCCAGAAATCCAAACAAATTTTCAGTTGGGGGGAATCAATCAAAAGGTTTTGTGCAGATAATTTTGAAAGGTTCCATTCAGCTTTTTTTTAGTCTAAATTTACTAAAATGTCATTTTTGACTCAAAACATTGAAACCTGCCATTTCAAAAATGTTGAACCAGGACGGCTTGACAATTTCAACATTTTTTTCCCCAAAAAAACTTTTTCAAGGCAGGAGAGTCATCAAAAGTCACCCTCTTTTTGGAACAGTTTCATTTTTGATGAATCAGCATTTTTCCAGGTGAAAAAACAGTTTGTCACAAAATTCCCCACCAGCTTTAAAATACACTTTGTTTACCTCTGTGTCCCGCACCATTGGTCTCTGTGGCACTTTGCAGGGCACTTTTTAGGTACAATCCTGCACCGGGCAGATGCCAGTGTAAGAACCTGATCCTGTAAACATTGTTGTTGATGTGTCACCCTGGGTGCAGTGGGATTGTCTCTGCGGGTGACCAAAGCACGTAAACAGGTGCTGGCAGGTTTGGAGCCTCAGACAGACAAATGGAGGGGATCAATGACATCAGGTGATAAGGGGAGAGAGAGGTAAGTCTTGCAAGGTGCCAGGCTATTATAGGGTGCCACATACCCCAGAGCAGCTCCCTTCTCCCACTGTTTTGTCTGGTGGAAGAAATGTATAAGTGGCTGGCTAGGGTCAGGTTGGTCATAACAACAGGACATCTCCCTCTTCATGGTCTGTGACTGAAGATGAGGCCCAGTTCTGCCGTCAGTGGAGCAGGAGCGGGCCCAGTGAGTGCCATGTGGCAGAGATCAGCGAGGTGGGGAAGGAGAATTCTGCATGTTCTATTATTTCTCTCCTCTGTGCACAGATCAGCCCTGACCCTGCCTACACCTGGTTGATTGATCGGGGACAGTTTGGGGCATGTTGGTGCCAGTTCAGGGCAGCATTTCCACACTCGTTGGGGGCACAGGTGAGAGCTAATAAACTGTCAGAGAGTGATTTCTATGGAGTGCCTAAGACTTTTCCCATTGCTTTATTAAGTCCAGGATTACAGGCCTGAACTGCCAGAGCTTACCCCTGCCTTTAATTCAAGTAATTAGGAGCAAGATGTAGGAAATGCTTCAGGTCTAGCTGGTGGCTTCTCCCTGGGTCCTTGAGATAAGTGCGTTGGCCATGCGTATAACTGCACAGAGGCGGTTTATCATCCTAAGAGCACATCACTAAAACACCAGCCAGAGAGTATGAAAAGCAGGATGCTAAGTGCAGTCAAAGGGGTGCCACGCCCAGGCTGCCCCTGCAGAACCAGCCCAAGAGGCCACCCTCTTTGTTCACTGTGCGGTCAGCGGGCAGCTGCTCTCCCTGGAGATTCCCTGAGGGCACAGTTATACTGACAGGGACCTGTCAGAAGGGCAAGAGGGATTGGGGTGAAGGTGCTCTGCACAGCACTACTCCCCCACAGTGCCTGACCTTTGCAGCCAGATGGGGGTGTGGGGCAGCCAAGGATGAAGAAGGGGCTAGGGCAGATGACCAGAGGACACTATGTGGCCTGCACTGCAACTCAGGAGGTCTGGTGCTAATCCCAGCTCTGCCATTGACCTGCTGGGTAAACTTGGGGCAACCATTTCCTCTCACCTTAGTCTGAATATGAGCTCTTTGGGGAAGGACACACCTCAAGGCATGCTGCGTGGGTGCCGTGTCTGGCCCAATGGGGCCCTCAGCTCATCCAAAGCCTTTAAGTGCTCATGAAAATGAAAATAGTAAAGAACCACAGAGCAGCTCCCTGGGAGTACAGGAGACAGGTGGGATTCTGGGATGGGTAGATGGCCTCTGTAGATCTGTGATGACTGGTGTCCCTTTGCACACCCACGCCTGTATGTGGGCTGAACAAGGAGGAGGTGAGTTAAGCTAGCACCAAATGAATCATGTCATTTCACCAGCTTTTCACACTTTCTAGCAGAGCTGGTCAAAAATGGCAATTATTGTCCAGCAAAAATGCCAATGCCACTTTCATTTTATTTGACATTTTTCATGGATTTTTCATTTCAATAACGTTGTTTCTTTGGCTTAGTTACTAAATGAGAAGTGGCATTAGACTGGATTTGACTCATATTCAAATGTTTTCGGTTTTGGGCTTTATGTGGGGCTCTTCTCTGCTTTCTCTCTCCTTTGTCACTACCAAAAAAAGAACTTTTTTCTTTTTGAATCAAATCAAATTGCATAGAGAGTATTTTTAAAAAATGGAATGAAATTAGAATGAAAATTTTCCTTTTGACAAAAAAAATCAGAAAGTTTCAAATGCTCCTGATGTTTTTTTGGCAAACGTTGATATTGTTCGTCAAGCCGTTTTCTGTCAAAAGTCTTTTCAACCAAAACAATTTGACCAGCTGATGTAGGCTACACTTGAAAGCATTCAGTTGTGATTAAGTGCAGTGATTAGCACTGTGATTGTTATGACTATAAACACTAGACGGGGCTAGGTCAATATGTCACATTATTCTTATGTAGTGCTATTATGACCTCAAAGGTAACCTAACCAAACATAACCCTTCCATTCTGGCTAATTTGCAAGCTGCAATTCTATTGGTTGAAATGAGTTAATGGTGTGCAAGGGACTCTCTGCGTGACCACTCTCTGTTCCTTTTGGTGTATGACATGGCCCCAGCTGTCACTGCTCTCCGGGGTCCATGGCCGCATGCTGCTCCTGCAAACGGATGCTGCCCCATTGCTTTCTGTGTAATTTATCCAGGAGCTGCCGCTAGCCAGAGCGCTCCCTGAAAATCCACTGTGTGCAGTAGGCATTAATACACTTGAGAGCTTGTTTCACATCTGAGCACCTATTTTCAGTGTCTTAAATTACAGTGTCAGTGTCATTTCATTGTAGCCAGAAGGAACAAGTCAACATATGGTATTCCAGCCAGCTGACTTTCCAGGGACCTCACCACACCCCGTGAGCTAATGCTTGGTGTTTACTTTGTCTCTCTGTGTTGCTAAACAGAAGTGGCGGAATGCTGCTCTCCCCGTGAATGCCTGACCTATTCCCAAGCAAGGACGCTAGGCTAGCCTCACTTGTTAAACTCTTCTTCTGACAAATCGTTTTGGAGCTGGGCCTGACAAGCTGCCTGGGCTGTAAGTACTGCTGGATTGGTTCCCAAAGCCTTCTGGTGTAAATGGGAAACAGTGGCAGACATGCACACCAATCACTGCCTTTTACTTTATAAAGGATGGCTCCAGATCGTCTGCAGCTATCAGGGCTGACTTCCCAATATCAAAGCCATATGGGAATAGGAAACCGCTGGCAGCTGCTGTTTGCTCTCTGGCCTGCCACCTAGGGGACACAGGCTAACCTGCAGCAACAGCTCCTACCCGCAGGGTCTCTGGTTTCTCGGCTCTCGCTCCTCTTGGCCTAGGAATGTTTTTACCAACAGAGAATGGGAATGAATAATTCAAAGAGAGAAATGCAGCCAGCATGATACAAACAGTCTTGTAGGTTTGCTCTGCATTTGGAGAGCAGTGAACTCCAACCTCCAAGGGAATGATTCCCAACAGCTGTCCCCTTCCTCAGTGTCCAGGGGCTTGCATTTTACCAGGGTGGGGAGTATCTAGTGGCCAGTCTCTCGGACATGTCTTGCTGCTGGGGATCACCTCCCCACGTCCTCAGAGGAACCAGGCAGCTGGGGTGAGTTTGGCAGCTGTGTACATCCCTCATCTCAGACGTCACACTATGGCTGGCTGGGAATTTTTTGACAAAACTTCTATCAGTTGGAAATGACTGAGTCATTGAAACCAAAACTCTTTGCAGGAAACGGTCGCTATTGATACATGTCCCTGTCAAAAACAATTAGATAAAAAACAAGCTTTGAAATTGTTGAAATTTCCCAAACGGGTTCTGTTTTTTGTTTTGAAACAAATTTTCCCTTTGGAAACGTACGTTCTTAGTAAAAAAGAGAAGTAAAAATGAAGGTCAAAACTGAAACAAAATGTTTTTAAATGATCGAAATGAAACGTTTTAATTGACCTAATGTGATTTTTTATTTTTATTTATTTATTTTTGGATTGTCAGTTCATACTTTTCTCCCCATTTTGGGCAATTTGGGAACCACTTTCAAAATTTTAACAGTCTACATGGCCTGTGAAAAGAATTTCCCGCCCAACTTCTCATTACATGCAGGCTCTGGGTTGAGTGGGTCTGTGGTTTAATTCAAATGTTTTGCATAGCATCAGCTCTGATGGCAGCTGGGGAGCGAGCAGCAGAGTGCGTGAGACGCTGAGCAGCACAGACCCTGCAGGAAGCAAGCAGCCTGATGATGGTTAGTGACCAGTGCCGGCATTCAAACAAGCTGGATTCTCAGCCCAGCTCCCCCACTGATTCATGGTGTGATTGTCCCCTCTGTCTGCATCGCTTTCCCTTGTAAATGGGGATAAAACACTCATCTCCCTCACAGGGTTGCTATGAAGCTACGGTCATTACTGCTGAAAAAGCACGTTGGATGAATTAGTCTACGGAAGGGGGGGAATATTCTTGTTGTTGGAATGTCCCCAGCAATGAAATACAGAGAAGGACAAAAAGAATTTCTCGTTCAGAAAGGAATTATTTGGGGGGAGTTCTATGGCCTATATTATACTGGAGGTCAGACTAGATGACCACAGTGGGTCCTTTCTGGTCTTAACATCTATGAATCTACAAAAACTGAACCGCTGGGTCTGATTCAGAGACTCTTGATTCACGTGAGTCATCCATGGACCTTCAAAGGTATTTGGGCTCCTAATTTTCACTGAAATCGGATCCTTGAGGATCTGGGCCTGGACTACACCCATGTTTGGGCTCAGCCTGCAAACAGAGTATGTGCTGGGTTTTCCAGTGACAGGGTTTTAAACTTCAGACCTGAAAAAGAAAAAAAGCCAGCAGGAACGTTAAATGAGTCTGTTTTCTAGTGAGCGGAGTAAACAACCTTTTATGTCCAGCTCAGCCCTGTGGCAAACGGCCCCCCTTGTGTGCACCTTTGAACTTGGAGCTCAACAAGCGTGCAGCAATCCATGGACATATGGAATCTCCCCCCAAGGCCACGTTCCTGCCACTCTGCCAGACACTCACCACAACGTGTTGCAGCTTGGCCCATCGCCCTAGGTTGTATTGGGCATATGTGCACTTTCCACTAGAGGACCCCAAAGCAGCAGGACTTCCCTGGACAGCTTGGAGTTGCTCACCACGCATGGAAATGACCACTCAGGTGTACAGGGAAAGTGTGTTCCGGGCTGCCCCGAAGATCTGCACAAGAAGCATTGATGGAAGGGGCAGGGAAGGCCTGTCCCTCCACAGGCTGTCTCCAGTGTGCCCCAGCAGCTGAGTGATGGGTAGAGCTCTGTGAAAAGAAATTGTACTGATGGGAAAATATCCAGCATTTGCAGGTTGGCAGGGAGGGGGAAATGGACAGGCAGCTGGCTTTGAGCAAAGAGGAGCAGGCGCCGAGGGAGGGGTCTGACACCCTGGTCATGGAAAGTTGTGTTTGCAGCAACAAGGGAGATTTTCCCACCCGGAAAAACATCCAGCAAACTCCTTCACAGTGTCAGCACCAGGGCGGCATCTCCCCCCATTCCCCAAAGCTGTGTCTGCCTACGGGAGCTGCAGTGCCTTGGCCTGGCTAAAACAGATGAGGCTTTGTCACGTGAAAGGGATCCGTTTGCCTGGCTCTGCGCTGGGATTACTACAGGGTCTCCAGACCCAAATGTTCACAAGCTGCAAGTTGGACCCCAGAAAAATCATGGAGACGTTCTAAAATAATACTGTTTGAAAATGAGTGGTCTTCTGGATTTTGTGCCTTTGGGCTGCACTCAGGTTGTGATTTCAAGCTTTTCTATGAACGAGGACTCTTTCTTTCTAAAAAAATAAAGCCGCAACCCTCACGTAACAATATGACTCCAGGAGCTGGGGCTTTAAAACACCAAAGAGTGCAAGACCCACAATAAAATGGCAAGGGTTGGCAGCACGGGTACCAGCTTGGAGAGGGAAGCACTGGCCTCAGCATCCCAGGGCTGGTGCTAGACGGCGTCCCCTCAGCCAGCCCTGCACCTCCTCATAGCTGCCTTGGACTGGCAGGATAGGACACATCACCTCAGGAAAGTCCTCTCCTTAGAGAGCACTGCATGGCAGGCACTGGCCTAGGGCTGAACACTGGGAAAATTGAGAATCGTATTTGTGGTGGCTAGTGATTCAAGGCTGGAGGGCAGGCTTAGCCCCCCAGCAAAGTTCCAGCTGTGTCAGCCATTCCCTAGGTACTGTATCAGCGCCTGGTTGTCAATGGTGCTGTCCCAGTTCATCCCACCAGGGCAGCTGGCCCCACATGTGGTGTGTGCTTCCATCTGCTGCTGCCTAGGGACCCTGGTGGCATTGACCTACCAGTGTTTGGAGGTTCCAGTGGCTGTTATACCCCATACTGCCACATGGGGGTGCCCAGTGGCACTTAAAGCTGTTTGGAAACAATTGTTTTGTTTGTTCAAACTTTTGAGCTGGAAAATAATGGTTTTTTGTAGGAAATTTTCCCAGTGAAATGGGGCAAAGTTTCGGTTTCCTTTCAGTCCAAATAGAATTTTTTGTTTCGGAAATTTTGGAAATAAACATACATAAATAAACATTCAAATTTCAAACCCCCCGCCCCTTGCCCCTTCAGTTGATTTTTTGCCATGGGATGGACTAGAATGAACGGCTTCTAGGAGGGATTTCTTTCCTTTTTCTTGTTTCTCCTTTTGTTGCTCTGTGACTTTTCCAATGGGTGAGAAGTTACAAAGCATCAAAAGGAAAATGGAAACAAAGAAAAATCAAAAAATGGAAAATAAAAAAAACCTTTCCTTGTCCAGTCTGTCATGGTCAGGGAACAAAACGGAGACAGAGAGAAGGAGCATGCTGAGGGAGCCAATCAACTACGCCCAGTTCAGTCTAGCGCTTACCTCAGGCAGGGCCCTGTTTATTCTCCAACCCGCACAAAATGGAACGTGTAATCATAATAAAAAGCAACAGTTCAGTTTCCAGCCTAGATCGTGGGGTCCTGCGGCCTCTGTCAGGTTAATGATTAGGACCTTCCCAAGACCAGAGGAATCTGCGGAGTGGGTGGCTGCTGGGTAGGTAGATGTAGTCACAGGAGAGGGCACTCCCAGCCCTTTCCTGGTCCCAGGTCCCCTCAGAGCTGGGACCCTCCTTTATAACCCCCAGCTAGGACCCATCCAACCCAATCAGTAACTGCTGTCCCTCTGGGTCACATGATTCCCAGCTCCTGCCTGCCAGGCTCTTCCGCAGAAGGCCCACCTTGGCCTACCCAGGGCCCAGTGACAGATGGAAAAACTGCTGAAATTCTGACATTTCAAGCTTGGTTTTGGTTTTTGAAAACTGAAACTAAATTGTATTTTATGCTCTTTTTCCTTTGGTTTTGTTTCACTTCAACATTCTCCAAACTGCTTGGTGAAAGTGACATGTTTTCGAGGGAAATGTTTGAACATTTCTGACCAGCTGTCGTGGGGCTGTCCACAGCTGGCTCAAGTGCCTTGGCAGGAGTCATGGGCTGGGTGGTCTCCGCTGCTCTGGGTGACAGGGGAGGAGGGGGAGGTAGTTAAGGGCGGGGGAAGGGGGGAAAAAGACCCTGGCTAAATGCAAGGAGTTGCGACCTCCACTGAGACCCGAAAAAAGCATCGCTGAACTCAGAGTGGCTCGAAACACGGACAGAACGGTGCAAACAGAGGTTCCTAGGAAACGCTGCTCATGCCTCTGGGGGAAGTAATCCCATACACACATGCTCTGGGGGACGGAGGAGCCTGGGTAGTGGGCATAGCGAGAGACGAGGTGAGATGTGGGGCAGCAAGGGGGATGCGAGTTTGACGTGAAATCCAGCTGCACAAACGACCAGTGTGATTCCGGGCTGCGTGCTGTGACAGGCTCCCATATGGCCTGCTGGGCGCGGGTGGTCAACGGAGGAGGAGCTTTGCGGCCAGGTACAGGTAAGCGAGGTTCCAGGCAGAAAGCTGTGTTCTGAGGATGCAGAGTGTTGGTTCTATCCCTGTTGGTGGCAGTGTGGTCTGGTGTTTGCTGCACCCTGATTTGTCATGCTCAGGGGCAGGAGAATGGTGGAGCCCCCCTGGACTACGGCACAACATCCTGTCAACCTCCATGCCCTGGAGAAAGGTTAGAGCAGAGAAATGAGAAGTGGGGGCATCTGATCATAGGCAAGAGCAAGGGTTGGATTTCTGAAAGCACCTAGATGATTTAGGCACACAAGTACCACTGGAGGTCAGTGGGAACTGCAGGAAGTGGCATGGGGCCGCAGGGACCATTGACCAGGACCGGCAAACCGTGGCCACTGGGAGCTGCGGGCAGCCATGCCTGTAGACGGTCAATGTAAAGAAACTGTCTCACAGCCTGCCAGCAGATTACCCTGATGGGCCATGCGTGGCCCGCGGGCCGCAGGTTGCCCACCACTGCTCTACATAATGAAGGGCAGGCAAGAATCCCATGCATGGTGAGGAAGTGTTCAGGGCAGTGCCCAGGTCTAAAGCTTGGAGCCGTGATATCGAACTAAGCTTGGGCATTTGGGTCCAGTGTTGGGCAGCAGCTCCTGAGGGCTCAGGGTGTGAAACTGTGGGAGGCCTCTGCCCACAGGAGTGGGGCCACCCTCCCTAGCCTGCGGCATGTGCAACCAGACAGGACACAACCCTTGTGAGAGTGGAGGATGGAGCAATGCCCCCTGGCATGGGGGGGATACCCAGCCCAGCCACCCTCCCACCCCAGGCATGTGCTTTCTCCAACTTCTGGGGCACTGGGTGGCTTTTGTCACATGATGTCACTTCCTCCCTGGCTGACTTGTATCACACGATGTTGTGGTGGAGTTGGTTGGCTGCTGTCACATGACTTCACACTCTGGCAAGCCAAACACAGCCACAAAAGAAGCATCTGCTTCACCTAAACACCTAGCCCTTGACATCTGACTCTATGCCTGCATCTCTCATGGCCTATATGCACCTCTATGGCCTTTACTGAGATGACACACTCAACCCAGCCACGCAGGGAGACAGCATCCTACCCAGCACTCCCTCCAGCATTGGCCTGAGTTTGCTTTTGGACGAAAGCTGAGACGGTCTCTCCATGGAGCTGGGAACAGCCCCAGGCGGGTCTGAGGTAGAAATTGCTCAAACTACAGATCCAAACATTGCAACCACAAGGACCAGAAAAATAATGATGTGGGGACTCAATGTTTATAAAACAAGAAAATTACAGAGTAATGATCACCGAGCGGCTTAAATCGTGCGCAGACCTTCAAACTGCGTATTACAGCTGTTGTGCCAGTAACAGTGACGAGCATTCAGGCTGCTAAAACTTTCCATCATAACCACCAGTCAGCACATGCTCATCTCTTCTCAAACATTCCCAGCTGGGGTGAAATTCCCAAGCTTGGTCACTTCCCATAAGTAGCCTTTTTCTCCCTTAACTTTCAGCAAACTCCCACCAGCCACTTTTGAGCCACTAGAGGGAAAATACACATTTCCTAGCGGAAACAGCAGCTAAGCCCAGTTTTTAAAATCGAGACTACAGCAAAAATGTTCCCAGTGGAATAGCTAAGTCTTGAGAGGACACAGGCCACCCAGAGTAGCTGGGCCACTACTCCATTGGGGGAAAACAATGTATTTAGCTATGAGGATTTGAAAATAGCATCCTGTAAACACAGGTACGGACTGGAGAAGAGCTGGGCTGTACACGGGAGCCCAACTGAGCAGTGCCAAAGGGAGCGTCATCACCCCCTGTTCTGGCGCTGGCTCCAGGAACTGCCAGGAGGTACGGTCCTCCTGCCCAGATCTCACTGAGTCCTCACTGCTCTTGTAATGACCTTGCTCATAGTATTTCTGCACAGCCTGAAATTAAACAGGGTCTATATATGTGCAAGGGGCACTTTGTTAAATTCCTGCTCAGCTACACAGTTCCTCTCCGTGCCAAATATAAAACAACTAATTCCCCCAAGTGCCAGTCTCACAACCCCCGATCAGATTATGCATGTATTATGCACACCGCGCACTCCGTCACAACCCTCGCCTGCCACAAGAGCATGTCACCTGCCCGCCTGTTCCCATGCAGAACTTGTAACCTACGCCACCACACTCCTTCCTGGGGTGCACCCAGCATTTCAAAAGGCTGCTCTTTATTTCGTGGGCCATGAACATGGCAAGGATATAAACAAAGAGGACAGAGTGAGCCAGGCCATGGTGCAGGGCTCTCTCACCTCTTTTATTTGGGCCTTGGAAAAATCTTGTCTCCCTCTCCCTTTCCTCACTGAGCTACAATCTTTTTTAGGCTGCTCAGAACTTTTCTTGACTCATTTCCCAGTCTAACAAGCCAGGCACAAGCAGCCAAGTGACCCCATGGCTTGGGAACAGTGCCGGAGGCCAGCAGCTGCAGGAAGCCAGGCCAGCCGAGAGGAGTCAGGCTGGGCCTGCAGCAGGAGTTCAGGCCTCAGAAGATCCTGAGGAGGGGGCTCAGAGAGACCCCACCAACCTCGCAGCCTTTCAGAAGAGAGCTGGGAGCAAAACGGATTTTCCATTTCTCAAACCATTGTGAGATTTTGAATGTTTATTTATCCCAAATCGGGAGGAAAACAACAAAATTTGGAATTTTTTCAGAAAACAAAATTCCATTTTTCCCCATATGGGATCAATGGAAGTGTTGCATTTCCATTTTGACCATTTACATTGTTAAAATAGAAAATAAAGTAAATTTCAAAGTGAAAAATTGAAACTTTCCATTCTGAAAATGCCCATCTGCGTCATGCGGACATTTCTGAAACGCTGCGTGTGGAAGTCATGTCCCCTGGCCTTCCTCCCTGACTCTTGCAGGCCATGTTCTTTTCTTAAACTACACTGCCGGCTTGCTGGGGCAGGGATTGCTTCTCGGGGGTGTTTAAGCAGTGCCCAGCTCAATGGGGCGTGATCCTGATTGGGTGATCTGGGCACTGCCACAATAACAGTAATGAATCATCGGATCTGACTTTCCATGATGCTTCCAGGGCAAATACATTAAAACCAAACCACACACCCACAAACCTGAGACCTCACCTTGCCATCACCAGAATGCATCTCCTGCCCAGCTGGAGAGCGACTGAAACTTTCTTAGCATGTTCCGGAGGGGCTGGAGCCAGCTCCAGAGTCCAGGCTGACCCATATTGATTTGGTCCCCCACCCCACCCTCTGCAGTTATCACTTTCATGAAGGAGCTGTAGTTTTCAGTAGTTGTGGGATTGAATTTCCCCCAAAGAGTTCAGAGCTGCAGGGGTAGAAGCAATTGCTTTGCACTTACTCTGTGGTTTTCATGATGCCCAGTTCCTCATCTCTGAGGGTAGGTTTACGCCAGATCATGTAGTGGGTTGTGAGTGGATGAACCCCTGTGGGGTGTCACTGACTTCCAGGGATGCTTCCTGCATGCAGCAAAACTGCTGACTTTTGGAAATTCCTACATGTGCATTTGAATGCGCTGGGCCAGATCCCAGCCCCTGCCCCAGCTCTGACCCTTTGGTACCACTCTGCACAGGGCATGTGGAGTGACCTACAGCAGCTTAGGATTCCCCCTGATGCTCAGAACTGAAAAAAAATGTAATTTTTTCCAAAATTCTGAACGCCACCAACTCCAGAATTCTGCAGTCACAAATGGCAGCAGAGCATCCCAAGGCACTTCCGCAGGGCATTTCAGATTTCTTTACCAAGCCAGTGTTTTTGCAGCCGTGCCCTACATATCATAAATACATTGCTTTTGTGGGGGAAATGGTCCATTTTGGGAGTATAGGCCTTACAAAGAACGCAGAGCCTGCACTTCTGAAAACCATTTAGCAGTTCCTCTGCGCGCTCCTGTTCACCCTGGAATGATGGAGACCAGTAGCTCCTCCTGCAAAACACGGCAAAGCCAATGTCCGCTTCGTAACAGACTATTCCTCTGTGACCATTCAATTTTTCCCCCCCAATTTTTTTTTGTTCATATATGCCCTTTTCTAAGACAATTTTTAATAAAATTTTGTTGACAACGTATAGGAAAATATTATCCTGATCTTTATCCCCCTTCCAGTCTGATAATCTCCATGTTGATAACGACTGCAATAAAGCTTTTGATAAAAAAATATTAACAAAAGTCTTGATCAATTTTGAAAAAAAAGGAGCAATGAGTCTATTCTGACCTTTGTGTGATGGAAACAACTTGGAAACTTCCCACACGTCTCACCCAGCTTTTGACTGGTTATTTCAATAATTGCAGCAAGAGCTGGTCCATGCACTGAACCTTCAGACAGACATTGACCCCTGCCGGGAGAATAGACTCATGTCTGTGAATGGAATCTCCTTGGGGTAACAAGTCTATTCACACCTCTGCCATACTCCTCCCTGCACAGAAGCGCATACTCACTAGCATAGCGATTCCCGCTCCAACAGGTTTCTCTGAGATCTCCCAGGTGCTTCAGGGATGTGACACATACAAACCTGGAACATTTCAATCCAGCTGTGCCCCATCCTCCCACATGGGTCTGGATTCGGGCAAGTGCTGGGCCACAGTGAGACCAACGGGGCCAGTATCAGACACTGCATCTGATAACGTTGTACCAGACAGGCTCCGTGGCACAGTTCCACTAACACAACGTGGATTTGTCCCAGTCTTGATTGTCACAGCCACATCTTCCCATGAGCTTCAGGCCAGCTCCATATAGGCTGAGATCTGTGAGTGGAGCAAAGCCCTGGGTCACCCTCGGGCAGGTCTGTGAATGCGGCAGAGCCCTGGGGAGCCCTGCTGCAAAGGAGCGTCTGCTGCAAACGCTCTTCCATGCAGCTTTCTCGTTTGCTCTGTGGGACCATCCGGGACAGTCAGCTGTTAGCAGAAGTGCATACAAGATAGGCGTGAGCATGGCCAGTGCCTCAGACAGACAGTGCTTCCAGCATCCTGGCACGGTCCGTAAGTCACCGGGAACATGAAGATGCCGAATGCCTATTACCTGTGATCACAATGGTAACAGCCACCCTTCCAGAGTTGTTCCGTTCTGAGCGAGGCTCCCATGCCCAGCAGAATTCCCCAGGCTACAGTTCAGGAATAGCACAGGAAACAGGAGCACCCAGTCTAATGACCAGGTTATTCTGCTCCCTCACTCTCTGGACTGGCCAAGCCCTGATCTGAAAGCAGCATTTTGCCCTTTGTTCTTCTCATGAACACACTTCTCCCTCATGCAGATCAATAGCCAGAAATAGTTCACATTCAAACTTCCACGGGGAACCCCCCCCAACCCCCACCCCACCCTCCCAAGGGCTGGTATGGTTCCTTCTCTCTTTACAGCCTGCATTGAGGAGATTCCTGAAACGCTTTTTATTACCACAGCACAGACATAAGTAACGAGATGAAAGAGCTCCCCCTACAAAAGTCATCTGCTTGTTTCGCTTTGATTTCTATTGACCAGACTGCCTGTCTCCTGCCACAAACGGACTCACATTCCCCATCAGCTGGGGACCTTCTTTAATATCAATGAAAACAGACGCTTTCCTGAGACCTGACAGCACTGACACCCGCCCAGAACTTTACTGCCCTTTGTTCCCCCAGCCTGCACTGGCTGTGGTTTCTGCAGCTCAGCAAATTCTTTCACATGAAACTGATCCCATTAAATACTTGGAGAAGCATCCTCCTTGTCCCTTGGTCTGGCTTACTTTGCTATGACTCTTTCACTGGGCTCGGTCTGTGCTCCAGCCTCAGGCAGGACTCCCAGTCTGGATGCATTACATAAACTGCTTCCTTGGTTTCAATTCCCCTCTGTTAGAACACAGAGACATAAGAACGGCCATAATGGGTCAGACCAACGGTCCATCAAGCCCAGCATCCTGTCTTCCAAAAGTGGCCAATGCCAGGTGCTTCCAAGGGAATGAATAGAACAGGGCAATTATCAAGTGATCCATCCCATCGGCCACTCCCAGTGTTTCATAGTCAGAGGCCTAGGGACATGCAGAGCATAGGGTTGCATCCCTAACCATGTTGGCTAATAGCCATTGAGGGACTGATCCTCCATGAACTTATCAAATTCTTTTTTGAACCCAGTTATAGTTTTGGCCTTCACAACTTCCCCTGGCAATGAGTTCCACAGGTTGATTGTGCGTTGTGTGAAGAAGTACTTCCTTGTGTTTCTTTTAAACCTGCTCCCTATTAATTTCATTGGGTGACCCCCTGGTTCCTGTGTTATGTGTAGGGGTAAATAACACTTCTTTATTCTCTTTCTCCACACCAGTCATGATTTCATATCCTCCCCTTAGTCATCTCTTTTCCAAGCTGAACAGTCCCACTCCTTTTAATGTCACCTCATATGGAACCTGTTCCATACCCCTCATCATGGCTGTTGCCCTTCCCTGCACCTTTTCCATTTCTAATGTATCTTGGAGCAACCAGAGCTGCACGCAATATTCCAGGGCTCTTCAATCCAGGACAGAAAGGCAGATCAAGAACCAATGGCTGAAGCTGAAGCCAGACACATGCAAATTAGAAAGAAGCTCAAATGTTTACTAGTGAGGGTGATTAACCACTGGAATGAACGCCCTTGTAACTAGTGGATTCTCCATCTCTTGATGGCTTCAGATCCAGACTGGAGTCTTTCTGGAAGATGCTTTAGCCAAACACAAGTTATTGGGCTCAATACAGGGGGAACTGGGTGAAATCCTCTGACTTGTGTTATACCAGTGATCTAATGATACGGGGAGAGGGATAGCTCAGTGGTTTGAGCATCGGCCTGCTATAAACCCAGGGTTGTGAGTTCAATCCTTGAGGGGGCCATTTAGGGATCAGGGCAAAAATTGGGGATTGGCCCTGCTGTGAGCAGGGGGTTGGACTAGATGATCTCCTGAGGTCCCTTCCAACCGTGATTTCTATGATTCTACCCTCTGGCCTTATAGATTCAAAGAGTTAACTCCCTAGCTGTCTGGTTATAGACAGGTACCCTTGAGTCTGCCCCTCAATGAACTCTTGTTGGCCTAAAGTTCTGGAATGATCAGGAAGATGGGGCACCACTCCAGTGTCTCTTTCTTGAACCCTCATTCTGCCCTCACACCCTGATGTAAATCGGTCTAGTTAAAGTAGTGGGAACCCCCTCCCCACACAGAATGGACATAGTTGTAAGAGTGCTCTACACCGGGATAGCTATTACTGTACGGGAAGAGGGAAAGCTAAGCAATTTAAGGCACCTTTATCCCAGTATAATTGCATCCACACTAGGGGTTGTAAAAAGAACAGGAGTACTTGTGGCACCTTAGAGACTAACAAATTTATTAGAGCATAAGTTTTCGTGGGCTACAGCCCACTTAATCGGATGCATAGAATGGAACATATAGTAAGATATATATATATATATATATATATATATATATATATATATACACACACACACACACACACACACACACACACACACACACACACTCTATCTACACACACACACACACACAGATAAGTTGGAAGTTACCATACAAACTGTGAGAGGCTAATTAGTTAAGATGAGCGATTATCAGCTGGAGAAAAAAAAAAACTTTTGTAGTGATAATCAAGATGGCCCATTTAGACAGTTGACAAGAAGGTCTGAGGATACTTAACATGGGGAAATAGATTCAATATGTGTAATGACCCAGCCACTCCCAGTCTCTATTCAAACCCAAGTTAATGGTATCTAGTTTGCATATTAATTCAAGCTCAGCAGTTTCTCGCTGGAGTCTGTTTTTGAAGCTTTTCTGTTGCAAAATTGCCACCCTTAAATCTTTTACTGAGTGGCCAGAGAGGTTGAAGTGTTCTACTACCGGTTTTTGAATGTTATGATTCCTGATGTCAGATTTGTGTCCATTTATTCTTTTGCATAGAGACTATCCAGTTTGACCAATGTACATGGCAGAGGGGCATTGCTGGCACATGATGGCGTACATCCCATTGGTAGATGTGCAGGTGAACGAGCCCCTGATCGTGTGGCTAATGTGATTAGGTCCTATGATGGTGTCACTTGAATAAATATGTGGACAGAGTTGGCATCGGGCTTTGTTGCAAGGATAGGTTCCTGGGTTAGTGTTTTTGTTGTGTGGTTGCTAGTGAGTATTTGCTTCAGGTTGGGGGGCTGTCTGTAAGCGAGGACTGGTCTGTCTCCCAAGCTCTGTGGGAGTGAGGGATCATTTTTCAGGATAGGTTGTAAATCTTTGATGATGCGCTGGAGAGGTTTTAGTTGGGGGCTGAAGGTGATGGCTAGTGGCGTTCTGTTATTTTCTTTGTTGGGCCTGTCCTGTAGTAGGTGACTTCTGGGTATTCTGGGTACTTCTGGGGTTGTACTGGGTGTAACTACATAAAGCACAATATCACCCCCAGCATTGACTAGTTACCAAGCCTGTGCTTAGACCAGTTTTTTTAACCTTTCCTCATAGGTCAGGTTTTCTAAACCTTTCATCATTTTTGTTGCTCTCCTCTGGACTCTCTCCAATTTGTCCCATCTTTCTTAAAGTGTGGCACCCAGAATTGGACACAGTACTCCAGCTGAGTCCTCACAAAAGTACAACTGGACAATTACATATCATGACTTACATATCACATTCCTGCTCATACACCCCAGAATGATATTAGCCCTTTCTGCAACTGAATCACTCTTGACAGATATTCAGTCTGTGATGCACTATAGCCACCAGATCCTTTTCAGCAGTGCTACCACCTAGCCCATTATTCCCCATTTTGTAGCCGTGCATTTGATTTTTCTTTCCTACGTGAAATACTTTGCATTTGTCTTTACTGAATTTCATCTTGTTGATTTCAGACCAATTCTCCAATTTGTCAAGGTCGTTTTGAATTCTAATCCTGTCCTCCAAAATGCTTCAACCCCTCCCAGCTTGGTGTCATCTGCACATTTTATACATATACTCTCCACTCCATTATCCAAATTATTAGTGAAAATATTGAATAGTAGAGGACCCAGGACTGAACCCTGTGGGACCCCACTCAATACACCCTCCCAGTGTGACAGCGAACCACTGCTAACTACTCTGTGAGTATGGTCTTTCAGCCAGTTGCACCCCCACCTTATAGTAATTCCATTTAGACCACATTTCCTTAGTTTGCTTCCTCCTCCCAAGTAAGAGTCTAACTGTCAACCTGGAAACAACAGGAGCTGCAACAGCACCTTTCACAACCTGCATCTTTCATTTTTTTTCCCCACTTTTTGGTTTCCTGGCCAAGCACCCTACTCCAGGAGCTGCTGTATATTCTTATCACAACAGGCCCAAAATTATTTGCAGTTGAATATGAATGATCCCCCAGGAAAAGGCTGGCCTCAACACTCAAATCCTCCTTTGTCAGAGACAAGACAACTTTCTCAGCATAAGACTTAATAATTATTCTCCAGGAGCCATGCTGTTGGGCCCGGAGCCTGTAGGATAAGTCATTCACTGTAACTGTCTCCTATTTAAACTCTGTAACTCGTAGCCATTGTGTTCCACAGAATTGCTATGGCCCATCTGTCATTTTGAATTGCTGACATGGCAGAACCTGTCTGGGTCACAGAGTCACCAGGCACCAGAGGTAATAACTGGTTTTGTATGAAGCTGCGGCTGCGTATTATTGAAAGTAATGGAGCTGAAATACATACGGAATGATGACAGCTCAATCCGCCGGTGACAATTGAGCATGATTTGTACAGACCTTAGTGTGAGAGCAGAGGTGGGTAATTAAGAAACTGGTAAAGACACCGGAGACGCTTGATGACAGGCATCAGGTGAGCAGAACCCAGGCTGGGCAATGCTTCCACTTCTCTCCTGGGGAGTGGGAAGCTGGCCAGAGACGAGAAGAGGGTTTCCAGGGGATTCCAGCCTCCTACTGTTGGAAACCAAGGGAGATGAAATCAGGGCAGATGAGAAAGGTGCTTGCAAATTCTCTGTCCAGTTCCCAGGCAATGGGTTGATATCACCAGGTTTGCTCCAGTCACTCCTAGTGACTTTTGGCCCCATGCTGGGCTCCTGTCTCAGACTGCAGGGTTATTTTCAGAACAGCAGCAATTTCCCTGTTTCTCATGATCTGATGACATCAGGCTGCCCTAATGCTGGATGGTCTTCTTTCTTTCTGTTGGAATTATGCTTTCAGTTAGTTATCGTCCTTCTTCAGAAGCAAAGTGAAGAAACATTCTGATCTGCTTATCCCCCTTACGGGCCTCCGCTTGTGCTCAGGGGTGCAGCACTCGCGGGCAGCAGGGTGGGTACCAGGACGCCTGTTTAGAAAGCTGGCATCAAAGGCATGCAGCGACACAGGGAATGTTGTGTGTGCATCCTGTGGTCAATGCAACCAGGAGTCAGTGTCCTCCAGTAGATCTTGGATAGGCTGAAACCAAGTATGTTATGTATAACCAACTACATGTCACACTAAGCGCTCTTGGGATGATCAGAGCAGTGCAAAGAGGAGACAGCCCCTGCCTCCAGTAGCTTTCAGTCTGAATTACAGACACAGGGTCCCCAACTCTGCTCTCTGTCACACTGGTGTATGTCCAGAGCAACCCCTCTGACTTCAGTAGAGCTCCTGTGGCTTTACACCAGGAAAACAGAAAAATATTAGATTTGTGTAAAAAGACTAATGAATTGAAAAAAAAATGAAAACTGAAAAAGTTTGTCCAAAAACTGCCAAAACGTGAATATTTCTGGCCCCCGATGAAACATTTTCAGCCAAACATTCCCATTAAACCCCAAAAATGTTAGTTTTGCCTTCTCTGATGAAAAGTCAAAAGGAGAGACTTTAAACAATAAGTTTGGGGAATCAAAAACCCAGTTTTACATTTAAAAAAAAAGTTTTGAGAGAAGATTTTCGAGCATCCCTAATGCCCTCTATTCCGTCCTTCAGGCTTTACCTTTCAGTCTGCCCCTGCCCATCAGCTAGTGACTGATGCATATACTGAAGCATGGGAGTTAAGGGCAGCATGGGCAGTTTGCAAGCAGCTGGACAGGATAAAAGGAAATAAGGGAGAGAGTTCTGGCAGGGCTAGAGCTGAGCAGAGACATCTGGAACGGACGCAGATGAGTCCCCGGGGCACTCAAAGCATGATGTGTTCCTTGCAGGGGCCCAGGTGATGAGCCACAGGTCAATGGCATGATGATACGGGCAGCGGCATCAGTGCCTTGTATTCAGCACCCAAACCCAGATGACTTTTCCAAGGGTAGACCTGCTTTACCGGAGATTGTTACTGTATCATGATCAGTTTTGTTGCCACCGAGCATTTGGGCCCCAAGCCTGCACATACTCATCCTCATGTTGAATTTTTCCCACTGCACAGCCCCATTGGCTCCCTGTGTATAGTGCAGCATGTGGGGAAGTATTTGCGGGGTCAGAACCCAGCTCCACAACATCATTAACTTCACTGGTAGTTTGTAAAGAACAGATTCCTAGATCCCAAAGCCAGAAGGGATGACTGTGATCATCTAGTCTGACCTCCTGTGTAACACAGCCCAGAGACCTGCCCCACAAGAATTCCTAGAGCAGATATTTTAGGGAAAACATACACTCTTGATTTAAAATTTGCTAGTAATGGATAATCCACCACGACCTTTGGTCAGTTGTTCCAATGGTTAACGACCCTCGGTGTTAAAAGATGAGGTTCTTCACTTTGAAGGAGGTGCCAACCCACGTGCTGTGACTGGCCTCCACAGAACAAGAATAATCTTGACAGAGCTGAGCCCCCAGATCCCTGCTGACAGAGGTGAGAAAGGGACAGAGAAGGCATTGCGAGAATCTATAGCAGAATCATGACAGACTCTGGCACCAGCCAGGGTACCAAATCCACTATCAGCCTGGAGTGAGAGGTGCCTTAGAAAACTAGCCAAATACACATATGACTTGAATAAGCTAGGCCTGGCTGAGTGACTGTGGAAAGTGTTAGCCACCCACGTTATGCTATTGCCAAGTCAAAACTGTCTCCCTACAAAAATTAAAGTAGCTTAAAAGGTGGGGATGCAAAGAGAGCAATCAAGTGACTGCAAATGAGATGGTGTCATGCCTGTATGGAGATGATGTAATGTCACACTGACTTCAGTGGACTTAACCTGTGTTTACAGTTAGGAATGTGGTTAGGTGCTTTGCTGAACTGGGGGCTAAGCTGTCAAGTAACAAAACCAAAACAAGAAACAGGCAGAGTGGGGCGTTTTTATTTCTGATTTCTTGGTTTTCTCTCAGTGGAACCTGTGATTCATCAGGAGGATACTGGATCAAAGCAATGCCAAACAAGATGTCAGCAGCATCCACCCGTATCAAAAAAACCCTTAAGTCGCTGACGCTGGGACACTGGGATGGAATTGTAAAACCATATTATAATGTTCAGCCACTAGGTGGTGCCGTGAGTCACACACCTTGCCTGAGAGGGTAACAGCCATACCTGGCAGTGCATTGAAGTATCTTATAGAGCAGAGGTTCTCAAATTGTGGTCCGTGGACCAGCAGTGGTCCACGAGCTCCATTCAGGAGGTCTGCAGATAGTTTCCTCTAAGGGGCACACCTGGACGGCCGCACACGAGAGAATGAAGGGCCACCCACCTAATTAGCAGAGCTGCGCAGGCCTGGCTCCACTAATTAGGTGCCTGGACCCTGGAGAAGATGTACATGTAAGGTGAGGTGGTGGCCTTGGGGGGGAATAGGAGGTAGGGGGAAGTGGGGTGAGAAGAGAGGGTGGGGGGGAATTTGGGACATGCAGGGCTGCAGTGGCCAGAGAAAGAAAGAGGCGACTTTCCCCAGCTCCAGGGCTCTGGCTGCTGGGGAGAGACAGCCATTCTTCCCAGCCTCAGCTCTGGCTGCTGTGGCAGGAGAGAGATTCCCCACTTCCCAGTCCCAGCTCGGGGGCTGCTGCAGCGGGGGAGAGAGGGCACATCCATCGCATTAGAAAGGTAAGGCTACTGACATTAAAATATGAGTTGTGTGCTTTTATTTGTAGAACAAAAAAAGTTTATTATTACCACTTTTTTTTAATATAGCGCTTTTATCCAAAGCGCTTTACAATAGTTAGCTAACAGTACAAACAACATTTGGAAAGATCATTAAGTGGTCCGCCAAGACGCTCAGCAATTATCAAGTCATCCACGAAAAAAAGTTTGAGAACCACTGTTAGAGAGAGAGAGAGAGAGAGATCTCTCTCTCTCTCTCTCTCTCTCTGGTGGAAAATCTATAGCCAGTCCAAAGCTGGTACAAAAGCCTGACCTGCTAGTAGCAGCCCTGTGATGTACCATGTACAAGGAATATGTGACACGGTGTCAGAAGCAAAGGTAGCCTAACTGGTGCCAGAGGAGAGCAGAAACAGAAGGAAAACAGCAACACAAGTTGCAGGAGTGATCTCATCACCACCCCACTCTTCAATGCCCCAGGGAACTTCAGCTTTGACAGATCCTCAGAATCAGACTGGAAGCAGTACTTTGGTAGCAATGCAGAATCTTGCAAACTCCACCGGGAAGAGGAAGACATCCAGGTCTCAGATGTGATTGATACTCTGGGGAAGCAGGCAGAATGCATCTTTTAAATCCTTTGCCTTTACTGATGACAGTCACAATGATGACTACGAAAGGGTTCTGGCAATGTTTGATTTGTACTTTATATCTCAGAGAAATGTGGTTGGTGAAAACATGGCGTTTCATAAAAGAATTCAAGAACTAAGGGAATCTGTTGGATCTTTTATAAGAGCTTTTAATGCCTTAGCTGAAAACTGTGATTTTGGGGTCTCCAGTACAAGAAAAGATGAGAGACAGACAGGTTATTGGGTTAACAGACAAAAGCCTCTTACAGCAACTACAGTTAATGAGAGATTTAACGCTATAATACAGCTATCCAGAAAGCAAAGCAAACTGAACTAATGAAGTAGCAAAACAAAAGGTAGGAGCAACATGAAAAATCAGAAACTAGTATAGAAGCTGTCAAGAAATACACATGACTGCTAAAAGTAGTTATCATTTGATCCCTGAGGCAAAGAGGCACTAATCCTGGGCTAACTACAAAACCTTTCACACCAAATGCACAAAATTTGGAAAATTTCATAACCCAAAGATGTGTGTCCAGCCAAAGGTGTAAGATGTAGTAAGTGCACAAAATATGGACATTCTACAGCTGTTTGCCTCACAAAGAGGGTCAGGAAACTGATTACTACACAGTCAAGAGCCATTGTTTCTGGAATCTATCATGAGTGATGACTAAAAGCCTTTCTGGAGAGTGAAACTGAACATTCATGACAAGACTATTAACTTTAACATTGATTCAGAAGCAGATTGATAGTCATATCAGAAGGGACATATAATCACCTTCAACCCCTCCAGAGTTGAAAGTACCTGACGTAGCCCTAAAGGTACTCTGAACTGCATGGGCCATTCAGAGTATATGTGATCAAACAACAACCTTCTCAACTGCAGCAAAGAAGCTGTGATGGGCCTAGTGAGAAAGGTGGAAGAACTTGACAGAGTATTTGATGATACTGGAACTTTGATCTAGTACAAATAACTTTAAGAGATGATGCTGAACCATATAGTGTACAAACACCTCATAGGATTTCCATCCTGTTACTTCATGAAGTGGAAACTGAGTTAAAGGGAATGGAAGAGATTGGCATAATAGAGAAAATCTCTGAGCCAACAGCAGGGTGTACCCCAATGGTACTGGTTATAAAGAAAAATGGAAATATACAAATGTCTGGCTCTTAAAAGACTTAATGAAGCAGATGTGAGAAAAATATATACTCCCAACACTCGATGACCTCCTCCCAAAGTGAAAAAAGAAAAGGAGGACTTGTGGCACCTTAGAGTCTAACAAATTTATTTGAGCATAAGCTTTCATGAGCCATAGCTCACTTCATCGGATGCATTCAGTGGAAAATACAGTGTGGAGATTTATATACACAGAGAACATGAAACAATGGGTGTTGTTCCACCTTGGTTATCACTACAAAAGGTTCCCCGCCCCCCCTCTCCTGCTAGTAATAGCTCACCTTACCTGATCACTCTTGTTACAGTGTGTATGGTAACACCCATTGTTTCATGTTCTCTGTGTATATAAATCTCCCCACTGTATTTTCCACTGAATGCATCCAATGAAGTGAGCTGTAGTTCACGAAAGCTTATGCTCAAATAAATGTGTTAGTCTCTAAGGTGCCACAAGTCCTCCTTTTCTTTTTTTGTGGATACAGACTAACACGGCTGCTACTCTGAAACCTCCCAGAGTGAAAGGGGCTACATTATTCTTCAAGCTGGATGCCTCAAATGGATTCTGGCAAATTTCTTTAGCCAAAGAGAGTGCTAAACTGACTACATTTATCACATCATTTGAGAGTTTTGCATTTGATGATTACCTTTTGGGATTACCCGTGCACTTGAAATTTTCCAACGAAAGGTGGCAGAACTGTTAACCAACACAAATGGAGTTGTAGTTTTCATGGACAATATTTTCATACATGAGTCATTGATGGAAGAACACAACAAAATCCTCCATGAGGTTGTAAGCTTAATCAGTCAGTGTGGACTGAAGCTAAACAAGGAAAAATTAGGTTTTTGCCTACAAAAAATTGAGGTTTTGGGATAGACAATAAACAAAGATGGAATCAGTCCTAGCCCTGAAAAAAGTAAAAGCAATTTCATAATTGAATGCATATATATAGAAATAATGCCCTTGAAAGACATAACATATCAGAAGGTTATTGAGAAACATGAAGTGTACTTTTGCTACTTTCAGTATTCCAGACAACTAGTGACAGACAACAGACCACAATTTACTGCAGTGGAAGTTAAATCATTCTAAGCGAAATATGATTTTGATCATATAACTAGCAGCCCACATTACCCACAGGTGAATGGAGAGGCTGACAAAGGTGTGCAGACAACCGAGAAAATCCAACAGCAGGAAAATCCATTCCTTGCTCTTCTGAGCTACAGATCAACACTGATAGCAACTACTGGATATAGTCCAGCACAACTCCTGATTGAAAGACAACTCAGAAATAATCTCCAAAGTGGCCAGACATGAAGAAAGTAGCCAAATCAGATAAAAAGGCAAAAAGAAATTATGAACACTTTTACAATAGATTTCAGAGTAACAGCCGTGTTAGTCTGTATTCGCAAAAAGAAAAGGAGTACTTGTGGCACCTTAGAGACTAACCAATTTATTTGAGCATAAGCTCCTTTTCTTTTTACAATAGATGTCACTCAGATAAATGCTGGGTCTAGAACCTGGTGACTATGTTTGTGTCAAAATGGACAGAGAAAAAAAGATGGATGATTCCAGCAGTCATAAAGAAAAAGTATTCAGCACCCAGATGGTACGTGAACAAGACTGACAGTGGAGCATTCAACAGAAACTGTCAACATCTTCAGTTTGTTCCTCAGATGGAACACTCAGACCAAAATCAACCAACGGTGGACACAGAACAGAAAGAAGACTCAAAGATCCCAAACTGACCACAGCCAGTTGTTGCAATCAATGGGCAGCCAGATGACCAAGCTGCTACATGTTTGGGTTGTGTTATTAGAAAAGCACTACGATTCAGAGACACTTAACAGACTGATCCACACTGAACCTCAAAGACTGTGATAGTGTAAATGTTGTTAATGGTAGGAATGTAAAACTAAAAGGGGGGAGGTGATGGAATGCTAAAACTGTATTCTAATATTCAGCCATCTGGTGGCTTTTGAAGCCAGGTATGTGTGAAACACACCTTGTCTGAGCTGATAACAGCTATAGAGGGCAGTGTGTTAAAGTATCATAAAAAGAACTCATCTCTTGTATCTCTCCATGTTGGAAGCACTGTAGCCAGTCCAAATCTGCAACCTGCTGTGTGCAAGGCGTACATGACAGACAGCACCAGGAAAAACAGAGATATGAACAGAGACCCTGGAGTCAAATTACTGAGCCCTGTCTGATAGGTCACATTGTCTTGAGCCTGGAGAATGGGGAAGCACAGCCTGCCAGGAATGGTAACAAGCTAGAGTCCTTCTGGGGAGAAGGGAGGTGGTTTGAATCTCTTTTCTGGAAACTCTTCTCCTGTCAGTGTTGAAACTAAATGGAGCTGAGAGGTCAATACACTGTGTATTGAAAACTCCTGCCCCATCCCCTGAGGAATTCCAGTCTGAGAGCACCACGCTGCCTGCCCAGGAGAGGGCTGGGGAGCAGAACCTCCAGGCTGTGTACATTCTAAAGAGCACGTAGCGAATGTCCTGCATGCATCCTTTCACACACCTGTGCATGGGACACTGACAACCAGAGCCAGGCCCTTTAATGTTTGGAGGGATGGTGCAGTACCTCTCACTTCCACACAAGCCCCAAGCTTATTCTCACTGGTTTACTGGCAAATCTAGTTCACACTGAGCATGCTCAGATGCTTAGCACAGTCACTCCCATACTAGCAGGATGCAGAGTAACAGCCGTGTTAGTCTGTATTCGCAAAAAGAAAAGGAGGACTTGTGGCACCTTAGAGACTAACCAATTTATTTGAGCATGAGCTTTCGTGAGCTACAGCTCACTTCATCGGATGCATACTGTGGAAATTGCAGAAGACATTATATACACAGACACCATGAAACAATACCTCCTCCCACCCCACTCTCCTGCTGGTAATAGCTTATCTAAAGTGATCATCAAGTTGGGCCATTTCCAGCACAAATCCAGGTTTTCTCACCCTCCGCCCCCCCACAGACAAACTCACTCTCTTGCTGGTAATAGCCCATCCAAAGTGACCACTGTCTTCACAATGTGTATGATAATCAAGGTGGGCCATTTCCTGCAGAAATCCAGGTTCTCTCACCCCCTCACCCCCCTCCAAAAACCACACACACAAACTCACTCTCCTGCTGGTAATAGCCTATCCAAAGTGACCACTCTCCCCACACTGTGCATGACAATCAAGGTGGGCCACTTCCAGCATAAATCCAAGTTTAACCAGAACGTCCTGGGGGCGGGGGGGGGAAACAAGGGGAAATAGCCACTCCCAGTCTCTATTTAAGCCTAAATTAATAGTATCCAATTTGCAAATGAATTCCAATTCAGCAGTTTCTCGCTGGACTCTGGATTTGAAGTTTTTTTGTTGTAAGATAGCGACCTTCATGTCTCTGATTGCGTGACCAGAGAGATTGAAGTGTTCTCCGACTGATTTATGAATGTTATAATTCTTGACATCTGATTTGTGTCCATTTATTGTTTTACGTAGAGACTGTCCAGTTTGACCAATGTACACGGCAGAGGGGCATTGCTGGCACATGATGGCATATATCACATTGGTGGATGTGCAGGTGAACGAGCCTCTGATAGCATGGCTGATGTTATTAGGCCCTGTGATGGTGTCCCCTGAATAGATATGTGGGCACAGTTGGCAACGGGCTTTGTTGCAAGGATAGGTTCCTGGGTTAGTGGTTCTGTTGTGTGGTATGTGGTTGTTGGTGAGTATTCGCTTCAGGTTGGGGGGTTGTCTGTAGGCAAGGACTGGCCTGTCTCCCAAGATTTGTGAGAGTGTTGGGTCATCCTTCAGGATAGGTTGTAGATCCTTAATAATGCGTTGGAGGGGTTTTAGTTGGGGGCTGAAGGTGACGGCTAGTGGCGTTCTGTTATTTTCTTTGTTAGGCCTGTCCTGTAGTAGGTGACTTCTGGGAACTCTTCTGGCTCTATCAATCTGTTTCTTCACTTCCGCAGGTGGGTATTGTAGTTGTAAGAATGCTTGATAGAGATCTTGTAGGTGTTTGTCTCTGTCTGAGGGATTGGAGCAAATGCGGTTGTATCGCAGAGCTTGGCTGTAGACGATGGATCGTGTGGTGTGGTCAGGGTGAAAGCTGGAGGCATGTAGGTAGGAATAGCGGTCAGTAGGTTTCCGGTATAGGGTGGTGTTTATGTGACCATTGTTTATTAGCACCGTAGTGTCCAGGAAGTGGATCTCTTGTGTGGACTGGACCAGGCTGAGGTTGATGGTGGGATGGAAATTGTTGAAATCGTGGTGGAATTCCTCAAGGGCTTCTTTTCCATGGGTCCAGATGATGAAGATGTCATCAATATAGCGCAAGTAGAGTAGGGGCGTTAGGGGACGAGAGCTGAGGAAGCGTTGTTCTAAATCAGCCATAAAAATGTTGGCATACTGTGGGGCCATGCGGGTACCCATAGCAGTGCCGCTGATCTGAAGGTATACATTGTCCCCAAATGTAAAATAGTTATGGGTAAGGACAAAGTCACAAAGTTCAGCCACCAGGTTAGCCGTGACATTATCGGGGATAGTGTTCTTGACGGCTTGTAGTCCATGTTTGTGTGGACTGTTGGTGTAGAGGGCTTCTACATCCATTGTGGCCAGGATGGTGTTATCAGGAAGATCACCGATGGATTGTAGTTTCCTCAGGAAGTCAGTGGTATCTCGAAGGTAGCTGGGAGTGCTGGTAGCGTAGGGCCTGAGGAGGGAGTCTCCATAGCCAGACAATCCTGCTGTCAGGGTGCCAATGCCTGAGATGATGGGGCGCCCAGGATTTCCAGGTTTATGGATCTTGGGTAGTAGATAGAATATCCCAGGTCGGGGTTCCAGGGGTGTGTCTGTGCGGATTTGATCTTATGCTTTTTCAGGAAGTTTCTTGAGCAAATGCTGTAGTTGCTTTTGGTAACTCTCAGTGGGATCATAGGGTAATGGCTTGTAGAAAGTGGTGTTGGAGAGCTGCCGAGCAGCCTCTTGTTCATATTCCGACCTATTCATGATGACAACAGCACCTCCTTTGTCAGCCTTTTTGATTATGATGTCAGAGTTGTTTCTGAGGCTGTGGATGGCATTGTGTTCCGCACGGCTGAGGTTATGGGGCAAGTGATGCTGCTTTTCCACAATTTCAGCCCGTGCACGTCGGCGGAAGCACTCTACGTAGAAGTCCAGTCTGCTGTTTCGACCTTCAGGAGGAGTCCACCTAGAATCCTTCTTTTTGTAATGTTGGTCGGGAGGCCTCTGTGGATTAGTATGTTGTTCAGAGGTATTTTGGAAATATTCCTTGAGTCGGAGACGTCGAAAATAGGATTCTAGGTCACCACAGAACTGTATCATGTTCGTGGGGGTGGAGGGGCAGAAGGAGAGGCCCCGAGATAGGACAGCTGCTTCTGCTGGGCTGAGAGTATAGTTGGATAGGTTAACAATATTGCTGGGTGGGTTGAGGGAACCATTGCTGTGGCCCCTTGTAGCATGTAGTAGTTTAGAAAGTTTAGTGTCCTTTTTCTTTTGTAGAGAAGCAAAGTGTGTGTTGTAAATGGCTTGTCTAGTTTTAGTAAAATCCAGCCACGAGGAAGTTTGTGTGGAAGGTTGGTTTTTTATGAGAGTATCCAGTTTTGAGAGCTCATTCTTAATCTTTCCCTGTTTGCTGTTCCTTGGTATAACAATAGCTGTTGCCCTTCCAGGCATGCTGCAAAGCTCCCCCACCCCCTCTGGCTAGGCACTGTCACAGGGCTGAGGTGGCTGTGGGAGCATTTCTCTGGTGGGACAGTGTGCTAGGTTGGAAGCTGTGCTGGCCCATGACTGGTGATTGGAAGGTAGGCAGTAGTGGGGAGGGAGGAACTGCCACTGCTGTTTGGGTAAAGTTTTACCTTCTAACTCCCAATCTCTCATGTTTTTAAATTTCTGCCCAGGATGCTCAGAGCTTTGCCTGGAAGCCCTTAGGGGGAGTTTGTACAAGGCCAAAATTTAAATAAATAAAAGAGCCATCCCCACATACTAGCATCCCATCAACTCACTAGCACAGTCACACCCACAAAATAGCCATTCACCTTTTCATGAGCATAGTCACACACCCATAAAAGCATCACATCATCATTGTTAGCATAGTCATGCCCATGCTAGTAACAGATACCCTCTGGTCCTTGGGAAGGGGTTTGGGCCAGGACTCACTCCTCATCTCATCCAGTGACTTCAGATATTGAGGTATTGAGTCCACAGGACCATGTTAAGAGTCTGATCTTCTCACATTTCTGTCTCAGTGGGTCCAGCATTTTGTCCCATTGGATGAAGAAGTCACTCAACGTGTCATGAGAGCAGAATGGGCTATACCCCAACTGCAGGGTCATCAGCAAATCATCCAGCAGGAGAGAAAGGGGAATGTGCTCTGACAGCCAGAGGAGGAAGAATGCGCTAGCCTGCCAGAATCCACAGCATCAGGAAGCTGTGTGGCCCTGGGGCCCGCATGTCACGCTCCCCAAGTGAGTCCACAGCAGCCGCCTGCACACATGGGGATATCTGTCCTAAATAGTTCTGTGATTAGGGGTGTATGAATTCCAACCCACAACAACTGGATGCTTGTGCAGTCCCAGAGAGAGTCACAAAGAGTCGAGATTTCCTGTGAACATTTGTTTTGCAAATAGCTGGTGTAACCTTGCAGCGCAGCTCCAGAGAAATGAGCCTTTTCCATAGAATGTGAGGGTTGGTTTCTGTGCAGTCATTTCACAGAAGCCTTTGACCAGCCAGTAAGTGGTAGTAACAATAGCTGCACGGCTTGACTTGATGGTCTTGGTGCAGGCCCATCACCAGTAACAACTTTTCATCATGTCTAACCTGGGCTGTGTTTGAACCAGTGATCTAATGGGAACCTGCTTGCCCTGGAGTGGTTTGGGATCCAGCCCAGCTCAAAAAGTAACTGTCTCACTATGCAAAGCATTCAATTCCAGAGCTCCAGAATGGAGGCGGTAAGAGGTCCGACCCCTGGCTTGTCTATACAAGTTTGCACCAACTCTACCCGCGCTAGCCTGCCACGCACTACCCGTCCATATGGACTCTTCTGCCTCATGCTATATGTTCCCTGTTGCACTTTGAAAAGGGAGTACCTTAAAGCATGCTGGGGAACTTTTACTGTGCAGCACAGAGTCCACATGGACATGAAGGGTGTGTCTACACTTCAAGCTGGGGCTATGATTCCCAGCTCGAGGGGACATATTCATGCTAGCTCTGGTGGAGCAAGCCCGCCGAACGGAGAGTATGGATGTTGTGGTGTGAGTGGCGGGAAGGGCTAGCCACCTTGAACGCATGCTCATCTGAGATGCTGGGCGGCTTTTTGAGCAACTACTCCCCCACAACTGCTCACACCACAGGCTAGTGCAGGGTCGATTTACACCCCAGCTTGCTGCAAACTAAGTGCTAAGTCCTCACAGACACAGAGAGGAACTTTAAAAAAGCAGTTGCCTAGTGATGCACATAAAGAGCATTGGCAAAGGGGTTTGCATAGCCATCTCCGTAGGAGCTATTTGGAACACTTGGTCCCAGGGGGACCTGCATAGAATCATAGGGTCAGAAGGGACAACAAGGGTCATCTCATCTAACCCCCTGCCAAGATGCAGGATTTCTTGTGTCTCAACCATCCAAGACAGATGGCTCTCATGTAGCATATAGTGCTACAAATCTCAGATATAAGTTAATTATCCTATCTTACCTCCCCCATTTCTAAGAAAAAGCCCCAAATCAAAACAACAACCAGCTCAGTGTGAGTGGCTATGTGAGGGGTTTTCCTGGGTAAATTATGTTAGCGGGTTAGAGAATTGTACTTTGAATTCACAGCCCTTTCCCAGGGCACATAATGCACAGTGCAATCTAGCAGTACTTTTCTCAAGTCCAAGTGGACAAGCACAAAGCTGACGACCATGAAGGAAAAAGAAAGATGTTTATGGGCAGAAAAAGACACACAAAAAGAAACATCAAAGAAAAGGAAATGGGAAACTTAGACAGCTGTGCAAACATATTGGAATTCATCTGTTGGGAGGCCAAGGAGGGTCTTACCTGTTCAGTTCATGTCCACCTGCTCCATGTACTTCCCTATGAAAGAAACATGCACCCACCTATCCAGTCCCTTCAATCAAAATGTGTGCAAGGAACAAAAATGACACTTAAATGTCACAAACAAAAATTATCAGTGTAACTGTGGCGGGGTGGTCCCCCCACCATGCCTTGAAGGGCTTAAAACAGCCCTGGGAGAGGGAAAAAGCTGGGCTGTGTGGGAAAACAGCCACAGCTGTAGCCGATGTAATTAGGGTGCAGCTGGCCCTTATAAGAGGGCAGTGGGCCAGAAGGAGAGAGATATTCTCTCTAGCTACATGGAGAGAGGAGGACCTGGCTGCCGGGGAAGCTGAGGCGGGTACCAAGGGCAGGGGGAGCTCCAGCCTAGCAGAGCCCCAGGCCGAGGTAAAGGCCCACAAAAGGGTACTAAGGCTGCAGAGGAGCAGCCCAGACCTAGACAGAGGCAGCTGGTCCGACCCCCCCTTGCCAATGATGAGTAGTACAGACAACAGTCTGCCCCAGGGAGTGGGGGCTAGATGATGACTGACAGTAGCTACTGGGGCTAGGGGGTTCCCCTGGGGAGGGGAGACCTAGACTGAGGGGGTACTGCCAGGGGGCAGAACCCTAAGCTAGAAGGGCACCGGGGTCCAGGAAGGGCATGGGGCCAGAGGCAGGTGAGACACTGACTGGCAGAGGGTGCTCCTGGCTGAAAAGAGCTAATTCCCTGGACAACCAGCAGGCAGCAGTGAGTCGTTGCCCCACAACAGTAACGTTTCTAGGAAATGCCACCGTTAAGCATGGAAATGCTTGAGGCTATTGTAGCTGAAGATCAATGGCAACGTGGACACACAAGCATGCCCGCATGCACGCTAACACACATGGAGATGCACACACATCCTTTCACACATTAATAGGTTCACAGAGTTTAAGGCTGGAAGGGATACCTAGACCATCTAGTCTGACTTCCTGCATAGAACAGGCCAGAGAATTTTACCCAGTTACTCTTTTATGGAACCCAATAACTTGAGTTTGACTGAAGCATCTTCCAGGAGGGCATCCAGCCTGGATTTGAAAACATCCAGAGATGGAGAATCCACCACACCCATTGGGAGTTTGTTCCAGGGGTTAATCACCCTCACTGTTTAAAAAAAAAAAAAAAATGTGTCTTGTTTCTAATTTGAATGCGTCTGGCGTTGGCTTCAGCCATTGGCTCTAGTTCCGCCTTTCTCTGCTAGATTAAAGAGTTCTTTAGTTTACGCAGTATCTTTGTTCTCCCTGTAATGGTAGTTATGCCCAGATCCACAAAGGTATTTAGGCTCCTAATGTCCACTGAAATCAATCCACCTTTGTGGATCTGTGCCCCATACACCATAATCACAAGAACGAGGAGTCACCCAATGAAATTAATAGGGAGCAGGTTTAAAACAAACAAAAGGTAGTACTTCACCCAGCACACAGTCAGACTGGGGATGGTTTAAAGGCCAAAAGTATAACTGGGTTAAAAAAAGAATTAGATACATTCATGGAGGATAGGTCCATCAATGGCTATTAGCCAAGATGGTCAGGGGTATAATCCCATGCTCTGGTGTCCCTAAACCTCCAACTGCCAGAAACTGGAGACAGGTCCCTTGAAATTGTCCTGTTCTGTTCACTCTCTCTGAAGCCTCTAGCACTGACCACTGTCAGAGACAGGATACTGAGCTAGATAGACCAGTGCTCTGATCCATTCTTATATTCTTAATCAAGTCACCTCTCAATTTGCTTTTTGATATGCTAAACAGGTTGAGCTCTTTCAGTCTCTTGCTGTAAGGTATTTCCTCCAGCTGTTGAATTAGTTTCGTGGCTGTTCTGAGCTCCCTCTTCAATTATTCAACATCCTGTTTCCAGTATTGGTCTCACCATTGCCATGTGCAGAGGGAACATCACCTCCTTACTGTTTCAGAGTCACTGCTTTCCAGGTGACAATAACCATTCTGTGGTGACTGCGTTCCTTGCCCCTTGCATTTGGCTGTATTAAAACGCGTTTTGTTGGGGTGGCCCCAGCTCCCCAAGTGATCCAGATCGCTGTGTGGGATTGCCCTGTCCTCACGTGTATTTTCCACATTATTTTCTGCCAATCTTTGTGTCATCTACAAATGTTATCTGTAATGATTTTATATTTACTTCCAATGAAAGTGTTGAATAGCCACAGGTCTCGTATGGATCCCTGTGGAGCCCCTCTAGAAACACCCCCATTCAATAATGAGTCCCCACTGATGAGTACTTTTTGAGCTCTGTCATTCAGCCAGTTCTTAATCCATTTAACATGTGCTCTACTGATGTTAGTATCGCGTAACATTCTGATTGCAAAATTAGTGCTATATAAATCAAACACCTTATAGAAGTCTAAGTACATTACATCTGTGCAGTTACCTTTATCAACCAAACCTGTAATCTCATCAAAGAATGAATCAAATGAGTGTGACAAGACCTATTTTCCATGAAGCCATGCTGACTGGCATTAATTATATTCCCGTCTTTTAATTCTCGGTCAATTAAATCCCATATCAGGTTTATGTTCACTTGTTTCGCACAGGATTGATGTCAGGCTAACCGGCTTATACCTACCTGGGGCACCCAGCTTGCCCTTTTTAACTATTGTCACATGAGCAATTTCTCAGCCTTTTTTGAATTTCCCTGGTATTCCAAGATTTATTAGCAGTCAACAGCAGCAGGCCAGAGATCTCCTCCGCCAGTTCATTTAGCTCTCTTGGGTGCCAGTTATCTGAGCCGGCTGATTTAAAAATGTTTCGTCCCAGTAGATGTTGTCCAACATCCTCCTCAGTTAATAATGGATTGGAAAGTACTTCCTCATGCTCATGTGGTATGAATATAGCATCCTGCTTCTTTCCAAATTCAGGCCATATTTACTGAACACTTCTGCCTTTTCTGCATCATTGTTAACAATTTTACCATATCCATGTAGAAACTGCCCCATACATTGCTAAGATTTCTTTTGCTGCTCCCAGCCATGGCTATTCCCCTGATAGCTTTCTTATCTATTTTCTACGCTTCATCACTTTTCATTTACATTGATTGCTATCTACTTCCCCTTTTTGTCATGTATTCTATATTGGCCTTTTTTTTTTTTTTTGTCTAATTGCGGCCTTCATGTCCCCACTGAACTAGGAAGGGGTTTTCCCCAAAGTTGTCCACTTTTTTGGATAGAGGAACTGTGTCTTTTTGGCTTTCTAATAAACTAGTCTTAAACAACTCCCAATTTTCATTCAAAATTTTCTGCCAAATTTTCCTCCCCATCAATTTCACTCAATTTTTTTCAGCCTTGGGAAATTAGCCCTTTTGAAGAGCCAAATTTATGTAATTACAGATTAGGACAGTTCTTTAATTGCCCAGAATGAGTGTAATCATGCCAAAATCACTGTAACCACCACTGTCCAGCCCAATGATCAGTTCATTTTTATCCGGCACAATGAAGTCCAGTATAGGTTACCTCTGGGTGGGTGTAATACCGACAGTGTCAGAAAGTTACCTATAATATTTAGAAACTCTAATGATCTTTTACTTGCTCTCTGCAGCAGACCTCTGGCACACCTGCCAGAGCAACACGATTGTTCTTCCCACCAATCACAGACATTAATGTCCACCCTATACATGGACTCACACATACACACGTGAATTTACACATGCACCCTTACACATTGACACACACACACACGGACTTATTTAACCTTTGCAATACTATTCGCAAAAATTAAAGGTAGTTCTCAGGATGCACATACACACTGCCATTTCCTGGAGAGGTTTAGCTTGGAATGGCCCTTAGATAACACAAACTCTTAGCAGTTGGGCATTTTTGCAGCCTGGATTATATTTCTGGTCTTGCTGTTAAAAAAAATCCCCCTGCAAAGTTCTGATGACAGCTGTGCAGAGCTGGTTCACCCTGTACCGCGACCCAGCCCGCAGCTGTGCAGAGCTGGTGGGCCCCACACCGCGACCCAGCCTGCAGCTGTGCAGAGCTGGTGTGCCCTGTACTGTGAACCAACCCACAGCTGTGCAGAGCTAGTGTGCCCCACACAGCAAACCAGCCCACAGCTGTACAGAGCTGGTGTGCCCCACACAGCAAACCAGCCCACAGCTGGGCAGAGCTGGTGTGCCCCATACCAAGAACCAGCCAGCAGCTGTACAGAGAATACCCTGACACTGAACTTGAGGGGGAGGTTGTGTGATGGGGATGTATAAACCCGACGCTCATACTGAAGGGGTTAAAGAGCTCTCCTTCTAGCCCCCCTCTGCAGTAAGAAGGAATGGACCCTCCCCCCCTGCAACCACCAGGCCACACTTCCAACACATACCAACCTTCACAGGCAGGTTTCCCTCTCCCGCTGCCCCCTGGGAGTGGACAGCTGCCTGGCCACATGCTGCCCCTTTGCCCAGAGGGACTGTTCTGGGGAGAAGTCTGATTGGCCTCTTTCCAGGCAGGCAGTGGCTGTCACATGCAGCCAGCCCTGCCCGGCAAGTCCATGGCTGATCTGAGCTCCAAGGGCTGCGTGAGGTCTGGGAATTCCTGTGCACACGACCGCCCATGTCCATTGGCTATGCTCATGTTGCTCGGCACAGAATAAGGCTGCTCTTGGAAGGAGGCTTTGTTCAGGGAGCCCAGTAAATCTGCAAGCCAGCTCCAGCTCCCACAGGGGCTCACCCACACCCGGGCACCATCTACTGGCAGGGGGCTGTGAGCAGGCCGGGGGGCAGTTGATGTAAACCCTGCCTGAGCTATGGGACTGAGATGGCCAGGTCTGTCTGTGGCTTCGCGTATGGCTGCTCCATCACGCAGCTGAGAAAATGCAGCCCTTCACCAGAGAATGTTGTGCCTGGACCGCTCTCTCCCTGCATCTTGCTAGTCTTCAGACTCCCAGCTTTGGATTCTGGCTGTGGATTGGTGGGTGAGGAAATGGGATCTGACAGAGGACAGATCCCTCATGCAGGCCCCAGCCTGTCCCTGGGCTCTCAGGGAAGTCCTGATGTGTCTGGGGTCAGAGGCTGAATGTACAAGGCCGACACTATGGCACCAGGGTCTCTTGGAGAGAACAAACCCTACACAACAGTAACACAATGCCCAGTGTGGCCTGAGACATGGCGACCATTGCTTTAATGACTTGAGTGATGTCGGTTTAGCCCTCCCTCAATTCTCTGTGAGCAGCCAAAGAAATCCCTTGATTAGGTAACACTGAGCAGAGAGCAGCCAGCGCCGTGTTTGCGTCCTGTGGCTGTGCTAAGAAGCTGGGTTTCTTCCATTGATGGGAAGCTACCTTGTTCTTTGGCAGAACCAGGCACCAGCAGCCTATGAGTTGAATTTGATCTGACATTTTGAGGTTGAGCCTTGGTTTTATTGCTGGTTTTAATACCATTGGGTGGCCAGAGCAAATGAGCCTGGCCAGCACATATGGCTGGGCTGTGCCTGCTCCGAGCCCTGGAGTCAAAACATGCGAGCATTTGCTGAAGGTTTTGATGGGAGACTCCAGAGCCGTAACCGCAGCCGTGTTTGCTCACTTAGCAATGGATTGCCTTTGGAACTGCTCCACGGACTTGAGTAAATTTGACTGATGCTATTGTCCAGGTTTCCATTTGTGCAGTTTTCTGCACTGATTTATCTCTGATAACGTTGTGCTTTCATTGTGGGAAGCTGTTTCTAAGCAGCCAAAACATACCTAGCTGAGAATAGTAATTATACAGGAGCCTGCTCCTCAGCCGCGGAGAGCCAGGCATCTGGGCACAGCAGGGCGCTGCTTTGGGAGCCAGACTCTGGTAGTCTGCTTCCCAAATGCGACATCGGTGTGTGTCACCGCACCAGCAACCGGCTCTTGTGTGCAAACTGGACAGGAGAGCTTTGAATGGCTCTCTCTGAGGAATGCCAAATACAGTTTCGGGGAGAACTTCTAACTGGTGGATCCTTTACAGCCTGAAACTGACATTTATTTATGACCACATGCTGAAAGTGCTTGTCCTAGGGACTCTAGGTGCTTGTACAGAATGTATTAAAACTTACGACCTCAGGGAAATTCTCCAGTGCTTTTATAGATAAATCATTCTCTTACCCCAGAACAGACAGCTCCAGTGTATCACCATTTGCACACTAAACTACCAGCCCAAAGACAACAGGCTAAATCCACCCTATGCTGCAGCTCCAGGCAGAGCGTTCCTGGCAGGGGACGTTTGCCAGGGAGGAGACTGTAGCAGTAGGAAACAGCCAACAGCTCTGAATCGGTCTCTGGACAAGAAGGATCACCCCAGACATGTCCCCTGCATTTTGCCCCACCCCAGTCATATGCCCCACAGTGTGCACTGCCCCAGCCACATGCCTTGTGTTGTGCACTGCCTCAGCCATGTGCCCTGCATTGTGCACTGTCACAGCCACATCCCTTACATTTCACACTGCCTCTGCCACGTGGTTCTTCCAAGGTGAAGAGAAATGGAGAGTGTTCTTGCAATGGCCCCTTGAGCCTGTACTTGATCTTCTCTGAGCATGGCAGGTGCAGTGAAATTTCACTGGCACCAGATGCACCGCCGGGGTGAAGCAGTGGAATTCCTGGAACACCTCCACAGGGCAACTCTGCGAGCAGCACAAGTCCATCCAGAATTTCTGCCTGCAGGACTCCATGCCACCCCAGAGAGACAGCAGCCTGTGCTATACACCATGGACTGGCCCCTGGTGACCGTGGGGGTCTCTGCTGCCCCTGCTAATACAGAACCTTCCTGGCGTGGCAGCTCAGGAGGGAGGGGTGCCAGACATTGTATTTGTGTCTGCCTGGCACAGGCTACCCCCCTGCAGTGTTTATGCACTGTGGCCCCAGCAAGTGCCCTTCCATCAACCTGGCATTGTCTATGCCAGAGGTGAGGTTGGCATAGCTCCATCTCTCCGTGGTATGGATTTTTCACCCCCGTGAGAGATGTAGCTATGCAGATGTAAGTTCCCAGCGTAGACCAGCCCTCACTCTGATTCAAGGCCTTGATTCAAATAGCAAACCTCAACTGCCATAAAAATGAGCCATTGGTGAAGCTTTGTTTGGTGCTTTAATGACTGCTTTGTTCATATAATCCCTCCCATGAATGCCCAGTAGCACAGTCTGGCTTTTTATAGTCAGCCCAAAACAAGAGTTAAAAGGTTAGCTTGCAAAAGGAAGCAGATATAAAGGATGGTTTATATCAATTTGTAAACTTTCCTAAGTGTTATTCTAGTTAATAAAGTGCTAGATACTGCCAGAATATTTGCAGGGGCCCAGAAATTCCAGGGAACAGTGCTGCATTATGAACTTCAGTGTTCCGCAATAGCTTCTTAGAAGCTGCTTAGGAAAGATGATTTGACTCTATGATTTAAAACACCGCAACTGCTTTTGCATTCTCAAGCCATTGCACATTCCCGAGCCGCCACTGACACCAGAAGTGTACTCTGTGGAGCACCAAAGATCAATGAAAAGATGAAGGTTCCCTGCATGACATCAGTGCTATCAGATTCAAATTGCATGATTTTTATTTTCTAAATTAATGTCGTATCCTAGCAGTTGTCCTGGGTAAACACCAAATTTCGTTCACTTCAGCTGGATAATTTATGGGAGATAAAGTGAGAATGAGGCATACTTTCTCAAGCTCTTACCTCCCTTAAATAATGTTGGAAATTCCCTAGCTGTTTTAAGCACACAAACGTTTTATTCTCATGCCCACATATGGCTTTTATAACTCACAGCAACATACCACCACTTGTGGTTAGCAAAGAGTTTATACTATGGGATAGTCGCAACCCATCCATCTACTTTTTAAGGGACCCATCATCATTTACCCTTTTCCTCTGCTTGTCTTCAAAACAGAGTTCAGGTTAATAATTGGAAGTACCTGGGCTCATCTCAGCCTGGGCTGGGGAAGCTGCATTTCCTCACCAGTCTCTGATACTGGGTCATTTATGAATCGCACTAGAGGAATCAGAATCACAATGGATGTGATACCCTAGAACAGGTTAATTTGGAGCTTGTAGGGGCTGCCAAAAATCATCGTCTGGCAGTACAATCCGCCAAGGGGAGTGTGTCCTGCACGTGTAACGGGCCCCAGCTTGAGTGTCATCTCCAACTGGGCAGTGGTACGGGATCTCCGAGAATATTTTTCCCTAATGGGCCATTCATCTTTGTTTAAAGTCAGTTGTTTTTTGTATGACTCACTTCTAGACTCAGAGGGACACTGTAAACACGACATTTTCCTACTGAACAGGTTTCTTCTCTGAGGCATCTGCTTTCTTTTCTGAGGGCTGGTCTACACTTAAAAAGGTACAGTGGCACAGCTATAGCACTTCAGTGTAGATACTACTTATGCCAATGGGAGGGGTTCTTCTGTCGGCCTAGGTAATCCACCTCCCCATGAGGCAGTAGCTAGGTTGCCAGAATAATTCTTCTATCAACCTAGTACTGCCTACAAGAGCATTTAGGGCGGCTTAACTACATTGCTCAGGGGTGTGGCTTTTTCACACCTCTGACCCATATAGTTAAACTGACCTAAATTTCTAGTGTAGACCAGGCCTCAGAAAAATCTGTCTGCAGACTGCCAAGGTAATGCAGCTGTCAGAGAGGGAGAGGAGTTCTACTGTGGTAGATGCCCCAGCAGTGGAATCGAGACCTAAGGGCCAGTTGCAAAACCTTTTATGATAGGTGAAAATACCTAAGCCAGAAAGGACCCAGCTTGATTCTCAGAGCCCAGGGGCAGTTTACGGGACAGGAGGTAGAACAAACAGCTTGTCTTGTAACATGACCACCTTTGCTCTGGTCTCAGAGACATACTAACCACAGATCTCCCTGGACCATTTCCACAGACCCTATTCAAAGCAGAATGGCTCGTGGACTGAACCTCTGCAAGTCCTGAGGGCCCCTTTACTGTGTCCTGTCAGATTCATTTCTTCTCAGCCTGAGTTTAGACCCTTCTCTTTGCTCATTCACAGGTGATAGCCATTTAATGAGCAGAGTGATCTGCAATAGGAGATGCCTATCAAACTGAAAAGTAAGCTCCAGAAGACAGTAATTAGGCCAGCCCTTTTGCATAGCTCCAAATGCTAGACACTGAGGAAGAGACAGGAGCAGAACTTGAATACAGTGGAAAAGAAAATGTTAAGATGGGTACCTGGAGTTACAGGGAGGGCCCATGTTCGGAACAAATGAAGTAGGGGAATTGTGAAGGTGGCACCAATTATAAATAAGCGGAGGGAATCCAAGGTTAGATGGTTTGGGCACGTAAAAAGAAGATTGGAAGAATATACAGGAAACAGGATGTTAAACTTAGAAGTGGAGGGTGAGAGAAGGGTTGCAAGACCCAAAACTAGATGGATGGATGTCATACAAAACAGTTTAATTAGCTGTGGAGTTTCTGAGGAACGGCTTCAAGACAGGTTGGAATGGAGAAGAAGGTCTCCAAGAGCTGACCTCATATAGAAGAAGATGACAACGACGATGACAACAATAGCCTTTAGTATATTCCAGCACAGCATAAGCTCTGTAAGCACTCCATTTCCAGCCCTAGAGACCAAGGCCGGATACAGTCCCTAGAATGATGTACCTGCATATACACCAGTTCGAGCTCTGCACTTATTGTCTTTGTATCTTAAAGCAAGATGGAGAAACTGTGGCACCAAGCAGTGAAGTGACTAGCCAAAGGCACACAGCAAGTCAGGAGCAGAGCTGGAGCGAGAATCTGGGGAAGACATTCTGACCTCATTTAAGTCAATGGGAGTTTTACCACTGGAATTCACCCAGATCTCCCATTGGACCTTACTGCCCCTATGGCATGTCAGCACCACTTGGCTAGCTTCACCCTGCTCTCCTGCTCACCCCAGCGTAGCGTGCGTGACTGCAAGCTACTGCCCTGACACCAAGAGAATGGGAATGTCACGTGCAGGGAGCGATATCAGGCCGCTGCTGCACTACAGACAGAACCCTCTGAAACATGGCTGGGCTCTGACAGCCTCACCGGACATGGGTACAGGGTCAGCGTGTCCACACAGCAATTTTCCCAACCGAATTTTGTCAGCCACGATGGCTTGTCTACATTTATTGTGCTGCACAGTCATGTTTGTACTAGTGCATTGTGGGAAACCTGGCAGCTATCCCATGCTGCCTAAGCCACTGGTGGAGAATTGTGGATGTTTCTCCCATAGTGCAATGGATTGTGGGAATCCTGCACAGACACCTGGGCACTAGGACAGACTAAGCTGACATGCATAGAGGGGTCCCATCTAAGGAGAACCTGGATGGAACTTGGTTACAGCCTGACACTGAATAGATGGCACCCACCATGGGCAGATCCTCAGCTAGTGTACATTGGCATAGCACCATGGAGGCTGAGAGGAAGATTCTCTTTGCGTGGTGTAATACGGCCTCAGCACAGGCTTGGAGGGATTCGGTATGTTTAGGCTTGGCAGAATTCCATTTTGATGGATAATATCAAGGTTTATTTTTAACCATTTCTCAATTGTAATTGATTTACATTTTCACAGTGGTAGGAAATCACAGGCAGCCCAACAATAATTCTTTAAAGAGAGTAGACACTTGAGATTCAAAAAGTTATAAAGCTTTGCTGTCGCTAAAACACAAATTGTTACCATCAGATTCAAAATCTACTATGCAAATATCCTGGCATCCAACTGCAATAAGTTCTCAAGCTGGAGTTTCCATACTTTGCCTCTCTGTACATTTTGATTATTATCAATAGAAATTGTTTGTGTGTGTTCAGGGACACCAGCACTTACCAATACAAATCAAATCCTTCCAAGCCTAGGTGTATTTCATCCTGTCTGTATCAGCCTTGTTTTTCCCCATCCAGACTCGAGTTTCCACCCGCCCCTCTTCATCCAGTGCAGAGTGACAGGAAACCAGAAAGATCTGTGTGTGTGATGGGAGGAAGTGACTTTTTGGGAGCTAGTCGGTCTATCCTTCAGGCTATGGTGATGATTTGCCAGCTCCTTCACTCCTTATCCCCTGCAGGGGAGAGATGCTGTCCGTTAGCTTTGGAATTGGATGGGGACCATGAGTCTTCATGGTCGAATCAGGGTCCAGGATCTTGTTGTCTGGGAGCTGGGAAGGCTCTGACCTCTGGCTTAGTGAGACGATGCTCTGACCAGGACAGTGGCTGGGTTGTGATGTGCCTGATATTGACAGCTACTCTGAAGACAAGGTCCAGGATGTGACTAGCTGTGTAGTTTGGGCAAGAGATGACCTGGGAGAGTCCCAAAAAGCCAAGCAAGGAGATGCATCTGGGGCTCTTGTTTGTTAACATGAATGCTGATGAGAGGATTACAGGTCCGGAGCATTTCACCACCACAGCTGACAAGGAATCAGCAAGCTCCTTTATGAATCTATCTCCCCTTCACAGGAAAATCATTTATTCAGCTGTTCTTGAGGAAAATATTTTAAATTCATCTTCAAATAATTGACATTCCCTAGGCTCTGGAAGGGTAAATTTTTCCAGGAAAGGATTCTAGTATCATGTCAGAATGGCCTGTTTTATTATTCTTGTCTTCTTCACAATAATGAGTGGATTAAGTATGACTCAAACCTTCTGCTAACTATGCATAAGTGCCAGAATAGTGACCTCAAATCTGAAGCAGGGACTAAGATGAATATGCATTAATAATTCTGAAGCTGGTATTTTCACAACATCACCCAGAAGACAAGGAATAAATTACTGTAGTTGATAATGTGGTTATTTAGGAACACACAGAACAGTAGGACGAAAAGGGGTGTTGCTTGAATAGATCACTGATCTTGGAGCAGCTCTATTGCCAAGGAGGGAAGGATCTGTTGCCTGTCTATTGCATTTGTCAGGAGCCTATCACTGCGCTCTACAGACACCGAGAACTAGGGCTAGCACCTGAACTCCTCTTCCATTTGCAGGTTTCAGAGTAGCAGCCGTGTTAGTCTGTATCCGCAAAAAGAAAAGGAGTACTTGTGGCACCTTAGAGACTAACAAATTTATTTGAGCATAAGCTTTCGTGAGCTACAGCTCACTTCATTGGCTGCATGCAGTGGAAAATACAGTAGGGGGATTTTATATACACAGAGAACATGAAACAATGGGTGTTACCATACACATTGTGAGCTATGAAGTGAGCTGTAGCTCACGAAAGCTTATACTCAAATAAATTTGTTAGTCTCTAAGGTGCCACAAGTACTCCTTTTCTTCTTCCATTTGCGTGTATCACTGCACAGGGGATGGCCATTATCTGCTTAGCCACTATTTAGCAGTGGCCTAAGGCCGATTCTTCTCTGCCTCTTTGGGACAAATGTCCAGGAATCTCCACTTGACTTTCAGACAGGTCCGTCAAGAGGGTTCTGGATGTGCTTGAGGAATTTTGGGTGTGACCTATGAGTTGGACCCATGTCCATCTTGGCCAATAGAGTCCAGTGCGGTGCTGTGGGTTCCACTACTTGTGGGGGTGATCCATCTCTCCCTTCAGGAGAGCTGGATTCCAGCATCATCTGGGGATGGATCCAAAGCTGCTTGAATCTTCAACGTTGGCTTTGGTGACCTTTGGAGCAGGCTCCTAAAGAAGTGACTGCTAGTTCCCTGCTCCAGAGAATCTCTCCATTTTGACTATCTCTGCTGGGGGAAGGTCATGGGGGGCAGCCCTTCTGGCAGTAGCAGGAGTCCTGGGAAGATCCCTGAGTGGGTTTGGAGGGGGATGAGGTTGTACAGGTTCCATTGGAGTTGTTTGGGGAGGGACTTGATGATATCCTTAAATTCCTGGGTGAATTGTGGTGTTGAGTCGTCTTTGAGTTCTTTGAGGTGGAGTCAGAGAGTTGTCTGCTGACCTCGTTAACGTAGTCCTTGTGGTTGAGAACTACGATGACACTTCCTTTGTCTGCTGGTGTGGTCACTGTCTAGTGGTTGGATTTCAGCGACTATATAGCTGTCCTCTCGGTGGTGGACAGGTTGAGGTGGATGTGATGTTTGTTAAGGATTTCACAGTCCATTTTTCCCCCTGAAGCAATCAATGTAACGATCAAGTGTGTGGTTTCATCCACTGTGAAGTGTCCAGTCAGATGATTCTTTTCTCTTATGACTGTCGGGGGGAGCGTGGTAGTTATGGGGGGTGTCATCATTGTTGTGAAAGAATTCTTCAAGGCAGAGTCAATGAAAGAATTCTTCTAGCTCTCCACATGTTAGTATGGTGTTAGTTTCTGTGGTGAGGCAGAAGTTCAGTCCCTTGGTGAGTACAGATAATTCAGCTCTGGTTAGGGGTAGTCTTGATAAATTGATGGTGTTGTGTAGCATCCATGTGGTTGGCCTTGGTGCCATAGTTTCTCTCAGAGGTGATGTTCTGTGGGTTTGGAGGAGTTGTAGTTGGTTCCACTTTTGGGGTTTTTTTGTTATATATGTGTCATTTCTTGCAAGAAAGAGAACCTACATTCTGTCCCTCAACCGCCCCTAAACCTTTCTGTGTTCATGGTGTGAAATACAAGGTTCCCAGTCCAAACACACCAGGAAAGGGCATTCAGCCTTGTGCAAAGCCTAAATCATTTCTTCAAGCTGGGCAGTAATTCTGTGGTACAGTGGAGTGTCTGTGTAATTGTTGGGAATATTTTATCTGTGGCAAACCTCTGTCTGCCCACATGATTAACAACAGCCCTTTTCCAGCCACATTTTCCAAGGGAGCGCTGCATGCAAACCTCAAGCAGGCCTTGTTTGGACAGCATGCTGTCCCAGTTAGCATGATGGAAATCAGGCTCTGACATCTTCAGTGATGCTAGTCAGTGCCCACAGCTCTGATCAAGGTTGCAGTAGCGCTGAATTCTACCAAACTGCCTGCAGTCCCTACTCACCAGGGATTTCTCTGTGACAGCTGGGTGAAAGCCCTCCAGATGGGCTGTTTGCCCACTGTACAACTTGTCCCTCAGCTTGGTTTTAAAAAAGGAAGGTCATTTTGTACAAACACCCTGCAGAATTCCCGAAGCAATGGAAGCTTAAACCTGCCCTACAAGCATGTCCGGTAAGAGAGTTCCATAGATCTAGCAGTGCAGATTGCTGTCTTGAGGACTGACTTGAGCAGCTCCAGCACTGACAGCATACATCACTGCTTGAGCTGAAGATCCAGGCTCTGTAGCAGACTCTCATCCTCTGTGGGTCAGGCACAGAAGTAGCCACACAGCACTCACTTCCCAGTGGGCTACACATGCCCAGGCTGATGCACTGAGCATGTGTGTTCAGCTAGGTCAGGCTAGAGGCCTGGACTACAAAGGGATTTAGGTGTGATGCTAAGTGTCACCTTGCTTAACTTTTAGGTTCCTAGAAAAATCACAGGAACAACAATGTGATTCACATAGCCTGAGTTTTATGGGGAGAGATCAGTGCCTTAGAATGGGATCCATAATAGCCAGCAGGCTAGGCAGGGTGCCACCTAAGCTAGCCAATGGGAGATGCCAATGAGAGGAGTGCATGCTCTCTGGCAGGCAGCCTCTGAGCATGGTTCCTGGACTGCTCTGGGGCTTAGGTGAGAGATTTGATGTCTGGACACTCTGCGTAAGCTCAAAAGCTTGTCTCTCTCACCAACAGCAGTTGATCCAATAAAAGATATCCCCCCCCCCCACACCCACACACACCTAGTCTCTCTGGACGCTTAGAGGGAGGCAGCAGGGTGCATGCCTAGGGACAGAAACAGGCACCAAGAGAACTTCTACCCTGAAACTGTAGATGCTGAGCTAGTTTTGACACCTACAGAGTTCAGGAAAAGTTTTGTAGGTGCAGCGGAGCCTAAAACTGGGACTTAGGAGCCTAAACCCCAGACTTTGTGAATCCACCCATCATTTCTCTGCGCAAGCTTCTGAGAACTCTTGGATTTCAGTGCATTAAAAGGGGCTGTTTTTGGCTCATCTGGTCCCACAAGGCATGGAGCCATGGTGGCATGATTCTGGGCACATTGACTGATAAAGCAGATAGCAGGGGGTTCATTGGCAGGGAGGTAAATAATTAGAGGCTGGGGAAGACTATGACTAAGAGGCATTGACAAGATTGAGACAGTTTACCTTGGCAAAGAAACAACTAAGAGGGGATGCAATTAAAAGCTACAAGATAACAAGTAGTCTAGAGAAGGGAGATCGGGAGTTTCTGTTCCCCTGTCTCATAACACAAGGAAAAGGGGGCAATCAATGACATTAAAAGATGGGAAATTCAAAACCAAGTACAGGAAATAAACATTTTTTCACATAATGCACAAGAGACATGTGGGACTCTCTGCTACAGGATACCATTATAGCCCAAAGTTACCACGATATGACATTTCTGTGGGTTTTTGCACCTTTCCATGAAGCAGCCAGCACTGGTCAGCATCAGAGCCTAAACTAGATGGACCCTGGTCTGATGAGATCTGGCAGTGTCTCGATTAGAATTAGCTCCTGTGATTGGAACACTTGGTATTTAGTTAAACATTCCCCATGGTCGGTCTGCACAAGCTGGGCTTTCAATGGGTGTGACAGAGCTCTGGGAATGCCACGATGCCCTGACCCTCAGGAATCTGCATGCACTCTCTCTCCTTGCTTCAGAAAAAGGTGACACTTCAGTGTTCCTTCTGAGGTATGTGGCCTGGTGAACCTGTTCAGTCTCCTGCATCTCCTGAGCTTCAGCTGGACAGATGACTTTTGGCTTTAACTGACACTTTGTGGAAGGAAAAAAGCAAATGTAAATCGATGGCTCATTAGTAGCTAAGCACCTGCTCCCATTCAGTCTTGTACTCGCTCACAATAAAGAGTGATTCACCTTCATTCTGTTGGCATTCACCACGTCATTGCCAATACTGCCCATTGCCCTGGGGGATGAAGATTGTAGCTCTTTGCAAACTGTCAGATTTATTGTGGATTGTGCTTGTCGTGTTGAAGGTGTGTGTTGGGATGAGAGATGCTAAGATTTTAGTAGCATCCTTACATCACTAAATAGTCCATTGTGAGTCAGGATTATATGCCCACTGACCTCGGCCTGCTTTGCTCTAGAAAACACAGCACAAAGAAATCCAGGAACCCAAAGCAAAGCCACACGGGACACCGGCAACTGAAAATAAACATGGCTCTCCGGGTGCCCAGGACTGGGAGTCACCTTGTTACCCCCCTGTCTCCAGCGAGAGGAAGAATTGATTGTGCTTAACTGGGTGTAAGCTCCCTGACATCACCATCCTGGTGCCCACCCAAACAATTTCCTCTGAGGTGTGCCAGCCCTCACTATGCTTCACAGGTTAACAATAGGTGCACCTCAGTCCCCAAGCCCCCTTGAATCCTTTTCCTGTGATATCCGGCCCATCACCGGCTACTCACAGAAACACCAGGTTTGCTGCCCCACGGGGACAGTGTACACACCAACTTCTTTGATTCAACTGAGGATCAGCTCGTATATAACATCACAGCACTGAGACAGAATCATAGAATCACAGGACTGGAAGGGGCCTCGAGAAGTCTTCCAGTCCAGTCCCCTGCACTCATGGGAGGACTAAGTATTACCTAGACCATCCCTGACAGGTGTTTGTCCAACCTGCTCTTAAAAACCTCCAGTGATGGAGATTCCACAACCTCCCTAGGCAATTTATTCCAGTGCTTAACCATCCTGACAGTTACAAAGTTTTTCCTAATGTCCAGCATAAACCTCCCTTGCTGCAATTTAAGCCCATTGCTTCTTGTCCTATCCTCAGAGGTTAACAAGAACAATTTTTCTCCCTCCTCCTTGTAACAACCTTTTATGTACTTGAAAACTGTTATCACGTCCCCTCTCAGTCGTCTCTTCCCCACACTAAACAAACCCAATTTTTCACAATCTTTCATCACAGCTCATCTTTTTCTAGACCTTTAATCAGTTTTGTTGCTCTTCTCTGGACTTTCTCCAATTTGTCCACATCTTTCCTGAAATGTGGCACCCAGAACTGGACACAATACTCTAGTTGAGCGCAGAAGAATCACTTCTGGTCTCTTGCTTACAACACTTCTGCTAATACATTCCAGAATGATATTCGCTTTTTTTGCAACAGTGTTACACTGTTGACTCATATTTAGCTTGTGATCCACTATGACCCCCATATCCCTTTCCGCAGTACTCCTTCCTAGGCAGTCATTTCCCATTTTCTATGTGTGCAACTGATTGTTCCTTCCTAAGTGAAGTACTTTGCATTTGTCCTTACTGAATTTCATCCTGTTTACTTCAGACCATTTCTCCAGTTTGTCCAGATCATTTTGAATTTTAATCCTATCCTCCAAAGCACTTGCAACCCCTCCCAGCCTGCTTTCATCCACAAACTTTGAAAGTGTACTCTCTGTGCCATTATCTAAATCATTGATGAAGATACTGAACAAACCAGACCCAGAACTGATATCTGTGGGATCCGACTCGATATACCCTTCCAGCTTGACTGTGTACCACTGATAAGTACTCTCTGGGAATGGTTTTCCAGCCAGTTATGTATCCACCTTATCATGGCTCCATCTAGGTTGCATTTCCCTAGTTTGTTTACGAGAAGATCATGCAAGACAGTTTCAGAAGCCTTACTGAAGGCAAGATATATTACGTCTACCACTTCACCCATCCACAAGGCTTGTTACTCTGTCAAAGAAACCTTATTAGGTTGGTTTGAAACAATTTGTTCTTGACAAATCCATGCTGACTGTTACTTATCATCTTATCTTCTAGGTGTCTGCAAATTATTTGCTCCATTATCTTTCTGCGTACTGAAGTTAAGTTGACTAGTCTGTAATTCCCTGGGTTGTCCTTATTCCCCTTTTAATGGATTGGCTCTGTATTTGCTCTTTTCCAGTCCTCTAGAATCTCTCCCATCTTCCATGACTTTTAGAAGATAATCGCTAATGGCTGAGATATCTCACATTCTTGCTTCTGCACAGAAGTCGTGGCATAGGAGGATGGAAGAGAGGGGAGGACAGGCAGCTCTGTCCCTGTGCCCTGCTAACTGCCTCCCAGCTGCTGCACAGATGGTATAGGTGGCTCTGTGATGGGCAGGTGCACTTTGATTTTTGGTCTCCATCTTACTTCCCCTGCCATGGGTTAGCACCTGGACAACATTTCTGGTTCCTGTTACAAATCCTTCTCTCTGCTTAGGCAGGGCTGCTTGCTCTGCTTACGCCCAGTGTCCCAAAGATACCTCCACCTGGAAAACAGCACCTCTAAATACATCCCAGAGGGGTGTAGCCAGCCATCCCTGTTCCCACAGTTGGCCAATCAAGTATGAGTTCCATGTCCCAAACTCAGACTTTTCTTTTCGTGTTTCCAAGAGCTGTCAGCTGCTAAAAGTCATTGGATGTCACCTCACTAGTTCTCCTGGCTTAGACAAATTTGGGCTTATTTTTACAAACATTCTTCCTTGACCATGACTTTGGCCGATAGTGACCTTTTGCCACCTTTTACCTGCTTAATTTTAGCAAAGCCCCAGATCAGACTGTCGGCCTGGATCCAATAGGATCCGTGTCAGATCCCAGCTCTTTGGGGTTTCTTCATGTCACGAGGGATCTGGGCTCCATGGAATTCAAAGCAGTTTGAACATTTGGAACTTCTGATTTGTGCATTCCCCCAGCAGCTCTGGCCCTGTACTTGCCGTTCCCTAGGTCCACTGTGGAGTTGGCGCTTTGTGCCCCCCTTGGTTCTGCTCAGGCTAGAGCCAGGCTGTGAAACCGGGGTGGTGGTGGGGGGGGGGGGGGGCTCAGAGCCTTGGCTCCAGCCTGTGCAGAATGTCTACAGAGTTATTTTTAGCCTCATAGCGCAACCCCCAAAAGCCCAAGTCAGTTCATCCGGGCTCGAAGACTTGCTGCCATAGGTTTGGGGTTTTTTCCTACAGTGTAGACTTAACCTATAGGGCTAGAATGACACCTCTGCCTAGACTATCCCAACCCTTGCTCCACTGCTCTCATGCTGTGGCACCATCAGGGGCAAGGAGAGACCTGCAGCTTTAATTTCTTTATGCCTGAGTTCCTCATGGAGGTAATAACCCTTCTACACCACTTGGAAAGTGCATCCACACAATAAAAAGAGTGTTGAAAAACCAGAGAAGGCTCAGAGAAGAGCCACAAGAACAATCTGAGGTCTGGGAAACCAGCCTCAGAATGAGGAACTTCTGGAGCTCTATTTATGTAGCTTATCAAAGAGTTAAGAACTGACTACCATAGTCTATGAGTCTTCTCCTTCCCCAGGATGAGATTTCTGATAGTAGAGGGTTTGTTAACCTAGCAAAGGCAGAACAAGATTCAGTGGCTAGATGCTGAAATTAGAGACACAAACAGACTAGAAATAAGACACACATTTTAACAGCAAGAGGAATTAAGCATTGGAACAGCTGACCCAGGGACCTGGTATCTTCATCACTTGAAGCCTTTAAATCAAGATTGGACATCTCTTTGCAAAATATATGCTCTAGCTCAGCCATAGATTATGTGCTTGTTGCAGGAATCACTGGATGAGGCTCTCTGGCCTGTGACATGCAGGGTCAGACTAGATTGTCACAAGGGTCCTTTCTGACCTCAACATCTGTGAATCTGTAATGTTGCTTAGGAGCCATATGGGCAAATTCTGATCTCAACTACATTAGTGTAAATCTGGCGTCACTTCACCGAGTTCAGTGGAGTTTCTCCAGATTTGCACCTCAGTAATAGAGGTGCATTCTGTTGCTCTTAGCTGATACTGTGTGCATTTTTATTTGTTACAAAAAAAAAAAAAACTTCCTGTCTTTTCAGCTCATGCCCTTTGATGATTTAAGTTACAATTTGTGGTTTTATACCCAGCCATTAACATGTCACCAGGACCCATAAAACATGCTGTTTTTCCATGAGCAGCAATGGAATGTGCTCACCTTCTCCTGATTTACAGGAGGCCCTGATCATGATGGATTATGTAAAAGCCTCAAGCCAAGCCAGTGGCTCTGCATTTGCAGTGAGCCAGGACTCTGCCAAACTGTATAAAGTCATATTCTAATCTTCTTCCAAAGGGTCCCTCCCCCATGACTGGGGCTGCCAGCAGATGTGGTTTCAGAGAGGCTGTGTGAATGAAAAGCAAAGGGTGTTGTCGCCTGGTGCTAGACTGGGGGCGATAGGGTGCTATGGCGTGGGGGTGCTGGCCACATTGGGTTTTTAAAACCATATGGCCTGATGGTCTTCATTCAGCCACTACTGATGCTAGAGTGTTATTATTTATGTCTGTTACAGTAGCGCTCAGAGCTAGGACCAGGACTTATTGTGCTAGGTACTGCACAACTGAGAGAACTCAGCACGGCCTACCGAAGTGTTCGTCCCAGCAGGGCCTATGGCTTCCCTGGGTTACACTGCAACATGGTCCCGGCTTTCTGATCTAAACAGCAAGAGGAAATTATACTCTATTTTGCCATCCATGGCTTGATGAAGAGAGGGAAACTGTCACTCTGAGCAATGAGTGTGGGTTAGTCCCCCTGCTTTGTCAGGGCTCTGGGTATGCAAGGAATTTCAGACCAATGAACCACATACTTTTGGCTTTTGCACATGCATGTTTGCTTTGGATTGTCTCAACCCAGTTTGGATCAGACATGCAAAGCCTGGGGAGCAAGCCATTTGGTTGGTTTTACAGCTTTTAGAGTTTCAAATTGGTCTGACTGGGAAAACATTTGTATTGTCCAATTGGCATGACGAGACTGGTGTATATCCTGCTCCTGACCCATGCTCATTTGTGGGGCCTGTTAGGAATTTTAATGCAGTCATGCATCTTGGAGCTGTAGGACTCTTAGGCAGACCACTGCACATAGCTAAAAAACCTCATCTGCTCAGCACATTGTCTTCCTTTGCAAAGCACATGCCCTTGTGCCAGGGGAGCTGGGCTGGGGCAGCTAGCACAAAAGGAACCATTGGGTTTCTGTTCACCTGTTGGACATGCCAGGGCTGGGCTGTAGGTGCTTCCTGCAGACCAAGTTCTTAATGGACATGAGAGGGAATCCTGCTGGTTGACACACAAATGAGTCAGGGAGGGAGCAGTCTGGTCTCCTGCCTCGAGACTCCCCTGAACTCCTCTAGCCAAATGTGGTGGGGAGCCACCAAAGGGTCAGTGTGAGTGACTGGGAGGGAGCTGAGATGGGAGGGAGAGAGAGAGTTGGGGAGAGACAGAGGGATCCAACATGATCTTGGAGGAGAGTGAGATTAGGATGGATGCTTAGTAGCAAGGGAGGGAGTAAACATGGCAGCAGTCAGGGTGTAAGGCTGGGACATGGGAATGGGGCCCAGCAATCGGGGGCCACAATCAGCTCCTCTGGTCAATGCTAGCAAGAGCGGCTAGGCTGGTCAAACAGCAGACCCAGCAACGTTATTCAACAGACAGTGTTATGTTGCAGCTGAATAGCAGCCCAGGAGCTGCAGGGCTGTTCACATAGTGGGGAAAGCATTTATCAAATAATGGTTCACCACAAACCTGGAGAATCCCCCTAGGAATATGTTAATTGACCAGTGCCCACCCAGCCCTGCTGTTGCTCTGTTCTGCAGCGCACCTCCTGCAGGTGTAGGTCTGGTGTACCGCTGCTAACAGGCTGAGGAGTTGGGGGTGGGCCTGTGATTTCAGAGTACACCCATCCTGGGCATGTCATAGAGCATTCCTTGCCACCAGCACATCCTTTTAAGCTCCACAATTCTAGACTCACACCAGGAAGCCCCATGTATTATTTGTTCCCCATAGAATCTTTGGGTCTGATTTTTACTTCATTCACACCATTGGGGTTGAATGTATTTGTTACCTGCACACATTAGGGCACCCCACCTTTTCTGAATTCGTAGGGCTCCAGGTGAAAAGCACATACCCTTACCTAATTCGTAGGGCTCAGGGCCACCCGTACCCGATTTGTAGGTCTCAGGGTGTAACTAACCTGGTCAATTTAAGTACCCACACCCTTTCCCAATATGTAGCGCTCCAGGTATATGCTACTTCTGCAGGACTTTTTATCAGTGAAAGAGCCTTACACAGTAATATACAACATAACCTCTATTTATTATCACCAAAAAACAGACTGCACACACTACACATACAGAGCTCATCACTCCCAATAAGACAGTGGAACTTTTCTTGATGGCCAGTCAGGATCAGGTCCTCTGGAGGACTCCAGTTTCTGCCTGGTGTCATTGGCAGAGTGTTGAGGTCTGGCAGCTCTTATCTTTGGGGTTGTGTCCTGGAGCTGGTTCCCAAAGAACTTCCTTTTGGACCCCAATTTATATGGTAAAAATTGAGTCCTTTTTAGCTATACCTTAACCAGTCATTTTACTAAAATGTTACTAACCAATCCTAACCTAGTGTAACAAAATTCTTTAACTAATCCTACCCCACCACAGTAATCAATTTACACCTAGCAAAATTAATTATGTAACCGACAAACAATTAAAGAACCAGACAGAGACCAAACGGATAAGCAATAGGGAAATGGGGACCAAAATGACAAAACAATAAAGAAATGAGGATTTCACAGACACAACTGTTAGCATTCCTGTCTGGCAAGAAATAACTTAAGTTTTCTTTAGCCATCTTAAGATCTGTTTCTTTATCTGGTGACAGTGGGTGCCATTAGGACGGGATCTCCTTTTTAACAGCCTGGTATTATATTGTTTTGCTGTAATTTAGCTGGAATGTGAGGCTGTGACTCCCTGCTTCTCAGCTAATGGCTGCTGCTTTGCTGCTCTTTTAATCTGGCTGCAGACGAAGGCCTTAGGCTTTAGGCCTTACAATATGTTTGCAAACAAAGGCCTTATTCTTACATATTCATCCAGTATGGAGCAGGGCACGAAGGATGGTCTAGCAGCTAGCGTTGGACATAAAGACCTGGATTCAATTCCGTCAGGTACTAGCTTCTTGTGGGACCTTGAACAAGTCCCTTTATCTCCCTTGTCCCCATCTGTAAAATACGGGTAAATACTTCTCAGCCCGCCAGGGTCCTGAGGCCACTAAGTCTGTACGAGCCATTGCTGGAGGCAATCTTCTTCACTTGGTTGCCTGGGGATCATTGCGGGTATTAGCTATGTGACAGGACAAGCTGGAGCTTGGTTGGTGGTTCAGGTACATAGTTTAAAGCAGCCACTGCAGAAGCCGCTTAGCAATTTTCCGCTAACGTTGTAAGAAATCCCCAGAAATACAAGACAACAACTGCTCTGTCTGCATGGGCATTTCTACAACATTCCTCACTAATGCGTCTGAATCGAATGTCCACTCCCACACGGAATCCTTTCCCCAGTCCTCAGGGAAGCCCACAGCAGAACCATTGCAGGCTCCTTTTTCAAGAGCTCCTACATCAGAATGAATCAGTAGCTATTAATGCTGAAGCAACAAGGCCTTCATATGCTAACTTGGGGTGGCCAACCTGAGCCTGCGAAGGAGCCAGAATTTATCAATTGTACATTGCCAAAGAGCCACAGTAATATGTCAGCAGCCCCCCATCAGCTCCCCACACCGCTCCCAGCATCTCCTGCCCACTGGGAGCCCCGATCAGCACCTCCCCCTCCTTCTCCACATCTCCTGATCAGCTGTTTATGGCATGCAGGAGGCTCTGGGGTGGGGAGAGGGAGGAGCAAGGGCATAGCAGGCTCAGGGGAGGGGGTGGATTGGGGGCAGGGCCTGTGGCAGAGCCAGGGGTTGAGCAGTGAGCTTAGCCTGGCACATTGGAAGTTGGCACCTGTAGCTCCACCCCTGGAGTCGGTGCCTATACAAGGCGCCAACTATTAAACTTCTCCAGAGCCACAGGTTGGCCACCCCTGTGCTAACTGCTGAGTCAGTACAGAGCAGGCATGGCCTGGGGCCAGAGAGCCCTGAGGGGAGCCACCAGAGCAAAGCGGATTAAAAAAATGCAATTTCCATCTATCTGTCAATATTTAGGGCTTGGTGGGGGAAGGCACACATAGGGTTGGCACCAGCACAGCTACACCGATAGCTAAAATCCCCAGAGGAGACAGGACCTCATGTCTGGCCAGCACCAGAGTATGGGGGCACCTCTAGAGCCAGACTTTGGCAAAGGCAGGGATTATGCTGGCAGGACAATGTTAATTTAAAATCCACCTGGGATTATTCACAAGCAACCTGAATTCTAACCCGTCAGCCGTTGTTATGAATGAACTCTAGCGTGAGATCAGCTTCCCTCATGAGATTTATGCCATTGGTTAGTCTCTAAGGTGCCACAAGTACTCCTTTTCTTTTTGCGAATACAGACTAACACGGCTGCTACTCTGAAATCTGGAATAGTGGCAGTGTTGCAAGATCAGGTCCCTTCTGGTTTTAGGCCCACCCCAGACACCAGACTAGAGAATGAGATTCAAACCCAAAGAACTCCCCGCCTGGATCCAGAAGGAGCCCAGTATACTGCCCATGCCCTGTTCTGTGTGCAAGATCACTGTTTGACAAGTTCCCGCACTTTTTCCTAACCTCTGACAGACTCTGAGCCCCCTCAGTCCTGAAGTGAAGAGATTGGGCTGTTGTCTGTGAGGCAAACTGGAACATGAACCCCTCACTGATTCCTTCGGATAAACAGGGACCAAGCTGTGGAAGTGGCTACAGTGACACTTTCCCAGTTACTCTGCCGAGTTGGCTGTTGAAGTTGGTTTTCTGTTTTAAATAGGTCATATGGCTATAATCAGAATTATGCAAATTGCATTTTTCACGGCCTACCCAGGGGGTTAAATGCTGCAATTAATAAATGTATTTTTAATGCTTTCAGCAACATGCCTTTCAGCAACAATACTCCAAACTATTCCTCCATAAAGTACAGGAACTAATTTTCCTTTCACTCAGCTGAGCTATTTGTGCGAGAACTCGGGTCCTGCATCACATGGATTTATTATCTGCCAGATAACTCCAGGCATTCTGGTAAACAAAGTAACCTTGTAGTGAGAATCAGGCCATGTTCCCCTTAGGGGGTTAGAGCATCATTTCAGCTAATTTCTTCCTCATGTACTTCCCCGATTCCTAGAGGACTTAAGTTTTTCTCTCATTAAAATAAACAGACAAAAGAAAATACTACAGGCCCAGCCCTGGTTCCATGGAACTTGCTGGGAGTTGCGGATTTCAGCAGGCCTGGGATCTGGCTGGGGGGTTGGCTCTTGCCTGCTGTTTGCCTTCCAGAGCAGTGTGTGGGGAGCCTATCAGGGCAGCAGGAGGATATTGGGGTCAAGATGCATTGGGCAGATCCAAGAGGAGACAGGAGCCCCCAGGGCTACAAACAGGGCCATTCAAAGAGGGAGGGTCCATTTCATTTTCCCATTTTGTTGCCAAGTTTCCTCTCTGTCTGCACTGGGAACCAAAACACCTGACACTTTCTTGGTTCATTCTCTGTGCACCTCCCCCCCCCACAACCCAAGCTCTCCAACCCATCCCCAGCACACACTCTTTTCCCAGTCTCCTCCCTTTTAGTTGAAGGAGCTGCCCGTGGTGTGTTTCACTCAGGGACAGCACCCTCAGCCATGCAGCACATTTGCACCCCTGGGGCTCACTGAGGACCTGGTGGGGTTTGTGCCCTACTGGGAGAGGCACCATCTCGTCTAGCGCCAGAGTCACGCTCAGGGCAGGGGATGGAATCTGGCAGAGTTGTGGCGAGGGCGTGAGAGTCTGGTAGGCTGAGGGAGCTGGGCACAGGAGGGTTGAAGCAGCTGGGGTGTAAGGAGTGAGAATAAAAATGTGCCAACTCCTTCCTGTCACTCACCTGGCAAAGCCAAGCCCTTCTTCCTACTCTGCCCCCATGTGGACGGGTCATGCGTGGGGGTGGGAGAAGGAAAGCGGTTTCAGGATTCTGCCTGAGAAGCTCCATGGGGGAGTGAGGAGCCAGGGTACACACACACACTCTGGCTTCCAGAGACTCAGGGTCCCTGTTTCACAGCCACAACCCCCATGCCCACCATGCCACCAAAAGTGCTCCTTCTATGGTGCAGCCTGGCCTGTGCCCCGGAGCTCAGCAGGTTTGCTATCCGCTTGAGCTAGCAAGGCAGACACCCTGGTCAGCTTCCAAGAAGGATTAGATGCCTGCGAAAGAGAATGCATGTACACAGACAACACCTTTGCTCCAAGAGTTTCTCTCATTGTGCTAAATGCTGGATTTTCCCACCTCCTTCAGTGGTCCCTGTTAGGCAACCACTCTCTTATAAATCTCCCCTTAAAAACAAACAGAGCAGAACTTTAAGCAATAATAATCAAAGTGAAGCCTTATTTTTTCAATAACTCCTGAGGAGAGCAGGGGAGGGAGCTGCACGATTCAGACGTATACAGATCAGCTGCTCTGAGCCACATGCATCCTTAGGCATTAATGGGATTTGCTAATGAACGTACTGTACTACTCAGAAATATCATGATAATTAAACCCTGGACAAGTGCTAAAAGGTTGGAAGAAAGGGTGCTGTTTTCAAAAAAGGAAGATTGGAAATCCCTGTTCCTAATTCTGTCCCAAGGAAGCAGGGCCATCCTTAGGATTGATGGGCCCTACGCAGTATTATTAAACTGGTGCCCCTATGCTGAGCAACTGGTGCCCTATGCCAGCACATTCAGCTCTGTGAATACAGTCCCTGCCTTCTGCCTAGTAAGGAGACTGCAGTGCACACTGGGAGTGCAGGAGCGACCCACTCTTGCCTGCTGTTCTGGTCTAGGTATGGACTCTGTGGGTGGGTGCTGCGGGGCTGGAGCACCCACAAGGAAAATTTAGTGGTGCAGACCGAACTCCCCTCCTCTTTCCCCCCCCCCCCCGCGCCTCTCGCGTGTCGGCAGCCCTGCGCTTACCAACTCCTCCCCCTCCCTTCCAGCGCTTCTGGAGGGCCGCAAACAGCTGATTCATGGCGTTCATTTCTGGGAGGGAAGGGAGGATGGGGACAGGGTGCGTTCAGGGAGGAGACAGGGAAAGGCTGGTCAGGTGGAAAGAGCCAGGGTGGGGGCGGAGCTTGGGGGAATGGGTCAAGCACCCCCTGGCAAGATGAGAAGTCGGTGCCTGTAGTCCGGTATGCCTCAAATTTTCAGGTGTCCTACGCAGCCACATATGCTTAAGGACAGCCCTGCAAGGAAACAAAACGTTCAGACTTTAAGACCAGAAGGGGCCATCCTGACCATCTAGTCTGACCTGCACATTGCAAGCCACAGAACCTCGCCCACTCACTCCTGTAATAGACCCCTAACCCCTGGCTGAAGTCTTGATTTAAAAAGACTTACCTAAAGCTAAATTACCTAGAAAGTACCTTTTAAAGAGGTCAAATCTCTCCTTGAGTAGTCTTTCCCTGTTCTGTTCATAGCTTTCCATGCGTTTAATTTCTTACTGTAGCCTGTAAACATGCTAATACGTAATGAAACAATGGCATAAAATCATTAATGCACAAAAAATGGAAGTGCCTCAAGCTCTAAATACTTTTAACTCTTGTTTTTTAAAAATGACCATGAAATCCTCATTGATCAAGTAAAGGGATTTTCACAATTCTTTCCTCAAATTCAATAATGCTATTGTGTTTCATGGTTAAATGATGATGGACAAATAGGCTCCCAGGTTGAAGTATGATTTTAGAATGGTTTGTTTCTTAAAGCTTTTGCCATTAGTCCTTTAAAATTTCCCATAACAATCATTGTTTTGTCATTGTTCATTGTTTTGTCTTAAGTCATTTACAATGCATACTTCAGGGACTTATATTGCAAAACACTGACACTAATAAAACAAAGCTAAACGAAATGACTTTTGCCATTTTTCCAGTTTGACCTAAATAACGTGGTAACACAAAGTTAGGAAAGCCAAAAGGAATGATGTATGTTATGGGTTCCCACCAACATCTTGACTTCACTGTTTGATCTTAATTAATGAGACAACCATGTTTTGGGCATAGTTTTTTCCTCATGTCCTAGAAACCTAATTCTGTACCAAATCAGGATACAACCAACAGATTTTATGGTGCTTCTCTTCTGCTTTACCTCATAACACACTCATATGGAGAGAACTTACTTCAGCATGATTTGGAGAGGAAACAAGTGCTGAGATCCCCTCTTATCCCTCCCTCATCAAAACCAGATTGTTCCACCTTAGTCCCAGCCAGCACTTAAAACAAGAGCCACATTCACACATTCAAAGATCAGAAGTGGGGCTTACAGCCCAGAGCCTTGCAGGGATTCAGGTACCTATTGACGTCTATGGGTTAGGCACCCTAGGGATCAGGGCCTAAAGCTCCATTCAGCAAAGCACTCATGCCAGATCCACAAAAGCCCTTAAGTGCCAACTGCCACAGTAGGGTGCCCAAGTCAAACACTGGCCACCACTGAGATCCGCAAAACCCTTGCTCAGCTGCTACCTACTTCTGTAGGTGCCCAAAATCCCTCAGTGTCTAAATTTCTGCCATTTGAGTCCCCTGAATGCCTACGTTTCTACCAATGGGCATTCAATGCCTCAGTCCTCATGGCCAGCGCTCATCTAAGCCCTGGTGGGATCCTCAGACTAGGTATTTCCCCGTCTATCTTGCCTGCAGGGCCTGGTCTGGCAGCATTCTCAAGCACACCTAGCTCCACAAAAGGGCTGGAGGTAAGATTAACCCAGGCATAGCATTTACCCAGAAGGTGGGAAGATCCCAGTTCAATTCTTGCCTCTGCCTGCTGTGGAGAAGGAATTTGAGCTTGGGTTCCCCACATCTCAGAAGAAAGTGCCCTTCCCCTGTATTATGGGATATTCTAGTGAGGGTCTGTCTCCTGTTGAAGCTGTTCCACTGTGTATCACTAGATAACCATGCATTGGGCCAAACAAAGAGTGAAAACGACCCTGGAGTGTCATGTGGGTTTAGGTGTATGCTCCAGGGCTGCTCTAAGTTTGCATAAGGCCACCTGCCAGGCCAGGCCCAATAAAAGGAGTAGTTTGCTTGGGTTCTTTCATTTTTAAAACTGTGCCCGTGCCCTTCAAGCCACTCCCTCTAGTGGGCCAGCAGCAGCACGGGCAGGGCCAGGAATGTGACACAGGGAAGAGGGAAAAAGGAGGAGTGAGGTGCAGAGAGAGAATCCCCTTTCTGGCTAACTGTTGGATAGACAGAGAAGCCTCATCCGGGGGGGGGGGGGGGAGGGGGGGTGTTGATTTGTCATGGGAAATTTAAAAAAGAAAATTTTAATCAAGATTTTCCACGCCCCTGCCCCCAGTTTTTAAATGAAGAAACTGAACCTCCCCAAACTGAAAGTTGTTTTTCAAAAAAGGATCTAGGAAAATAAAAAAATAAAAAAAAAACCTGAAAACAGAAATCTTCACCAAAGCCAAAAAATTTCGTCAAAAAAAATTCAGGTTCTGTTTCCCCTGTTTTTTGAAAAGCTGGAAAACTTCTCTTTTTTTTCCCAAAGTTCCACAAAGACATTTGTTCTCACTGAAATAACACAGTGTTGAAAAAATTGAGCAGTGCCAAGCACCTCCTGGGAAGAGGCAGCAGTTTTACTGACTGTTTTATTTACTGACCAGTTTATTTACTGGCAATGACGGTTGCAGTGAAATTGCAATTAGATTGTAAGACGCTTCCTGAATGTGTGTTTCGGCGTGCCTCCATTCCCCTGCCTGCCATGAATTAAACAGTCTGACCACCTGCCTACGAACAACATCAACAACAAAATTCCAGTGGGCCTTCAAAGCAAAGCAGAAATACTCGTGTGGAAAGGTACAGCATAAGGGAAACGAAACAAATGCTGATAACAGAGTTCTGATTACACCCTTCACTATGGATATGGCTTCACTTTGAGGTGGGGGTGTAATCCCCAGCTCAAGAGACATACCCACACCAGCATGCTAAGCACATATGTGATATCTGCCATCATTTGTCAGCAATGCCCCTCTGCCATGTACATTGGCCAAACCAGACAGTCTCTACGCAAAAGAATCATATGGTTGGAAGGGACCTTGGGAGGTCATCTAGTCCAACCCCCTGCTCAAAGCAGGACCAATCCCCAATTTTTGCCCCTGATCCCTAAATGGCCCCCTCAAGATTGAACTCACAACCCTGGGTTTAGCATCCAATGCTCAAACCACTGAGCTATATGAATGAATGGACACAAATTAGACGTCAAGAATTATAACATTCGAAACCAGTCGGAGAACACTTCAAACTCCCTGGACACTCAGATTCAAAAGTGGCAATTCTTCAACCAAAAAAAACTTCAAAAAGACTGATGAGAAACTGCAGAAGTGGAATTAATTTGCAAACTGGACACGATCAAATTAGGCCTGAATAAAGACTGGGATGGATGGGTCATTACACAAACTAAAAACTATTCCTGCATGCTATTTTTCCCCCTACTACTCATCTACCTTCTTGTCAACTGTTTGAACTGGGCCACCCTGATTACCACTACAAAAGTGATTTTTCCTCCTGCTGATAATAGCCCACTTTAAATGAATTGTCTCGTTAGAATTGGTAAGGCAACCCCATCTTTTCCTATACTCTGTATATATCTTCCTACTGTATTTTCCACTCCATGCATCTGATGAAGTGGGTTTTAGCCCACAAAAGCTTCTGCCCAAATAAATTTGTTAGTCTCTAAGGTGCCACAAGTACTCCTAATTGTTTAAGCACTGAGTGTGGCTGTAGCTGTGTGAGTGGCTGGCTGCTCTGAGTACATAGAGTCTGATAGGGACATATTCAGGGCCCCTCCTGCTGCCATGTGTACATGTCTAGTTTTAGCTACTAGCTCGATCGCTTGGCAAGGGGGTGCCTCCTCAAACTGGAAATTTCATCCCCAGCTCACAGTGTGGGCATAGCCTATAGAGCTACTGCAGCATCTGTGACTTAGAAACAGCATGAGCACCTTGCCTCGCACTTTGCCAAAAACCCCACTTGTGTGCCCATCTGCTCCAAAGCCTTTGTTTTAAGCAAGCACCACCACCGGATCCCTGCACACCTGCAACACTCCTGCTACAGCTCCAAAAGCACAGGCCAAAGGCAAATCTGAGTGTCATTGACCATTTAATTTCCCTCAGCTGCTGCCACCCAGCAGAGGGCATGCAGCTCCTAGCTATACCTGACCAGGCCCCTGTGGGGAACGTTGTTACACGGCCATATCAATTGCTGCAAAATTACGTTGGGTGGGGTGGGGAGGGAAATTCTCTGGTCCCTCAGGGCTGCTATACAAACCTGGCCCAAGAAGGAGGGAAAGATGACATCACCCCCTCCCCTGTCCTAAAACACCAATGGCCTCAAACTCCCCGGGGTACCAAGAGTCCTAATTGCCCCCTCCCCTGCTGCCTTTTACTCAAGAGTTTGAGACGCAGCTGCACAGTGCCACACTGTCACTAACACAAGGGTTATGGTCGGCCGTGCAGTGAGGGGAAAAAGCCGTAGGAGGCAGTACAGCATAATCTGCCAGCCTTGCCACACCGTTTAGGTCTAGTGTGCTGTATAGGCCACAGGGCCTTGACTATAACCCTTACGCTCAGAGACAGCAATCATTAATAACTTCACTTTATTATGGCCTACTTTCTTCAGAGTGTTCCCGGAGAGTTTGCCATATGGAAGGGTTAATAAGGCAGTAAATAAGCTGGTTTGGGGTTGGAAGGACTCAAAGAAGCCAAGATGTCAAACTAGGCTCATTTAACGTAACTCAAAAACCAGTTGAACAACTTCCTTCAAGATTTGCAGAAAAATTCTTTTCTTTCAGAGTGAATGGGTCAATTTTCAGGTCAAACCAATTTGGTTAATTATAGCATGGGGAGGGAGAGGGCCTAAAAATTGGGCTTATTAAAACCTGGTTTATTTTAACTGTGAAAAGACAGTCACGGCTCCCTATTACTGGGCCAGGTCTCCAGCTAGTGTAATGGGCCTTGCCCCATCGAAGGCAATGGGGCCAGAACCCAGATGGTGTAAATCAGCCAAGTGGGCCAAGATCCCCAAACTGCCATAAATCAGCACACGCCATTGGAGTCAATGGGCTGGATCCCCAGCTGGTGTCAATCAGTGTTGTTTCATTGCAAGATCTGGCCCACTGCCATTTCATTGTCACTAGGAAAGTGCACAGTGGAAGCAAGTGCTTTGCATGCTACTCCCTGAGGAATGGCCAAGCAGCTCTCTGGAATGACAGCCATTTCCAGGAAAATTAAACACTACATTTTCCTAGACAAACAAGGGCTGGACCCCTGTGGTGGGCTGTACATTTCTCAGTCACTTGTAGAAAGTTTAGAAGCAGGAACCATTCAGTCCCTACCAAACCCAGATCATATTTAGTTGCTACCTAACTAGAGTTGTTCATATTACATATTATAAAATGTTGGTGAGCAGAGCCAACATAATGGGAGATAGTACACAAGGCAAATTCCTGGACTCCATCCTATGTAACTGACTGGCTTACCAGTGAAATATTGAAGTTGGACTATGCTTTTCACACACAGGGAAGAGTTGAGATCAGAAAACTCACAGAAGAGCTTTTCTTTGATGGACAAGGAGGATGTCTAACACAACACAAAGCATTTCCTGAGCTGCAAATGCTTTGTGCTGTGTTAGACACTGATTTCATTAGGCATTGGAGAGAAATTGTGGTCTAGTGGTTAGAACACAAGCCTGTATGAGCCAGAAGATCTATGAGAACCACAGATTCTGTTGCATGACTTAGACAAGTCATTTCCTTTTCTGGTGTGACAAAGTCAGGCCACATGAGTGCAAGAGGGTAGTCCTATTGAAATTCCAGGGGAAGTGGGCGGCGTAAGCTCACTCATGGCTAAAGGACCAGCCCCCAGCCTTTGGGGAGGATCACTGAGCCCAGGAGCTCAACTGATTTTGGGGACAACAGAATGAACAGGCATTGTGCTCCATGAAGGAGCAGCCAACCGATATCCCTTGCGGGTCGTTGGCGCAAGAGGGTAGTGGAAGACAGATATGTTAGACCTAGAATGTTGCAGGCCCTTTTTCCTACAAACTGAGATGGAGTTACCTGAGGTTAATTGGAGACACCTGAACCCAGTTAAGGGCTGCCTTTTAAACTCCCCCCCTTCCCCCCGTGAAAGAAAGTGTGGAGGGAGAGATACCAGCTGTTACAAGGCTAGTAGCAGCAGGGAAGTAGCTTCTCCAGGAGAAAAGGCTTCCATAGGGGAAGCAGACAAGCCCGAGTGCTGGCTAGGAGAAGGACTGACATCCCAGAACAAAGAACAGGATGACACCCTGTCCCAGCAAGGAGGCAGAGAAAGGTATCACCCTTTGTTTGGGTCTATGGGACTATTTCCCCTTTTTGAGTGGGGAAGGAGCACCCCTTAGGTTTACCATCAGGCCTACCTGAAGACACAACCAAGGGAGCACTGAAGGGGGAAGGCAAACCCTGCCTGACTGGGATTAATTTCTCCTGGCCCACCATCACCAGAGGGGAGAAATGCTAAGGCTGGCGAGAGAAAGGAAAAAAAAAAAAAAAAAGAGGTATCTTGCCACACGGGGACTTTCACCCTGTGCAAAATGGAGCTAACAACTTCTGCCAGCCTTGCCGTGGGGCCAGGCGGCTCCTTCGCTGACATGAAGCTCTTTGGAGTGTGAAGTACTACCAGAGAGGGGCCAATGTAGCAGAGCTGGATCTAAACCTCTGCCACCTTTGGTGGCTCCCACTCTGGTGTTCAGGTCTGAGCCCACTTCCCTTATTATCTAAGCACCCCAATAGGCTCCAGCATGGCCAGCTAGCACAGCTTCAGGCATATTGCTCTCCATCACAGTGGGGCTTGTCAGCCATGTTATGCTGTCTGGATTGAGCTAACATGGTGGAGAAACACACCACAGTAGTTATGGAAAGGAGGTTAGCTGCCCATTTACTTGAGATCAGGTGGGGTCTGAGTAGAAAAGGAGAAACAATGTGTCTCCCCCTGTAGGAAAGGGCTGGAAGTGAGCTCCAGCTAGACCACGACGGGATGGAGGTCTCATAACACAGACCTAGAAAAGTCCTTTTCCCTAGGGATAACATGTCCATCTGGAGAGAGCAGACAGCTGAAAGAGGGATGCAGAGCCACTCGAATGTTGTTCGTTTACAAGGATATACATTTCTGATTGCCATGGAGAACCAGGAGCGGTTATAAAAGGGATTCACCCTATCCCAGGGATAGGGCTTCTTCACCTCTAAAGTTTCACTGATTGGTTGCAGATCAGAAGGCAGCATCCAAGTAAATCTGAAAGGATTTTTCTATGGGACTGGGGGATAAGTGGTATAAAGCACTTCACCAATATGCAGATATCCCACAGCTCCTGCTCATCTGGAATTCTAGAAAATGTAAAATTGCAGGCAAGTCTGACTGGATTCCCCCAGTCTAGTTACTGCTCATGGCTCCATTACCTGTGGGGCCCTAATCCTGCCATTGATCTTGTGACAGAATTGGACCTAGATCTGTTTCTCTTCCTCTGTAGCATGGGGCATGGCTCACTTGCTGGCCTGAACTAGACTGAATGATGGTAAGGAGATTGAAGTCCAGGGCCTCCGTGGTAGCATTTGCTGAAATGCTTCCAGTTCCATGAACAGGGGCAGTTAGACAGGCAAAACTGTAGGATCTCTATGTGTGGATGAGATGGAGTAGGGATTTAGGTTTATTAGGAACTAGGGAACCTTTGGGAAAGGAGGAGACTATACAGGAAGGATGGGTTCTACCTAAACCAAAATGGAAGCAGATCGCTAGCAGGTAAAATTAAAAATCATAGAGAAGTTTTTAAACTAAGACCTGGCAGAAAGCTGACAATGCGGTGGAGCGCACAGTTTAGACAGACACATTCCTTAAGGGAGGATTTATTAAAGAGGTTACTCTATATCCTAGATAAGGAGAGAATAGAAGTTGATATAATAAAATAAGAACTGAAGAGAGTCAAACAAAAAAGTGTCCCATTCAGTTTCATCACATGAAGGCAGACAACTAAATATTGACAATTTTTAAGTGCTTGTATACAAATGCAAAAAAAGTCTAAATACTAAGATGGTAAAACCTGAGTGTCTGGTATTAAAAGAGGATATTGATATAATGGGTGTCACAGAAACTTGATGGAATGATGACAAGCAATGGGATAGGGTAATGCCAGGATATAGAATATACAGGCATGACAGAGTAGGTCACACTGATGGGCCACTATATGGGAAAAGCAAGCACAGAATCAAATATAGTAAAAATCCTAAAAGAATCAAACTGTACCATAGAATCTGTATGGATATAAATCCCATGCTTGAATAAAAAGATCCTAGCAATAGGAATCCACTACCAACCACCTGACCAGGATGGTAATAGTGATTGTGAAATGCTCAGGGAGATTAGAGAGGCTGTCAAACAGAAAATCCAATAATGGGGGATTTCAGCTATGCCCATATTGATTGGGAACATGTCACCTCAGGATGGGATGAAGAGAAAATTTCTAGACACCATTAATGACTGCTAGTTGGAGTCCTGGAACCCATGAGGGGAGAGCCAATTCCTGTTTCAGTCCCAAGTGGAGCACAGGCTCTGGTCCAAGAGACTACAGCTGAACTACTTGGTAATAGCAACCATAACATAATTACATTTATCATTTTAGGGGGAAGTTTCAAAGAAACCCACCACAGTAGCATTTAACTTCAAACTGGGGAACTAAACAAAAATGAGAAGGCTAGTTAAATGGAAATTAAATGGAACAGTCACAAGAGTGAAATGCCTGCAAGCTGAACAGAAACTTTTGAACAATGCCATAACAGAGGCTCAACTACATGTATAACCCAAATAAAAAAATAATAAAAATAAGTGGACTTAAAAACCCCCACCATAGCTAAACAGAGTAAAAGAGGCAATTAGAGGCAAAAAGACATTTAAAAATTGGAAATCAAATCCACTGAGGAAAATAGAAAGGAACAAACTCTGGCAAGTGAAGTATAATTAGACAGATCAAAAGAATTTGAAGATCCACTAGCAAAAGACACCAAAACTTAAAACAAAAGAAAAAATAATTCAGTACCTCAGAAGGCAGAAGCTTGGCAAACAATCAGTGGGGCCACAGAATGATCAACATGCTAAAAGAATGCTCAAGGAAAACAAGACCACAGTGGAGAAGCTAAATGAACTATTCTCGTGCATCAGTCTTCACTGCATAAGATACGAGAGAGATTCCCAAACCTGAGCCATTCTTTTTCGGGGACAAACCTGAGGAACTGTCCCATGCTGAGGTGTCCGACATCTTTGGAACAAATTGATAAATTAAGCAGTAATAAGTCACCAGGACCAGATGGTAGTCACCCAAGAGTTCTGAAGGAACTCAAATATGAAATTTCAGAACTACTTACTGTGATGTGTAACCTATTGCTTAAATCAGCCTCTGTACCAGATGACTGGAGGATAGCTAATGTGACACGGATTTTTTAAAAAAGGATCAGAGGCAATCCCGGCAATTACAGGCCGGTAAGCCTAACTTCAGTACCAGGCAAATTCACGGAAACAGATACATACATGAACATGATATGTTGGAGCCAAAGCAACACGGCTTTTGTAAAGGAAAATTATGCCTCACCAATACACTAGAATTCTTTGAGGATGACTACAAAAATGTGGACAAGAGTGATCCACTTGATAAAGTGTACTTGGACTTTCAGAAAGCCATTGACAAGGTCCCTCAAAGGCTTTTAAGCAAACTAAACAGTCATGGGATAAGAGAGAAGGTCCTGTCATGGATCAGTAACTGGTTAAAAGAGGAAACAGAGTAGGAATAAATGGTCAGTTTCACAGTGGTGAGAGTTATATTGCAGTGTCCACCAAGAGTCTATACTGGGACCAGTGCTATTCAACATATTCATAAATGATTTAGAAAAGGGGGTAAATAGTGCAGTGGCAAAGTTTGCAGAGGATACAAAATTACTGAATATAGTCCAAAGCAGACTGTGAAGAGTTAGAGAGATCTCACAAAACTGGGTGACTGGGAAACAAATGGCAGATGAAATTCAGTGTTGATAAATGCAAAGTAATGCACATTGGAAAACATAATTCCAACTATACATACCAATTAATGGGTTCTAAATTAGCTCTTACCTCTCAAGATAGATCTGAGTCATTGTGGATAGTTCTCTGAAAACAGCTCAATGTGCAGCAGCAACCTCAAAAAGCGAACAGAATGTTTGGAATCATTAGGAAAGGGATAGCTAAGACAGAAAATATTATAATGCCACTGTATAAATCCATGGTACGCCCACACCTTGAATACTGCGTGAAGTTCTGGTCACCCCATCTCACAAAAGATATATCAGAATTAGAAAAAGTGCAGAGAAGAGCAACAAAAAATGAGGGGTATGGAACAGCTTCCATATAAGGAGAGATGAAAAGACTGGGACTGTTCAGCTTGGAAAAGAGACATCTGAGGGGGATAGCAGAGAGGTCTATAAAATCATGGCTGGTATGGAGAAAGTGAATAAGGAAGTGTTATTTACCATCTTCACATAACATATACCAGGAGGTCGCCCAATGAAATTAATAGGCAGCAGGTTTTAAACAACCAACAAGAAGTACTTCTTCCACAACAACACCAGTCAACCTGTGGGACTCGTTTCCAGGGGAGGTTGTGAAGGTCAAAAGTATAACTGAATTAAAAAAAGAACTAGATAAATTCATGGAGGATTGGTCCAACAATGGCTAGTAGCCAAGATGGTCAAGGATGCAAGACCATGCTCTGGGTATCCCTAAACCTCCGACTGCCAGATGCTGGGAATGGATCACTTGATAAATTGCCCTGTTCTGTTCACTCCCTTTGAAGCATCTGGAATTGGTCTCTCCCAGCAGACAGGATACTGGGCTAGATGGGCCGTTGGTCTGACCCAATATGGACGTTATGATCCACATTATGCACAAGCAGCACATGAATGTTTAACACAGTGGTTTGTGAGGAGCAATGCAGTCTTTGAGAGTGGCACAAATTTATCATTTTACTCCTATAAAATAAATTGATTTTTAAAAATTGGTTAGAAAAATTTCATCTTGGAATGGGACGTCTGAACAGAGAGTTTCAGCACAAAAGGGAAACTTACCCAGGTCACAACTCATTTTGCTATGGCGATGCTGGCCCTGTCCTCTCTCCTCACATGACACTAACAGGACAGACTTCATCCAGCCATATATTTGCATGGCTCCTACCATTGTAGCATCTGAGAACCTCACAATCATTAACTGACATCACCCCCCCCCCCCCACAGGTAGGGAACTGTGGACATAGAATATCAGGGTTGGAAGGGACCTCAGGAGATCATCTAGTCCAACCCCCTGCTCAAAGCAGGACCAATCCCCAATTTTTGCCCCAGATCCCTAAACGGCCCCCCTCAAGGATTGAGCTCACAACCCTGGGTTTAGCAGGCCAATGCTCAAACCACAGACCTATCCCTCCCTCATATCGAGCCACCTGCCCCAGGTCACACAGTGAGCCTGGGGCTGAGCCAGGCATTGACCCAGTGTCTCCTATGGCTCCGGACAGCTCCCTATGCATTAAACCTGCCTTTCTAGCTTTGCCAATACTTTCTTCTAGGATATTTCTCCCTAGGTTAGATCAGATTATTAAATCCTGCATGACTAGTTCCCAAACCCCCCAGTAACATGCTGTATCTCCACAATGTGTTCACAGAAATATTCATAATGATCATTCTAGACCCTAGTTCGGCAAAACACTTAAGCACATGCCTAACCCGAAATATGCATTTCAGTCACGTTGACTTCAGTTTAAGTACTTCCCTGAAACAGGGCCCTAAAGCAGGTTCAAAAGGCTACCACCAAACCCTGTGACATACAACGGACTAAGCTGGCATCTTTCTGGTACCCCCCCAGTTTATTACCTCCTCTGCCCCTTAATATCAGAATTTTAGGATATTTAGCAAGCATCTCAGAACAGAACTAACCTGACTGCAGAAGCTATGTTTGTTTGGTAGATGATTCCTTGCTCACCCGCACAGTAAGGTGTCTAGGATGTAACAGTTTGTGTCAATATCCCCTGGTAAGTATTTTAGCCTGGAATACTGGGAAGTCACTGGAAAAAAAAAGCAGAGATTCACCCAAAGTGACAGACACCTTTTTCAGACAAAAGGCCAATTTCTGCCTTTTAAACTCTATGGATCTTTGACTATATCAGAACACATACAACAGCGCTTTGCAATGAAAATCGCTTGAGGTCTGTAGGGACCCCTGCATGAGGGGACATTGAGAGGGGCATGATGGAATTATAGGCAATAAGGAAAGGTCTAGAGTGGCAGATCGGGCTCTTCGCTCCCTCTTGTCACAAAAATACAAAAAGCATGAGGAGGAAGAGGAGAACAGCAACCACGTGCGACAGTTGAATGTGAAAACTGAGCCCAAAGCTGAAAAACCAAGACCTCAGAGAGAAGCCCAAACCGATCAAACAAAACCCAGAGTACACACAGCTGCACGTGTTGATTATTATTTGTCACATTTTCAAAAAACTGAAATTTCATTTTTAAAACCACTCAGTTTTGTAAAACTGTCTTATTGAAAAAGCCACACTTTAGAAGGGGAACGTTTGTGCTGGAAATTCTGAGCAGCTTCACTAACACGCTGGCTTCCTGCTCTGAGCTTCGGGGCGTTTGTCCTGTAGGTGCTCAGATCCTCAGGTGCTGAGCGTGGTATGAATGTGTCCCGAGACGGAGACCCTGCCCTTGCTCTGCGTACACATTGCCTGTGCTGTCACCGCAGGCTGAGGGCAGAACATGGTCACGTGAGGAGTGGGTTTGGAATAGGCAGGCCATTTGTTCGCTTTTAAGCCAGACAGACCTCTTTTCTGTGGTTTTGTCCCATCTGGTACTGGTTTGTCTGCTATCACAGATGGGGATGCCATTTTGAAGAGTGTACTGCTCCACTCCTGCTGGTGTGATCTCCCAGGCACCGTGCGAGGTCACACTGACAGGTGTGGGCCAGTGTACTCTTCAAAAATGGCCTCCTCTGTGTGGCATGACCTCACAGTCACAGTGTATGCGAGGTCATGCCAGCAGAGATGGGTCACAGGGCAGAGAAGGGCAGGCTCGTGCTGTTTCCAGAAGTACCATAATATCCAGTATTCTGGGGATGCAGCAATGGCCACACTCCTGTGAAACTGCCCCATCCTAGGAGTGAGCTCAGGGAGAGGCCAGGCCTGCGACAATCATTTTGCCCATCCCCTGGCATGCAGCCTGCCCTGTCTCTCTGGATAGTGGGCCTCCTTAGGAGCTGGAGGGCAGGGGGGCTGAGCCATGCCCCTTGGGAGGAGTTTGTCCCCCAAGGCTGGTAGGAGGAAGCAGTTCCTCTGTTCTCCAGACTCAGAGGACTGAGATTGGGCCTGGCCTTTGTGTGCCGGATGCTCACCATGCTCTTGCTGCCCTCTGCACTGCTGCACAATGTGGTCCTCAACAGGGAGAGCAGCGCTGGCAAGTATTTAGAGCAATGGGTGGGAGGCAGGTTCCAGGGTTCTAATCCAGCTCTGCCACATGAGCTGCAGAAATCCCTCTGTGCAATGGATCTGACAGTGCCTGCTTTACGGGGGGCTGGTAGGCTGCAGCAAAATCAAGATTAATGCTTGTTGGATACTTTGAGCTCCTCAGACAATATCAAAGAATGCTTAGGGCAGAGTGCTGCTTGCACCCAAACTGTGCTATAGGACGTTCAGCTCTGCCAGAGCAACTGACCGGTATCCCTCATACAATTGCTTCTTGGCTTTCTTAGTTCACGCAAAGCAGGCACTCCCTGAAACTGGAGCATCTAAGAAATTACTGCACAGAAAAGCAAATGCTTTCACTTAAAATGGCTTTTAAAGGCACTAATTGAATGGTCGTCAGTCTCTAATAGTCTGTTTAAAAGTTTGCTAGACTAGGGGCAGTTTATAAATCTCAGCTCATAAAGCTTGAATCTCTGTGGATCGACCATGTCTTCCGTGGTTCAAATTTAATCTATGGCTGGGATTTAGCTTCAATTTCTACTTGTACACTCAATCTGAAACTGAAACAAAATGCACTTAAAATAGAGAGTTCTTGAAGTTCTTTCTCAACGTGCATTATTCTTTGGCACATTATCCTGTCAAATGAAATCAATGCCGTGTAGTAAATCCACTGCTGAAACTGCTTTTGACTGAGTTTCAACTGGAAATATTTATGACATTTGGGCTTTTCTCCTTTTTATTTCTAGTTCTAATTTATTAACTGCTCTTTCCACCTAATTTCAAGTGAACACCCCTTAAAAAAAAAAAAATCACAGCGCTAACACAGCAAGGGCAAAAGTTTCATGTTAGGCTCCAGACAGTCCCAATAAATTCTTGTAGGATCAATTCCAAAGCTAGTTAGGAGCAAACTATGGTCAGAAATCCAAGCCAGACAGATCACATGTGGGGAAAAGGCTCTTAACTGAAAGAGTTTTAATGTTTTCAACTAAATTTCTAATGCGCAATATGTAAACATCTCAGACCCAGCTGCAAAGTCCATTGCACAGGAAAGCTGTGCTCCAAAGGATGTACCCATCAGGCGTCTGGAAGGAAATTATTCTCTACAGAGTAATATCTGGAATTTCCCAGGGCTCATGATCTGTGACCAATGTTAAATGAGATGGGGACAAGGTAGATTGTGACAGGGTTCCAAATCGCACTGCACTCAGTCTGGTGTAACACTGCTCTCATCCTTTGCTTGACTTGATTATAAGGAGTAGAATTCCTGCTGCTCCCCTGCCACTGCCAGGCCAACCCAGAGGAGGCAGCAGTGCTGGATGCCAGGTCTGTCTAACAAACAATTCACCTAAACAGAAGAAGAACTGAACATCTGTCTGCAGGGAACAAGATCAGCTACAGCGAGTGGAAAGCTAATGAAATGAGTGGCTCCAGCACAGGGGCTCAGAGAGCCCCAAAGTCCTTAGTCTTCTTCCTATTTGACTAACCCTAGGGTGTGGCTTTCATGGGATGACGGTTTTACATTCATTTTAAATCCTTTTGTTTGTTCTAAGGTTTCCCTGGGAGCTAGGGAGCTAGCTCCTCTGAATCAGCACTCAGCCTGCTAGTCCCCTTTCAGGCCTCCTGGACCCAGGGCCAATACCAGCCATTACTGCTAAGGGCACATGCACCTACCTCTCCCTTCTCTTGCTCTTCACAGACCTGCTAAGTGCCACTGGCACAGGGGAAGAGGCACTTGGTTGGGAAACAGACAGACTTGGAGTCTAATCTCCCTCTTCTACTGCACAATCTGAGTATTTCGCTGGAGTAGACAATCTTTATTACTGACAAAGGCTGTGTCCTATCCCAGGAGGAAACGAGCATCACACCTCCTCCCCATCTACAAACCAGGTTCTAGGTCACTTCCGGTGGAGCTCGAACCCAGGTTTCACAGAGCCGAGTCTCAGCCACAAGGCCTCTTGGAATGAGCATGCCAGAGCCGTGAGCTTGGCAATGGTGCCTGTAATTACTGCTCTAATCACCAGGCTGCTCTGCTTCCAGAGCTAGTCATAGAACTCAGGAATCTTGACAGCCTACATCCCAGTGCTATCACCCACACATACTTGTGTCACTCACTGGCAAAGCGTGAGTTGGGTCCCCTTCTAGGGGCTGATGATCAAAGAACCATAGGGTTAGAAGGGACTGCAACGGTCATCTAGTCTAACCCCTGCCAAGATGCAGGATTTGTTGGTCTAAGTAATCAAGACCGATGGCTAACCAGCCTCCCTTTGAAAACCTCCAGTGAAGGAGCATTCACAACCTCCCTAGGCGGGCTGTTCCATTGTCCTACTGTTCTTACCTTACTTCAAATTCTGCTGAACACCCATGTAGGATAAAACCGTATATGATCTGATAATTAAAGACTGCATCATTCCCAGACAACAACTGCATTAAGCTAGAGTTAAGGTGGAGGGCATAGCAGTCATTCTGGGTGACATACATGGTAGAGATGGTGTATTATCCCCCAAACAAACATTATAAACCCAGGGAATTCAGATTTAAGGCTGAATTTACAAGAAATCCAATCTTGGGACTTCTGAACAACCTTAATTCTGCCAGTCGTGACACTACGTGATAGCTATACAGTTACGACCAAGGTATTTTAGTTTGTGGTCCCAGACCAGGTTAAACTGCTTACGGGCAGTCACTGAAAATTTGCACGCTTTTTGTGCTTTGTTTGGCCTCATTTCATGAAACTTCAACCTAACCACACATCTTCGGGAAAAAGAGCAAAACTAACAACAGCAATGACGTGCATTTGCCTTTTGCAGCATTTGCTTTTTGTGGTTTAACCTCAGTTTATCTACATTCTGGAATTCCCCATGGGACCAAAACTTCTGAAAAAGTGTCAGCAAAACCAGTCCTGTACCTCACTGCAGAGCAAACTTCAGCGAGCTCCTGTAGCTCAGTATAAAGTACCAATGGCCTTAGGAAGCATTCAAGTTTACCTTGGATTTGCAACCAGAAACCCCAAATTTCACAAAATCTGAACTTCATCAGGTTCAAAGTACATTTTTAACCATTTTAAGATGATTACTTTTTAATAGAAGTCTTCAGCTATCACATAAAAAGGGACAGTAAAGTGATGTAATGAGCTGTAAATCTATTCCATGGTCAATGTTTCCAGACTTTAGAGTGGAAACTTGGCAAATGCTGCCAGTCTGAGCTGGTTATAAATGGATTAGTTAAAAGTTTCCCTCATGTTTGACTACACCTGGGTCCTTTCAGTGCAGTTGGCTTTGTTTCCTCTCATACTCTGTTATCACAATGTGCCCCTCCACCACAGCAGGCTATAGGAGCATCCTTCTGCGCCTTCAGATCTCAAAGGCGTACACAGTAGCCTGCAAAGGCGTCTGGAGAAGCTCATTGCTATTCCTTTATGGCTCATACATTTTACATTTCAGTCTTCCACAAAAATAGTTTAAACAGCTTTGTGGGCCTCTACCCCTGAGAAAAGTAACTGTACCTACAAAGATAAGTAAAAATACTTGGGGAAAGGATACAAACAGCTTTTCTCAACTATTTTGAATATATAGAAAGGGGGTTATTTTTTTCTCCCCCCTCGGCCCCGTTTAAGAGTTGGACTATTTCAACCCCAATCTCCCTGTGACCCAAGAACTCCTTAATGCCAGCTGACAAGGGGGTTACAGAATGTCCTGATACTGGTCTGGACATTCTGGTTCACCAAAGACTATCATGTGAGGCCTTAAATGAAAGCTGGGTGGTCATTACTATTGTGAAATATATGTACAGATACGATGCAAGGAGTTATGTATGTATACTGAAAATATGTTCCTAAAGTCTTTATCATGGTATTGGTCACCACCAGAGGAGACAAACAGCTTTTCCTTCGGGGTCGGGGGTTGGAAATGTGTATCTCTGTCAGGATTAAACTGAGTATTGTAAACTAACACAATAGATGCCAATTTACATACAAAGTCAAGTGTTGACAAAGAGCTGTGAAGTCAACAGGGAAGAGCACAGAGGAAAAATAAGGCCTGGGAGTTTAGCCCGTCTGAGTACAAACAATGAACGTTGAGGGATAGAAGGCGGCAAAGACGACCTCCCTGACCCTCATCCTGCATCCAGGAAGTAAATGGACAGTGCATTTACATTCATGAAAATAGGATTTCAGCCAACCTGGGTTGAAAACACTGGAGAGAACTTTGGGTGAGATGAATTTCTTTAGAGAGGAGGTTAACCTGTTAGCAAGTTTTCTAGAGACTAAAGGTATGATTTCGTCTACATGTAACAGTTTCCAATAGCCTTACTCACTATGTCCTGAATTTCTTTGCTAACAAATGTATTCATGTTTTCACTATAAATATATCTCAGTGCTGTGCTGTTAAGCAAAATGCTGGTCTTGAGCTGAACCAGGCAAGCTGGTGAGTACCCTGTTCCTTTGGGGCCAGCAGACTGTATATTTCTCTCAGGATGCAGTAGATATGGACTGGACACTAGAAGGGAACACTTCAAAGGGACTGGGGTACACCTATTCTTAACCTGCAGGCAACATATGGGCTGGCATAGCCCACAGAATAGTATTTGAGTGGCTGACCAGCTAGTGGGGGTCAAAGACAATCAAAACCCCCTCACCCTGAGGGCAGGGGATAACAAGGTGACTCACAGTCCTGAGCACCTTGAGAACCATCAGATTCAGATCTCCTGTCTTCCAGGAAGCCCCGATGCTGTTTCAGCAGCCACTGGGATGTCCCAGCCACATTCAACTCACTTTGCTATAAAAACTAGCATGGGCTGTCTAGCGTTTAACCAGTCGGGCATTTAACCTAGAAACTGGGCAATGTACATATCCCTATAACCCATCTCCCTATCCGAGGTGCTCAGACATTCAACATCTGGTAATTTGGAAGTAACATTGCCAGCCAGTAATAAGTGTGGAAGTCATTTCAGAAAAGATCCTGCTCCCACCAACAGCTGGTGAGGAGAAGAGCCAGTACCAGTCAGCTTCCACCTCTGCTTCCACCTGGGCAGGAATGCAATTGCTCCTGAAGGAAAGCCAGCTGGAGCTGCTCCCGGCAAATGAACAGCCACAGTATGCAGACCACTTTGCATGGGGCACAGCAGCACAGAGCTGCTGGGCAGAGAGTGGGCAAAGAGAGAGTAGGTGCCTCGGGGCAGAGGGGCTGGGTAGAGGTGCCAGACAGGGGCTGAGCCCAGCTGATGTTAGCCAGGCAATAAATGCCAACGGAAAGGGGTAGTGCCAGCAAGAAGTCCCCTGTGAGCATGCTAGAGGCACAGACTGTCTGAATGGCTTGTAACAGGGCATGTTCTGTCCCCATTCTCCGCTGCCCAGAAACGTCTCTGGCTCTCCTGTGAATGGCACCTCCATATTATTTATTTATATTCCCACCACCAGCCCCAGTACAATCAAGTATTTATAGTGGTTTCTTGCCCTTCCCCAAGGGCACAGAGAGGAACAAAGATCTCCTTCCCTTGGGAACCTCAGCACATACTGGGGTTCAGCTAACCCAATCCTCTCTCCTCACTTCCTTCCTGTGCCTTCTTTTGTAGCCTTCAGCTGATGGCTAATTGTTTCAGCAGCCTCCAGACTGATCAGCTAATTAGCCATATATTTCCACAGTCAGCCTTCTCCAGGGGAGCTAATTGGTGCTTAAGTGACCAGAGGCCGGCTCACTTGGTAGCCTCCAGCACTCTGTCACATGCCTCCCCACCTTGTCTACTGCTGAGATTCCATTTCCCGCAGGCTCTCCCTTCTTTAGGCAAGGCACCAGGGATCTTTTTCCCCCTGCTTGCCCCCAAGGTGACTGTCCTCCCTCCACCCACAGAAATCACAATTTATGGGTGGGGGATATCCCCAAAGTTCTGTTTCAGTCCACTGGTCTGCACACCCAGGGCAACTCGAGGGGTTAGTCTCCTCCCTCTCATCCTCTTTACTTTGAGCCAGGGCCTAACCTTTCCTTGTGTTTTCCCTCTATGGCCTCTCATTCTCCTGGTCCTACCACTTATCTTGAGGTTCCTCCTCTCAAGGCCCAATAGCAAACAATCTGTGGACAGCCCATCCCCCTCCAATACTTTCCAGCTTCTGTTTTCCCTTAATGCCTGTTTGGCCAGTTCTTCCTTCCCTTCCCCCATGTTCTCCTTGGGAACATTCATTTCTCTTTTCCTCTCCCTGGTGGGTACCACATTGTCTAGGGTTCTCCTGCTCCACTACTTCAAGCCCTTTCTTTTTCTTTGGTGGCAGCTCCGTTCCCTTCTGCCATGAACCCTAGACACCTACTTTCCTCCTACAGGGGAAGGGGCTCCAGTTCCTCCCTAACACCACTGGAAGTGGTAACCTATCTGCAACCCCAACCCATTTCCATCTGAACTTTCCCTAGAACTCCAGGGGTATCTTGGCCATTGGGCAGAGTTCTCTCTCCCCACAGATGCACTCGAAACTCACCCTTTCCCCAGGCAGGATCCAGTGTGGCTTTACCACATCTTTCCTACTCAGCAAACACCCTGATGCAGTATCCACTAGGCTGCTCTCCCATCTCCTCCCCACCTTCATCAAGGTGGTTGGCATTTTTCTCTGCCACTCCCCCAAGGTCCTGGTCCAACCACAAAATTCTGCCAGTCCACTGTTTGTATATGGCACTCTTTTCATATGTCCATCTTCCACATCAGTAGCAGGTAATTTCCCACCTCCTCTAAGGAGTGCCTCTGCTCTTCTTCCTTTTCTTCTCTGCAGGCTTCACCCTGCCAATTCTCCAACCTTCCTTCCTGGCTCAGGCCTCTTGGATGGACACCCCCTCTTTTGGGGGAAATCTGCTTCCTCAAACTCTGAGAGTTTGACCACTCCCTCTGGAGTTGTGGATTGCTGCCTCCTAACCCAAGCACAGGCGTTCTCTGGGAAGCTTTGCAGAAATTGCTCCAGGATTATGGAGTCCATCATTTTGCCCACACTCTGCATATCCGGCTTTAACCAATGGACAGCCCGATCCATTAACACTTGGGCATATGCGCTGGGACATACATCTCCAGTCCATATAACAGCCCCAAAATTTCTGTCAATATTTCTCCATAAACAAGACCATTTGGTCTAATATGGCTGTATTAACATCATTGTACTCCCTGGCCCGTTCATCACACACAGCCACATAGGCCACTTGTGTCTCCCCCACCAAATAGGGTACTAACAGGAGGGCCCGCTTTCCTGTGTCCCAGCCAGCTCCCATTGCTACCTTCTCAAGAGTCACTAGACATGCACTGTGGTCACCTGTAAGCCCCATTTAACACAGACCAACATGGTAATTACTGTTCCCTGCACTGGGACTCACCAGTCTCTAAAGCAACTGCTGCTGCTCTTGTGCTTGCTCCCGGATAAATTCCTGCAAGCTCTTCTACTGCTCCGCTTGCCAGGCCAGCGGGGATTGTCTCTCCCATTGGTATGGCTGTTGGAAGGACTGCATGATCTGTTGCAGCTCCTTACACTGCTTCACCAACCACTGCAGAGTCTGCTCCATTGCCCAAACACTGAATCCTCACAGTGGCTTCCTCCATGGGTGTCTCAGTCACCATGACTGGGGGAGTCAAGCTCCCGATATGCCCCCACAATTGTAATGGGGGAGCGGTCAGTCCCCATCCTCTGATGACCACAAATGTCTCAGATGCTCCATTGAGTAGCACCTCCACGCTATTTATTTATATTTCCACCGCAAGTCTCAGTACAGTCAAGTACTTACAAAAAGAAAGGAGTACTAGTGGCACCTTAGAGACTAACCAATTTATTTGAGCATAAGCTTTCGTGAGCTACAGCTCACTTCATCAAAGCTGTAGCTCACGAAAGCTTATGCTCAAATAAATTGGTTAGTCTCTAAGGTGCCACAAGTACTCCTTTTCTTTTTGTAAGTACTTGACTGTACTGAGACTTGCGGTGGAAATATAAATAAATAGCGTGGAGGTGCTCTCAATGGAGCATCTGAGACATTTGTGGTCATCAGAGGATGGGGACTGACCGCTCCCCCATTACAATTGTGGGGGCATATCTGGGAGCTTGACTCCCCCAGTCATGGTGACTGAGACACCTGGAGGAAGCCACTGTGAGGATTCAGTGTTTGGGCAATGGAGCAGACTCTGCAGTGGTTGGTGAAGCAGTGTAAGGAGCTGCAACAGATCATGCAGTCCTTCCAACAGCCATACCAATGGGAGAGACAATCCCCGCTGGCCTGGCAAGCGGAGCAGTAGAAGAGCTTGCAGGAATTTATCCGGAGCAGCACAAGAGCAGCAGCAGTTGCTTTAGAGACTGGTGAGTCCCAGTGCAGGGAACAGTAATTACCATGTTGGTCTGTGTTAAATGGGGCTTACAGGTGACCACAGTGCATGTCTAGTGACTCTTGAGAAGGTAGCAATGGGAGCTGGCTGGGACACAGGAAAGCGGGCCCTCCTGTTAGTACCCTATTTGGTGGGGGAACACAAGTGGCCTAGTGGCTGTGTGTGATGAACGGGCCAGGGAGTACAATGATGTTAATACAGCCATATTAGACCAAATGGTCTTGTTTATGGAGAAATATTGACAGAAATTTTGGGGCTGTTATATGGACTGGAGATGTATGTCCAGCGCATATGCCCAAGTGTTAATGATCGGGCTGTCCATTGGTTAAAGCCGGATATGCAGAGTGTGGGCAAAATGATGGACTCCATAATCCTGGAGCAATTTCTGCAAAGCTTCCCAGAGAACGCCTGTGCTTGGGTTAGGAGGCAGCAATCCACAACTCCAGAGGGAGTGGTCAAACTCTCAGAGTTTGAGGAAGCAGATTTCCCCCAAAAGAGGGGGTGTCCATCCAAGAGGCCTGAGCCAGGAAGGAAGGTTGGAGAATTGGCAGGGGTGAAGCTGCAGAGAAAAAAGGAAGAAGAGCAGAGGCACCCTTAGAGGAGGTGGGAAATTACCTGCTACTGATGTGGAAGATGGACATATGAAAAGAGTGCCATATACAAACAGTGGACTGGCAGAATTTTGTGGTTGGACCAGGACCTTGGGGGAGTGGCAGAGAAAAATGCCAACCACCTTGATGAAGGTGGGGAGGAGATGGGAGAGCAGCCTAGTGGATACTGCATCAGGGTGTTTGCTGAGTAGGAAGATGTGGTAAAGCCACACTGGATCCTGCCTGGGGAAAGGGTGAGTTTCGAGTGCATCTGTGGGGAGAGAGAACTCTGCCCAATGGCCAAGATACCCTGGAGTTCTAGGGAAAGTTCAGATGGAAATGGGTTGGGGTTGCAGATAGGTTACCACTTCCAGTGGTGTTAGGGAGGAACTGGAGCCCCTTCCCTGTAGGAGGAAAGTAGGTGTCTAGGGTTCATGGCAGAAGGGAACGGAGCTGCCACCAAAGAAAAAGAAAGGGCTTGAAGTAGTGGAGCAGGAACCCTAGACAATGTGGTACCACCAGGGAGAGGAAAGAGAAATGAATGTTCCCAAGGAGAACATGGGGGAAGGGAAGGAAGAACTGGCCAAACAGGCATTAAGGGAAAACAGAAGCTGGAAGTATTGGAGGGGGATGGGCTGTCCACAGATGTTTGCTATTGGGGCCTTGAGAGGAGGAACCTCAAGATAAGTGGGTAGGACCAGGAGAATGAGAGGCCATAGAGGAAAAACACAAGGAAAGGTTGGCCCTGGCTCAAAGTAAAGAGGATGAGAGGGAGGAGACTAACCCCTTGAGTTGCCCTGGGTGTGCAGACCAGTGGACTGAAACAGAACTTTGGGATATCCCCCACCCATAAATTGTGATTTCTGTGGGTGGAGGGAGGACAGTCACCTTGGGGGCAAGCAGGGGGAAAAAGATCCCTGGTGCCTTGCCTAAAGAAGGGAGAGCCTGCGGGAAATGGAATCTCAGCAGTAGACAAGGTGGGGAGGCATGTGACAGAGTGCTGGAGGCTACCAAGTGAGCCGGCCTCTGGTCACTTAGGCACCAATTAGCTCCCCTGGAGAAGGCTGACTGTGGAAATATATGGCTAATTAGCTGATCATCTGGAGGCTGCTGAAACAATTAGCCATCAGCTGAAGGCTACAAAAGAAGGCACAGGAAGGAAGTGAGGAGAGAGGATTGGGTTGCTGAACCCCAGTATGTGCTGAGGTTCCCAAGGAAGGAGATCTTTGTTCCTCTCTGTGCCCTTGGGGAAGGGCAAGAAACCACTATAAATACTTGATTGTACTGGGGCTGGTGGTGAATATAAATAAATAATATGGAGGTGCCATTCACAGGAGAGCCAGAGACGTTTCTGGGCAGCGGAGAATGGGGACAGAACATGCCCTTTACAAGCCATTCAGACAGTCTGTGCCTCTAGCATGCTCACAGGGGACTTCTTGCTGGCACTACCCCCTTTCCGTTGGCATTTATTGCCTGGCTAACATCAGCTGGGCTCAGCCCCTGTCTGGCACCTCTACCCAGCCCCTCTGCCCCGAGGCACCTACTCTCTCTTTGCCCACTCTCTGCCCAGCAGCTCTGTGCTGCTGTGCCCCATGCAAAGTGGTCTGCATACTGTGGCTGT